>NC_141992.1:127319761-127626914 GCF_049901715.1 Pseudonaja textilis | reverse complement strand
CCAACAATAACAGCAAATCATGGACATAAAATGCCTTCTCAGCCATTGTGAGACACTTACTATCTACAGGCCATCAGGTGGATCAAAACTCTGCATTTAGGGTTTTACTGTGCCACAAGAACTCTTGTTTCTTGAGTTTCCTGAGGCAGTTGCCATTAAGCATTTGAAGCCTCCCTTGTGCGTGCAGAAATGGCTTTATATCAATTACGCTTTATGCCAATTACATTTTCTGTGGGCGTAAGGCTTGCCAATTAAGGCTTAATTAATGCTCTTGCTAGATATTATATTTGAGACTGATTTTAACTGTGTTATTGTAATGTAGGTACTGATGAGTCAATACAAAATGCTTCAATCTATCTCTGTTTGTCTTTTGGCTGCATTGTTTCAATTACTAAAAGGGACTAATTGTTTTAAATATAACAATGTATTGGCAGTGTAACTTTTAACTTTGTTAGTCTGTGAATAAAATACTGGATGGCAGTAGTATAGGAAATGAAAGTAGGAAGAAAATGTAGGAAGCATTCCGCTCTCTGTAGAAGTCAATTCTATATTGGTATCATAGATAAAGTTCTCCACATGACTTTAACTTTGGGGTGAGAGTACATCGTGTCAAGATTTGCAATTGTGGACCAGCCGTGCAAATCTCTGACAATTACAACAATTTCATTTGTAAAATTACAGAATTGGAAAACATTATTTGGGCCATCATGTAACGCCTCCTACTCAGTTCAAGAATTAACATTAAAACATCCATGACTATTATCTAGCCAGCCTCTGTTTGAAGATATCCAACAGGGGAGTATATCCCCTATTAATAAAAGTATAATCCACATCAGTTGGCAATGACACATTTTAGTGTGTTAGTTCTCTGTATTTTTGTACTTTTTCTCTAAAATAGATGTACTTTACATGTACTTTTCCCTAATGTATATATTTTATACACATTTTTGGACTGTAAACAACATTGTGATATTTGACAAAAAGTGTAATTACATAAATTTGGTGCCTTTCTTTGGTGAGCAATAGTATTCAGACTTGCAGATGCTTGAGGAAGTTAGAATTCAGTTTTGTTTGCAGTCTTAATGCTAGTGTTTGATGCAAGTAAAATGGGCATAATTCCATAATTTTCCAATTAAGTTAATTATGTCCAAATGTAGATTGTCACCAGAGCTCTGCACAACATACTGCCTTGTACTTTTGAACAGATTTTTGTTTGCAGACTGAACTCTTGAACATTTTAGGTAATACTTTTGGACTTGAAATAAAAATGTGCAATGAGGTCTGCAAACATAGTAAATTTACTGCCCTATCATTGTGAAAATTTACTATACCTCTGTGATTTGGGATAAGGTTTGTAGTAAATCCATTGCAAGGTCATTACTTTGGGGATCAATATTTTTTGCTTCCAAATACTCAGGAATCATAGATGCTTGTCAGAGCTTACTTTGAATATAGGGGCAAAAAAACAAGGATTGGATCTTAAGTTCTAACATAGTCCATTGCAAATGTCAGAGATCTGTGATAGATACAACACAGTCTCTAGCAACTTTGACCTTAAAACCCCATTCCATATAAATTACAATTGATTGATTATTGGCATGGTGAAGACAATGATATCAGCAAATCTCCTCTCTTCTCCCCAACATTCAGTACTTAGCTGAGACAGATATCAAATATGTTATTGCCAAAGGGCCTTCCATAACCCAGTGATTGATGCCTTCTAAACACATGCAAAATAAATCTTTTATATCGAATAGTCAAGGGAAAAAAATGGGGTAACAATGTGATGGCTCGCAGAGTGACTAGGCCACCTAAATGGATAGCTGAGTGATTCACACAATGACTTTTGATTAAAGACCATGTAGAACAATCTTACCTTTCCAGGTAAGTTGGAAACATTGAAAAGAAAGTCCATCAGTGAAGAACAGACTTTTCCAAACTAGTATCCTTCAAAAGGTTTGGATTCTAATTCTCTTAATTGTAGCTTGGTATTATGGAAGCTGAAGGTCAATACAACTAGTGAATATTTTATTTAAGAAGACTAGCACACACAGTACTGATCTAATGATTTTAATCAGCATATAATTTATTAGCTAGGTGATATTTAATCAGGATATAATTAATTTTTAAGGTTTGGCAACTATTGGCAATCCAAGATTGATAAAGCGAGAATTTGTGCATTGTATAGGATTTAAGTATATCTAGTTTCCTCTTTTTCAGGGAAGGGAATCTTCATTGCATATAAATAGAGCAGATGCCTAAAGGCAGTTTAAAGCAAACAGCAATAACAAAAGCAATCTGCAAGCCATGAACAGCGCATCCTGCTTTGTAAGCCTGTATTTCAAGTGAGAGCTGAAAGGCAACACATATGATATGTAGGGAATCTGCTAGATGCCAAAAAGGTGAAAACAAGAAAGAAAATTCAGGGAATGTTTCTAAAATGACAGTCACTGTTAATGGCCCTATCACAAAAACTGTCCTTCAGACTGAAATGTGCAGTAAATAATAATGAATCACTGTACTTTGTCAGACAGATTTGATTTGTCTAGCAAATCCAAACTGACATATATGCTCATTTACTATAGCCTTTTGAAAATGCCATTCCAGAAAAGCATTAAAAAGGTTATTTAGATTAGGTAGAGTTGCAAGATGAGTAGTACCTCAAGTTCACTGGCTTACATGCATACTCATTTAATTTCCACTGCTCCATTACTCTCAGTGAAATTGTCCTTAATATAAAAAGGGAAACAAAAAGAGAAGAGAGTAAAAACTGCAGACACATTAAACAGAAAATGGGGATAAACATATTGGTAATAAGACTTGGATATTTGTTTTTTAGGAAAAAAAATGCATAAAGGAGTAAAGTGCAGTCATTTATGTTCTTTGAGTGACCAGTAATTGCCAGCAAAGAGGTAAAGAAAATTCACACTCTTTGCTGCCATCTCATGGCCATACACACTTTTGCACCCAAATGTAATAGAGAAGAAATATTAAGGTCATTTAATGCAAATAAATATTTATATTGATTGCTCAACTCTAGTGGACTCTGAGCATCATACAAAACTAGAAAAAAAAGGCTAAAATATGAGTAAACTAATAAACAGTAAAATCAATAAAACAAAAAAGGGTCCTTAGATAAATAATAAATATAAATGCCAGGCCTGGGATCAGAACAGAACAGAATAATAGAGTTGGAAGGGACCTTGGAGATCTTCTAGTCCAATCCTCTGTTCAGGCAGGAAACCCTATACCATTTCAGATAAATGGTTGTCCAATCTCTTCTTAAAAACTTCCAGTGTTGGTGCATCCACAACTTCTGGAGGCAAGTCATTCCATTGATTAATTGTTCTCCCTGTCAGAAAATTTCTCCTTAGTTCTAGGTTGCTTCTCTCCTTGATTACTTTCCATCTATTGCTTTGTGTCTTGCCCTCAGGTGCTTTGGAGAATAGCTTGACTCCCTCTTCTTTGTGGCAACTCCTGAGATATTGGAACACTGCTATCATGTCAATTCCGGTCCTTCTTTTCATTAAACTAGACATACCCAATTCCTGCAACCGTTCTTCATATGTTTTAGTCTTCAGTCCCCTAATCATCTTCGCTGCTGTTCTCTGCACTCTTTTCAGTGTCTTATCATCTTTTTATATCATAGTGACCAAAACTGGATGCAGTATTACAAGTGTGGTCTTACCAAGGCATTATAAAATGATATTAACACTTTATATGTTCTTGATTCTGAATTAGCTTTTTTGGCAGTTGCAGTGCACTGCTGGCTCATAATTAAGTGGTTGTCCACTAGGACTTCAATATCCCTCTCACAATTACTACTATTGAGCCAGGTACCACTTATACTTATACCTGTGTATTTAGTTTTTCTTGCCTAAATGTAAAACCTTACTTTTTTCACCATTAAATTTCATTTTGTTAGATAGTGCCCAATGTTCAAGTCTGTCAAGATCTTTCTGTATCTTAAGCCTATCTCTGGAGTGTTTGCTATTCCTGCCAGCTTGGTGTCATCTGCAAATTTGGTGAGTTCTCCATTTATCCCCTTGTCCAAATCATTGATTAAGATGTTGAAGAGTACTGGGCCTAAAACAGAGCCTTGGGGCACTCCACTGCATGCTTCCCTTCATGTAGATGCAGTTCCATTAAGGACTACACATTGAATGTGGTTGGTCAGTCAGTTATGAATCCATTTGGTGGTAATGCTATTTAAACCACATTTTTCTATCTTATCAAGTAGTAGGTTGTGATCTAGTTTATCAAATGCCTTACTGAAATCCAAGTATATTATATCGACAGTATATAATATCCAAGTATATTATATCGACAGTATATAATATCCAAGTATATTATATCTGGTCCACTAATTTTATCACTTTGTCAAAGAATGCAATAAGAATTTTCTGGTATGACCTGTTTTTGACAAATCCATGTTGGGTTTTAGTTATGACTGTTTGTCTCTAGGTGTTTACTGATTCATTGCTTGATTATCTTTTCCAGCAATGAATCAACAAACAAACAAAGTCATAACCAAAAGCCAATATGGGTTTGTCAAAAACAGATCAAAGTCAGGTTTTCAAAGCTTTTCAGAACCCTAGGAGAAAGTGTGCCATTCTTACCTCAAGGGATTCCTGTTTTAGAAAATGGGGCAGAAACAGAAAAAGCAACTTCTTTGTCCATAAGATGGCAATGTTTAATGGATTCAATTTGCATGAGATGTCCAGATCCATTAGATGTTGTCTTGGTAGGCCAGGAAAAAGAACAAGCTCAGTATCTCTGTCAACCCCTTGATAAGTAAGTTGCCACTATTTTAAAGTGAGAGATGACAAGTATGATTATGTCTATGAGGATCAACTCAACTGTGTCATCTGTATTTAATTCATCAATAAAAACATGAAATCAAATGAATGTGGCTTCTGCCCCAAAATCAGTGGTGGGATTCAAAAAAATTTACTACCGGTTCTGTGGCCATGTCTTGGTGTGCTTGGCAGGGGAAGGATACTGTAAAATCTCCAGTCAGAGGTGATATTTGCTGGTTCTCAGAACTACTCAAAGTTTCCGCTACCGGTTCTCCAGAACTGGTCAGAACCTGCTGAATACCATCTCTGCCCCAAATATCCTTTTTATGGCTTCCTGTATACTGCTGGGGCTGCTGGTTTATGAATGCAATGATATATTTATTGAACGTATATAGAAAAATATTTAAAAGAATTAAAGACCTATTCAATCCCAGTAACTTAACTGGCAATATAACTTTGATAATTTGGCTTTATTTTATATTGATTTTTTTCTCCTCTTCTCCCTTAAAAATCTTCTATAAGAAGTTAAAAGGCTTTCCCAGGCCATTACATAGTTTATTAGTAAATAAATAAAGGATTGTTTAACTATAACAAATAAAAAGATAAACCCTTTATTTACCAAAGCCATCCTATTCTACAAGTACATTTTTTTTCAATAAATATGCACCTAAGAAGCTTACCGAAAGTTACATCATTACACAAACGTAGACTCCTGAAAAATTAGTTTAGTATTCTCAATTCAAGGTAATAGTGTTCCTCCTTCTTTTTAATTGGCTTATCTAAAACAGAAAAGCCAATACTTTTCAGCAGTTAGCTGTGAAATCCCTTATGACCCACAAGCATAATACCCTTTTTAAAATTCTCCACATTTATTATTGTCCGAAAAAATAACATTTAAAACTGCTCCGAAGGCCTCTCCTCCTGTGTATTGTATTCTCAGCAGTCTTCACAACAAACTTTGAGCAATACTTCCTAATTTTTATTCAACTGTTAGCCTGACGAATCATTACAAAACCTCATCTAATGCGCATCTCCATTGGTTGAGGAACAATTTAGAAGCTGGATAGTTCTTACTAAATGTGTACTATATACAAAATAAGATGAATCAATATGTCTACCCCTGACGAAATGGCATTACTTGTTAAACTTCAAGAAGCAGAAAAATTAACGATAACTTCCATCATACTTTTTTCTATATTCTTTGTCCTCCCTTTTGGAGATTTGCTGACCATAGCAAAGGCTGAAATATAAGGAAGGGATGACAGGATTATAGAAGGGATGAGTTGAACGTTCTTTACAGAAATAATGTCACCTACTGCAGATTAAAAGAATCACAAAATATTGTCCTACCCATTGATTGGGGGACATTAAATATATAAAGACCATCACCCAACTTTCTCAGATATATCTTTCAAAATAATATCAATATTTTGATAATGTGAAAGGATGAAATAAAATCTGTAAGGAAAAAAATAGTTATGCACGCTTTAGTAGTTTACTGTATGAAACATAATGTCCTTTGCAGTATGTAATCAAAATACCATGTCCTTTTATTTTTCATTTAATTGCAGGGTTCTTTACAAACCATAGCAATGTTCTGTCAATGACATACCTATAGAATTTATATCTTTAGTGAAATTCAGTGAATTGAAGGATGTGTGGAATCTGTTTTGTTCTTATGCATCTTTCCATTGTTAAGACAAGGCCAGCGTGTACTATCCAGTTCAATAGAATAACGGAATCATTGCATTACTTGAGTATCAAAATTGCTATGTTGAACTTCAAAGAATGTTAGTGTGTTCACATTTTGAATGACACCCATGTCTCTGCTCTTGCTATCTTTACAATGTTATTGATGATAAAAATAAATGTTCAGTGCAACAGAGGTTTCTATAGAAGTGTGCATGCTTAAGTGTTTTTTGAACAACTTTCTATACAGGTAGTCCTTGGCTTATGACTACGATTGAACCCAAAATTCCTATTGTTAAGTGAGACACATGTGAATTTTACCCAGTGATGGGATTCAAAATTTTTACTACCGGTTCTGTGGGCATGGCTTGGTGGGCATGGCAGGGGAAGGATATTGTAAAATGTCCAATCAGAGGTGGTATTTGCCAGTTCTCTGAACTACTCAAAATTTCTGCTACCAGTTCTCCAGAACTGACCAGAATCTGCTGAATACCACCTCTGGTTTTGCCCCATTTTATGATTTCTTGTCTCAATTGTTAAGTGAATCATTTCAGCAGTTGAAAAATTAGTAACACTGTTGTTAAGTGAATCTGGCTTCCCCATGGACTTCTGGATTCCCCAAGGTCACAAAAGGTGATCACATAACCTTGGGACACAGCAATGGTAAAAAATATGAATTTGTTGCCAAGCAGCTAAATTTTGGTCACATGATCATGAGGATGCTGCAAAGATTGTAACTGAAAAATGGCCATACATCACTTTTTTCAGTACTGTTTTAACTTTGAACTATTTCTAAATGCGCTCCGTTGTCCTAGCACGTACACAAAGAACAAAGAATCATAGTTCCCACATGCACCGTTACAAATTGAGGATTACTGGTATATAAGACCTATGTAATTCTTGTGGCTCTTGCTCTTGGTTCATCAGGGCACAACGAAGCTAGGCCTCATCACAACCTGCTAGCTTTCAAATAATAAAATGATTGTTGAATCCTCTCCAGCTTCTTCCTTCTGTTGGGTGAGTTTTCCACCACAGATTGAAGTGCAAAATGCCAATTGTATATGCGAATGAGTTATGGCAGATCAAACCCCTGAGGCAGTATTTCCAGAAGATTTCCCATCATATCAAATACAAGGACTTTCAGTAGAAGCTGTTTCACAGACTGAGTTCCACATCATTGAGAGCTGATAAGTAATTAAATGATGAGAAATGATATGAAATGAATGAACTGGTTCTCAGATCTTGCCAGACAGCAGCAGTAAATCCCTGAAAAAGATTCTGTTCACCTAAAAACTTGAATGGTAATCTCTCAGCTGCTTGTGGGTAGGATGGTAATTCTCAGTGTCTGATCAATGATGTGTTATCATAGATCCTTAATTAATGCCTAGCGCTTTAAAGAAATCTCCATCGGAACTTGTGACATACACTGTTATTGGTGTCCTGCCAACCTTAGTTTTATTATGGGTAATATAATGAAGCAGGCATGTGGCTGAAAAAAGGCAGAATAAAAGCAAAATAGAGACAGAATTTAGGGGGTTAGAATAACAACACAAGGACAGCCATTGCACTAGTTAAAAATCCAGAGAAATAATGAGATCTATAATGGATCAGTGTGATTGGAAATGGATAATGGAAGTTTGGTAGAATGATCCCAGAAGTGACCCTTTTTAACATATATACTGTATTTTAAAACACTTTAAAAATGTTAAAAGTACAAGTCACTCCCTGAAATGCTCAGTCAATTTAGCCAGCTCAGTTCATTATATTATCTCTCATTTAACCGCATTTAAATGGTTATCATGAGAATAAAATAGATGGAGAAATGCTCAATATCTTGGGTTACTGTAAGGATGATACAAAATATTTTTTTTTTAAAAAAGGAAAAATACAGGAAGATAAGGTTTCTAGCCAAGACTACTTTTTTTTCTATGGTGTACAAAATGAATAATTACTTTTTTGTTTTCTTCACTGTCATTTCGCAGTTATCTGGATTTCTGTAATATAAGCAACATAGGCTTCAGTTGTCGGCATGTAAAGAATTACCTATGCCTGTTAAGAAAGGTAATCAAAACCAAAACACAATTTACTACCTTTATTTACTGTCTTTGGAGAGTGACAGTTTTTTCATCCAGCTGCCGTTTTTACTCCATAATCCCTCACTGACTAATTCCAAACAATAAGGGTTGAATTGGACTATAATCAGACCCTGTAATAAAGTCTCAAAGGCTAGGTGTCTGAATGTTTTGTCTGAAATGGTATAGGGTTTCCTGCCTAAGCAGGGCATTGGACTAGAAGACCTCAAGGTCCCTTCCAGCTCTTCTCTTCTCTTCTCTTCTCTTCTCTTCTCTTCTCTTCTCTTCTCTTTTCTCATCACAGTTTCAAGAAAGTAAGCTGCTGATAAGTCTTCATATTATGATTCTTTGTTCTGTTCCCATCAAATGGATGGAAGAATTTCCTGTGTCCTTTTAAAGGAAATCTGAAAGGATCTTAATGATTCAAATTCCCAATTCCTGCACACAACATTGTTATAAGAATATTGTTTGGGGTGCTTTTCACTGAACATACTTATCTTCATCTAATTGTAACACGTATGGCTGCAAATCCTCACTAAACACATCTCAACAGACTAATACCAGGTTGCACTATTAGTATAAAGAATTGGAAAAGTTTGTAAAAATAAAATGTACATGTACTTCAAAGGATATGTAAACTTTACTTTCTCTCAGCAAGTTCATATGTGGGACATGACTTGGAGAATTTCCTGTTTAATATCTGCATATACATAATGACATTTTACTTTGTTATTCTTGCTGGATTACCACACATTACCTGTTATGGCATTGAGCTGTACTTTGATATGAAATCAAACTGGATTTGTATTATATTACACAGTCATGTTGAAGTATGTAGCTGTGGCACTTATAGCCTGGAAAATGAGGACAATAAACAAAAAATAATTCACATGAAACACAAAAAGTATCCTTAAACAAGATCTAGAGATAACCAACTGGCTTGGATGTTTTTAAAAGAGGAATAGATCAATACATGAAAAATAGTAATAGCTTCTGATCACAGGCACTCCATATTGCCTCCCGTTTTCAGAACCAGGTTGTAAACAAGTATTTTTCTGTTCTTCCTTCTTGTGATTTTTCTAATTGACTATTGTGAGAATCAAATAGTTGAATGAAACCTTGGTCTCATTAGCTGGGTTCATATTATGTTGCATGATGTGCAGAACAGAGAATGTGTTTGCATCTAAATTCTCATTGCCAGACAGGGCTTCACACCTTCCTTGTGAGCTTTTTGAAATATATTGCTTAAAGCTGTTGAAGAGAGGGTGCTGGACTAATTGTGCCTTGTCTGATCTGACAAAGCTCTTGGGCTATTCTTAAGCTTTTCAAAAATAATGACACTTTTCAAACAGATGATTTATTGTATTTTTAATTGTTCTTTTATATTGCTTTTTCCCCTGAGCTTCCTTTTGGAAAGATAGTTTGTTAATTTCATAACATAGCAAGCAAAGTTAAGATTCAGTGTCAAGTGGCTTAAGACAAAAAACAAAATCAAGGGGTGTGATGAAATTAGAAATGCTATTAATGAAAATCTCCAAGTCAGGCTCTCAAGGATAGCTATAGTCCAACAATTTCAAACTCATGGCCTGTGGGCCCGATGTGCCATGTGCTGGCCACGCCCCCTCCCCCCCAGTTTAGCGAAGGGGGAAAAAGTTGCAATATGTCATGTGATGTTGATGTCACAATGTGAGTTTGACACCCCTGCTATAGTCAGGCTGCCACTGATAACATGTTGCCACTGAAGCTGCTCACCTGGACTAGGAACCCCATTTGATCTAGGACTGCTACATTGGGTCTGCAAAAATCTGGATAATCACTAGATGGCAGGAAAGAGGATAACTTCAGGGCCTGTTGAAAGCTTTGCCCACATTTGTAGCTGTAATTTAAACAAACCAAAGAAATGTCTAGTCTTTGCTTGATTGCTTCCTTTTGCTTATCTTTCACAAATAACAATACAGCTTGCAAGACTCACAATTATGAAGGGGATCTGTATTCCTTTGTTCTTTTGTTCCAAAAATGAATGAACAACTTTGATCAATGTTCCCCATCCTCTTTTCATTATAGTTGCAGCAAAAGTAATTGGGGATAATGGAACAAATAGGACTAAAGACAACAAACATTCTATTAAACAAGAGTTAAGCAATTTGTTGGTGTGCTGGCATGTCATCATACAATCCTAGGAAGCTGGAATCCTATACTCATTTATCCAAGAGCAAAAACTTTTGCATTCAAAGGAATTTCTGCCAAATTGGGGATCAAATCTATTATATCCCAAGAAAAACAAATTAGAAAAAACTGCCTTAGGCATTTAGTAATATTTTAAGTGGTTCTCTACACTTATTTTACTGTGTAGAAACATAATTCTTGGGTACTAAGACTGATTATTAGTGCTATTGGATATGACCTAAAAATATGGATGACTAAATAGATGGTAGTGAAGTATGGGAGATTATGTATCTCTTTGCTATCATCAAATGGCTGTACAGATTTTTGAAGCCCAATGGCCACCCTGGAGAAATTACTTTTCTTTATAGCTCCCTAATCAAGGCATGGATATGCCATAGTAAATATTCTTTTAAATCATGTCATAACCCTGCCTACCTCTTATTCCTAGCCAACAGCTGAGATTTTAAAAAAATATATATTTAGCTGTTTCATTTTTAAAGCAATGCTTTCTGTTTTCTCCATATGGTTTTTTGGGGCGGTGGGTGGGTGGTGGGTGGGGGTGGATATGATCCAAAATTCTTTATCAATTATGCAATTGCTGGTCAGTAGTTGGAATCTTCTCAGCACCTATTGTCACTTTAGCCTGCTGTAGGCATCATCCCTCCTCTCCAACCACAGACACTGTCCTTCAAGGTTATTTTGACTTGGGCTGTAGCAGAGACTTGACAGCTGGCTTCCATAAAATGTCCAACTAGCATTTTTTTAAAGAGAGAAAATCAATTTAAACCAGGGACCATTTCTTCCAACTGTGTTCTAGCTATTTCACCAATGAATGAACGTCAGCTTTTCAAAAGCTGCTGAGTTGTTTCAAGAGCTTGTATCTCCTGCTGCTGATTTTATTATTTGGGATAGTAGTGGTGGCTGTGCCATTTCACCTATTTGTACATAATTGGTCTACTTCACAGACTACTTCCAGCTGTATGTATTCAAGACATCGTTACTAGCCAAGGATGGAGTACTAGTCAAGGATATACTAGCCAAGTACTAGCCAAGGATAGAGAAAATTAGGAAATAGTTATTTAGGCTGTGGAAATAGATACTAACATGTTTGCTTTTGCTGTTGAAGTAGATATTAACATTTTGCTTTTAATTCTTAATCTCTCCATGTAGTTTGATTTTTAAAGGCATCTTCTGCATATATCTATGTCTCACAGAAGAGTCATTTAAAATTTCCCTTCTCTCATATATGGCAGCCAATGTGGCCTAATGTTTAAGGTCCTAGTTAGAAAGTAGGAGGCTATGAGTTCTAGTCCTACCTATCTTAGACAAGAAAGCTGGCTTGGTGCCTTTTGACCAGTCTCTCTCTCTCTTTTAGCCACAGGGTTGTTGCAGTGGGAAAAATAGGGTGAAGAAGGAATATTAGGTATGTTTGCCCTTTTGACATACTTCTCAAGCAATAATGATGGGATAAAAATATAATACATAAATCATTGTGGATTGCAGGAAAATACTAATGCTGTAATAGCATTGGAAAACTTAATGGGACAACTTAGGTAGTGATCATGACAGTATCAATCAAACAAAGACATGTTTTGGCCTTGTGTCTCTGAGCATTACCTTCACATATCATGTGTTGTTAGCTTCCTTTCCGCATATCATTCATCTTTAAGTAGAAGTGCATATGAAACTCAATACTCTTGCCAACCATCAGGCTGCTGAAATATCTGTTAATGGCAATGGTGGAATCTGAGCTGTGGCAAGCATCCATCACAAATCTGGTGGGACCAAAATTTCAATCTTGCCTTCATAAAGGACGCTGCTGTCCATAGCCGTTATTGTCAGCAAAAGCACTGCAGCTAATAACCTATTTAGTGTCCATCAGATAAAGATTGCCTTAAGTGGATTGAGACAGGTGTCTGAAATATGACCGAAGCTTATTATATTAGGAGAAGAATTTAAGCTGAACTAAGTACTTTAAATAAAGTAGTCAGCCCAGAAGCAGATTGATTTTTCATCTTTAGCTTTGTTTCCCTTCCTTTTATTGGATTAGCTCAAGATATATAGCATCTTTCATGGCATATCCAGCACAGATTTACAAATATCAAATTCTGTCCTGAAAAGAACTACTGGGAAGATCTAATCACAGGGTAACCTAAATTGAACACTGAATTATGCTTTCTGTGTGCAAAATTTGAATTAAATCCTTGGTGTACCATTTGGATTGGCTCAGTCTAATTTTTTTCTGTGTTATTTTTTTTAAAAAAATACATACACATCCATGTATACTCAGAACTTTAACTGGAAAAGTATTGGGTCAGCATCATGTACTAAGATTAGAAAACAACTGTAATTTGTTTGCATCCTGATGTCTTATTTTGGATTTGTCACAAATGATCCAAAAATATTTTGGTTCTATCAATGTTTTTAGGAAAATGAAAAAAGACATCCCATCTCCAGCATTTCAGGAATACTTAGGAATATTGTGATCTACAAACAGTTACTTGTGGTTTGTGGACATCTGATGCTTGCATTAATAAATTGGGAGACCAACTGAACAAATTTTGAACAAAACTTGAACAAAACTAATTTAGAACAAAGAATGGCTTAAGATCTTTGGTAGAAGCTTTCCAAAATGTTTTGAATTACTTGTCTAACCTCCAGTGATCTAAAAAATGACATTCATGTATGAGATATATAGTCCCCTATAAAATTGTAACAGCTCTGTAGGATTAGGATTATCTGGAGCTATAGTAGTCTCGATTCTGTTCTTGATATAGGATAAAAACCATCTTGGTTATTCTAATGTATAGTCTCTTATGGGACATCTAGTGATAGGCTTATTTATTTATTTATTTATTTATTTTGTCAATCGCTTACAATATAATAACATAAGTATAAATATAGGAAATGGGTACAAATAATTGGAGACAATAGGACAGAGACGGTAGGCACAATTGTGTGCTTATGCATACCTGTTACATACCTCCTAGGAATGGAGTGAGGTCAATAGTGGTTAGTTTGAGGGAAAAGAAGTGTGGGTTTGGGAAGTGACAACAGTCTGGTAGTGTGTTCCAGCATTGACAACTCTGTTGCTGAAGTTGTACTTCCTGCAATCAAGTTTGGAGTGGTGTACATTAAGTTTATATCTGTTGTGTGTCTTGTATTGTTGCAGTTAAAGGTGAAAAAGTCATTGATTGGTAGTACATTAAAGGAGATTATTTTATAAATTATGTTTAAGTCAAACTGTAGGTTCATGAACATTTTCATTCCACTGGATCTCATTGCTATCTTTGATATTGTCAACAAGTACTCTTCTGTACCTTTTATGGAGATTGAGAAATGATGGCATCATATTGTTCAATAAGACAGGTGGAATTGCAGAGACCAGGCCTTTGGGTGTTCAATTATTGGATACTTCAGAGCTCAGCCCTTTCCCCTGTTCTTTATCTGGATGAAGTTGTTGGAAGGAGCCACCCATCAGTTTGGGGTGAGGTATCATCAGTATGATGAAATCCAGTTATTTATCTCTATCCTAAGCCAAATGGAGATTCAACAAAAATCTAAACCTATGGTTAGCACCTGGATAGTGAATTACAAGTTCATATTCAACAAGATGAAGTGGTTCTTTATTCAGAAACCTTATGATTTCTAGACATTACTAATTGTGATTGTCAACAGGGTTATACTTCCCTGAAGAGATTAGGCATGCAATTTTGAGTTCATGTTGGCTCCTACTAGAAGATCAGATGTGCCAGGGGCCACAGAGTTATTTGCTCAACTCTAATTAGTGAAAAGTTGTCATTTTAACTTGAATAGATTGCTATGAGAACAATCATTCATGGGCTGATTATGTTTACATTAATTATAATTTGTTTTACACATGGCTGCCCTTGAAGACCACTTGAAAACTAACTATTGGTGTTTTATCATTGTGATTTTATACTATAACATCGTTTTATTATAACACACCTAGAGTTCCTACCAACTCAAACTTTGAGGTACTTTGACCAGAATTAAATTTTCTATCTGGTTGGATAAATCAATTTCTTGGGACAAACAAGTCAATAGGGTGTTTGATTAAACAAATGAGAAATTCTTGACAAATATCAGGAACTTAGTAGAGATAACACTCAGAAAAGAATAAAGCACTGATAGTTTTTAGACATCTCATAGCCAGAGTCTTTTGTACTCTGCAACTGTGGTTTTCTAGGTAGAATATACTCTGAAAAGACATTTTTTTTCTGAGTATATTCTACCTAGAAAACCACAGTTGCAGAGTACAAAGGACTCTGGCTATGAGGTTTCTAAAAACTATCAATTTTTAGTAAGCAAGATGACAGGATGTCTCAGGAAGTTGCTTAACTACTTGACTTAGTGTCATTTGACTGAATAATATAAAAGTTCTTTAGTTTCAGTAAAGTCCCTGCCAGTCAGGACAGGATAATGCATTAAGCTATATAGGATACAAAAAATACAAGTATATATAGGTAGAGATTGTGGGAAAGAATTAAGAGCCTACAGGTAGTCCTAAATTTATAACTATTCATTTAGTGACCACTCTAAGTTACAATGGCACAGAAAAACATGACATATGACTGGTTCTTGCACTTATGACCATTGCAACATCCTCATGGTTACGTGAT
Source organism: Pseudonaja textilis (assembly GCF_049901715.1). NCBI lineage: Eukaryota > Metazoa > Chordata > Lepidosauria > Squamata > Elapidae > Pseudonaja > Pseudonaja textilis. The sequence continues at coordinate 127,611,545 of NC_141992.1, read as the reverse complement.
CAAAATTTGAGTGTTTGGCAACTGCCATGTACTTGACCCATCCCAGGGTCATGTGGTTGCTGTTCCCAACCATTATCAAATCTCACAAATCACATAACTGCGATGATTTGCTTTAAAACCATGGCAAAAAGTTATAAAATTATATGTGATTCACTTAACAACCAACTTGTTTTGAAACAGGAATGCTGGTCCCAATTGTGGTTGTAAGTAAAGGATTAGCTATACTTGTAGATGCCATGAAATTAGGACTTTCAGAAGGAAGGACTGGTGAAGTCAAGAAAAATAAGTTAGGTTTGGAAATAGGCAGTCAGTGTGTTTAAAAATCCCAGTATTGGAGTGTGATAAAGCAGAAGAGGAAAAGAGCAAAAAGGAAGAAAGGAAGCCTGAAAACCATCTGCTGGCCAAAATATTACTTGTGAATAAAAGGCAAAGAAGAGAAAGCATGGGACTTTTCCTCCTGCAGCTCCTTGTTCAAGTATGATTTTATTCTCTAATGCGAGCAGGAAAAATGGAAACTTGGATGGGAAGGCAAAGAATTTGGAGCAATGCAGCCTGTGTAAGGTTGGGGAAGTAAAGCAACGAGGCCGGAAGTTTAATCTGTGAGGAAATTGTCCAATGGTGTGGAAAATTAAGATTTGAAGAACCAGATGGAGGAGAAGAGGTCAAGTGTAAATCAGTCAGGTGGATTGGAGATTGGATTGAGGCAGAAAAGTTGTAGCATTCAGAGGAGTATCTTCCTAAGACTTTCTGCAGTTGTGTACATTTGCCAAGAGAGGAAAGAGGAAACTTGTGCTTTTAACCAGTGATGGATTGATTATGTGCCATCAAATTTAGCAACCACATGGATAATATCCTTGATGATTTATCCATAACCGCAACTTGAGGAGATTGCAGGGTTGTTGTACGTGACAGAAGTGAATTCTGAGAAGAGGAAGGGTCCCTGAAGAATGAAGCTAGAAGGTTCATCCTCAACATTAACATTACTCTGGTAACTTGTGTTATATTCTTCATATGACTGTGTGCTCTTTCCTCTTTATATAAGTAAAACTTTAAAAAGTTCACAACATACCAAAGATTTTTTTTTTGTATCATATGCCCTAAAAGGGGCAGAGAACCTCCCTTGTTGTGGTGGAAGGTATGGCAGAGACTTTTTAAAAATCAGTTTTATAGGAACTGAAAGAAATCCTGCTTGAGAGATACTCTGAGAGAAATCACCCCTTGAATTCAGTACCAGGTTCTGCTATAGCAGGAGCTACTGAACTGTCAGCAAGTAAAACACATGTCAAAAAGGGGTGTTCTAACAGTGGTGTGATCTGCCTTGTTGCTGAAAAAGCTTGGGGTTAGAATTTGCTCATTTACAGGGTCCCTCATGGAATAGTTGACTAGCTAGTTTAATGATAACTAGGTTCAATCTACATATATGTTTTTTTTCCCCAAGAGACTGAATCTATTTAATCAATGGAGGAAGCATGTTATTCTTTTTATTTAATCAGTGGAGGAATTATATCAATTTTTACACTGATTGGTTTACAGTTCTCCATGGCATCTGCTTCTTCTAGAACAAAATGTATTGTTGAACTGTATTAATGTCCATGGGAACAAAGAAATATAGAAGAAATATAGAAGTTATGATCACATTTAAATCCACTAAAAAAATTTTAAACTTGGGTACAGACTAATAGTTTAGTCATGCAGAATCAGAGTAACAAATTAGGAAACTTGCTGTGAAGAGAACTGCAATCTTACATTTTAAATCATGTTCCCCCTTTCAAAGGAAGGAAAATATGGTATGATTATATATATATTATGGCCTATGGTCAACTTGGGGCTTTTAAGAGTTCCTGTGGAGAACACTGAATTAGCTGTTTTTAATTATCTGCTTGCTTTTATTACTGCATTATTTTTATTTTATTTTGTTCATTTGAAATGTTTTGGCTATCTAGAATTGTAATTCATGATTACCTATTATTATTTTTTTAAAATAAATGTATTTTGTTATACAATAAAAGTATAACAATTAAAAGAAAGAGAAGAAAAATAAAAAATACGAATGAGAAGAAAAAACAAAAAATTTGACTCCTGCTCTTCTTTCGATCAAATAATTGCTTTGTTTCTCTTTCTGCTCCCTTTTTCCTTTTCCTTTGTAATTCTGTTCCTCTTCCTTTTAACCATTTTTAATCCTCAAAGTCATAATTTTTTTTGTAAAAAGTTTTTTTTTTCAATTATTTAAATACATATTTGCAAGAACAGTGTGGTTCCAGGTATTTTACATTTTAAATCAGTCATACCCATAATCACAAATACAACTTATTCTCTATCTTCCTTAATTATATATTCAATATGCTTACAGTTTAATCATTCATATCATTTCATTAATCATTCAAAATTTCATCTTAGTTTATAGTTATACCTTAATAAATCCCCTTTTCATTATTACATTTGCCTTTATTGCATATATTTATGTTTTCTGCGTGTTTCCTCCCCTTTAACTTCTCATTTTTACACAAATACATTTCTTTTAGCCAATACTATCAAACTTATAGCAATATACAGGGATGGGATCCGATTGGTATAACTACTGGTTCTGTCTATTAGCGTCACGCGTGCATGTGCGAGTTGTGCGAGTGCAATTTACAACCTGCTGAGTTGCCCAGACAGCTGAGCAGCGCTGCGTGCAAGTGCGCAGCAGTTGGAAAAGCCCTTTTTTCCTGCATTTTCAACTGCAGCTGTGTCGCGCAAAGCAGCTGCAGTTGAAAAAGCAGGAGATAAAGGACAGGTAAGAGCCCAGGCAGTGGGGTGGGCCACAACAGCAGCAGACTAGAACCGGTTCTATGTCTACTGCTCTTCAGAACTACCGGTTCTACAGAGGTGGACAGAACCGGTAGAAATCCACCCCTGGCAATATATCCTCATTACCTTTTACAAGTGGATAACAAAATATTTAATTCATTAAAAATATACTAATCAATCTCTAATTTCCTTGATCATGTATTCTTGTGCTCACCATATTTACAATTTCATACCATTCATTAAAGCATTCAAAATTCCATCTTAATCTATATTATTCCCTATTATGTCCCCACAATATTATGTTTGCCACTGTTGCATATATTTTATTTTCTGTATATTCCCTTCCCTCTAACATCTCATTTTTACACACATATATTTTTCTTTTAGCCAATAATATCAGACTTACAACATTATAACCTCGTTACCTTATATACATGAATAACAAAGTATATAATTCATTAAAAATATCATCCTACTATATGATTATATCTATTCTCTGTCAGGCTCCACATAACATTTCTTTTCATATCTTAACTATTAAACATTTATATCTTACATAAATATTTATCTATCTTACTTGATTAATCTATTATAAATTATTATTTTCATATCTATTAGATTTAACTCATTTCATCTTATTCTAGTTCTTAGTCCCAATTCCTCAAAATCTTTTATGTATATTTTACTACAAACGTACCTCTTCATGTGGAGTCTCCCTCTCCCTCCCTCTAGCCAGTGTCTCTAAGTCTTTCTTTCATATTTGTCATTTCTTTGCTTGGTTACCATTTTCTATCATCTTTTGGCTTTTTCCCTTAATCCTTCCTTCATTTATCATCATTTTCTGATATTTTCTCTCCCATTGCTCAGAATTTGTCCCCACCCTCTTTTGATCTCCTTTTTGTATTTCCCATTTCATTTATCAGCATTCCAGTCTCAGTATCTCCCCTTATTTATTATATGTATCATTAATATCTTATATTCAGCTTTTTTCCATTCTTTTGTATTATTTGTCATTTCTTTTGTTCTGTTTCATTGGTTTCTCTTTCTTCTAACTCCTCCGCCTTCTTTGTTTCTCCTCCTCCTCCTCCTCCTCCTCCTCCTCCTCCTCCTCCTCCTCCTCCTCCTCCTCCTCCTCCTCCTCCTCCTCCTCCTTCCATCGCCATTTCTGAATTTTCCCCTATGGTCTGTATTTTAGTGCATAAATCCCACATTCTGCCACGCATCTGATTCATGGCTCAAATGTTCATCTTTATTTCTTTACATATGTCACTCATCTTTATGTTGTGTATTATTCCAATTGTCCAGTATACAGTAAGTTTTATTTTATTTGAACCAGTGACTCTTTTTTATTTTTTAAATATCAATGTCCTCAGATGTTTATTTCCCAATGTTAATCAGTCTAAATCATCGATAATTCCAGGGGTAGTGTCTTCTTGTATCCTTACTTTTTAATTGTGGTATATTCCAACTTCCAGGGGTCTTCTTATAATGTCTTTCTTTTATTCCTTTTTAATTTCCTCTTTTAATGAAATCATTAGTTTGAAGGGATCTACAGGATTTTTCTATCATCAACAAGTGGCATTTTAGTCCAATTTCACAGCCACTCTTTTTCCATTTCTTTATTTAGCTTCACCAATTTTAAAAATCAATTATTATTTCTCTTTAGAACAATTATTTCCAGCATTCAAATGAAAGCCTTTCAATGCCAAATCCTGTCCGATCACCAATTCCAAATCAGTGTTCTTCCAAATCAATTCTTTTTAAAGTTTCAAGTTTTTTTAAAAAAAAAAACTCCTTACATTTCCCAATTCTTCTTCTATCTTCCAAGCTGCCACTAGTACAATTCTTTAATCTTCTCTGTTATAGACTTTTTGGGATAGGTGCAAATGAAATAAATTCTTCTCACCCTTCTCCAAACGCCGTTCCCAGTCTCCACTCCAGCACTGCACTGAGGTGTTCTTTGGGTGTCCCAACTTTGTAGTAGCCACCTTGGCTGGTCTTCTTTCTATCGTGCCATAGAGAACAAGCTCAGGGTTTCCACGGGGGGAGCTGCATTCTCCCCCAGAACCTCACCGGGCACCTCTCTGTTGCTTCGCCGCCCCTCCAAGGCAGCTCTTGGCTCCATTCGGAGCCCACAAACAGCAAGAAGCCAACACAGAAATGGAGACCTCTGTTTGCTGCTTCTGGTGCCATTGCGATATCAGCTGGATGTCCAAAACCATAAATTATCAATTCAATCTTTTCTTCTTTCAACAACAAAAAAAACCCGATATGTTTCCAGTATTTCAATTTCTAGTCTTTATCATTTTTTCCCTAACCAAAATAGTCCTCAAGCTTTATCCATTTTATAATCAAATCTTCCACTATGGATATTATTTTTTCATCATTGTGAATACAATATCCTACATAGTTAGCATATACATGATTAATTTCTCATATTTTCTAGATCATAGAAAAGAACTATGTTCTAGTTTTAGTTCATAAAACCCCAATAAAAACAATAATAGTTTCATCATCATGTTACTCCTCAATATTTTTTAAATCATCGTATTGATTTCGATCCAATATTTATTTCCTTTTTCACAGATCCATCATGCATGATAGAAAGTCCCCAGAACATTAATTCTTGATTGTTCAGAATATCCCATTAATGATGTGAAATATAATGTGACAAAGAAACAGGGAACACTGGGCATACAAGCAGTCAAATGAGAATGATAAAAACCCTTTCGAGAATTTTGAATACACCCAAGCCTTATTTTGTTTCTACAAAATTAGCATCTGATATGTTAGCCTTGCTGAGGTTTTGATGGTATCAGTTTCCAGCACCCTCAAGTGAAAGCTGGCATGTTTCCTATAATGTTTTGAAGCTTTTAAAAATGTCTTTACTTGCATTCCTAGGAAAACAGGATTTTTTTTCATCTAGGCCTGATAAATCTGACTCTTTACCAGAATTGGATTCAATGCTGCTTTACAGCCAGTGTAATCAATCACTTAAGGGATGAGCCAGTTGTATTACTTTGTGAAGCAGCACCAGAGTCTCAAAGCTAGACACCATGCTAATAAAATAAACAATGAGAAACACAGGAAAGTAAAGTGGACCAAAATTGGTTTCCTCAGCCTGTAATCAAACCTGACCATCAAGAAAAAATGAGTTCACAATCAAGGTTCCAAGTGCAGGGCTTATGTATTGAAGACCTAATACTGCTTTATTACACATGATCTGGAACATCCTTTTTCAATTGGCATTGACAGAATGAAACCAGTTATGGCAAGAAGCAGCTGATATGCAGGCAAAACCAGACTATATGAGAAGAATGCTTCCTATGTCAGATTAGAAGCTTTCACTATTATAGGTGTGCCATGTCTACCTTATTGTTTCAATCCCCTCTCATTAACCTGAAGAATTTCTTTGAACAGCCATGCTTCAATTGAGAAGAATACATGAATGCTTGCAGGAACATTTCTCAAAGTGCATGAATAAATGTGTGTTTTCAAGGACTGTCTCAAAATCTGGATAGAAGTAATGTAACTTGTACTTTTTTTAAGGTTAATTGGCTTCCTATTTTCAAGTAAACACACGCTTGAAAAATGTCAGTATGCATCATTAAAATGTTTGGCAAGCCTTATATGGGCATTGTACTAATTACTTAGGTATAATGGGGGCAGTGGAATTGCCTGTGATCAGAGGTGCACTTTTGGACCAGATGACATGGTATTATTCAGGTTGTGGATCTTGTAATAATGCTTCATCAAAAATCAAACCATGAATGCAAGCTTGTTGCCAGATTATTGTGTTGGCACCACAGGGGAAATAATTATACCATTTTCCTTTTACAAAAGACCATTGGCAAATTCCAGATTGTCTTATATTGTACACTTACATTTCCATTAAAACAAAGCTCATTTCCCCACTGATTGAATAAATATTTAATGACTACATAGATAGGTTTTCTCCAAGATCTGTCCTCAGTCTGGTCAATTAGGCCTCTCGATCTTAAATGCTGTTCAGTCAAGCCCATGCATTTTGTTGCTACTCATCTTATTCTCTTTCCTTCCACTGTTCTTAGCATTATGAAATTCTCAAAGAAGCTGAGTGTTTATGTAATGCGTTTAAAATATGAGAGTTGGAGCCTGGTGATTTTTGTCTGAAGTAAGATCCCTAATTGATTTATGATCCTTTTGCTTATTTTCCATGGTATTCTCAGGAGTTTTCCCTAATATCCAAAATTCAGAAACATCAATACTCTTTCTATCCCACTTCTTCAAAGTTCAATTTTTGCATCCAGAGACCCCAGGGAAAATCATTGTCTGCATGATTCTTGTATTTGTAGGTATAGGCCCATTATGACTTCTAAATATCTTTGTACTAATCCATGATATATTTTATTTGCTGTTGGGAGTCAGTCCTAACATTCAGAAGGTATCTACCCATTCAGTGTCTTCATTGTCCATTCTAATTTGGTTGCTCTTCCTGTTAATTTGGTCTTCTTTATATTTAATCATGGTCCCATTTTTTATTGTGCTCTTTGACTTTTATTACTAGAGCCTGCAGATTATTTGCATTTTCAGATATCAGTGAAATTGAAATAGTACTTATTTAAGATCAGCAGGGTAGCCAATATTTGTTCTAATTTCTGGGTTGCCAAATACAGGGGAAAAATGGTTCATGCAGTTTTTCTCAAACGAAGTACAAATTTGTGAGCCACAATACGAATATAAAATAACTGTGTCATCCACACCTAGACATTACAAATTGTCCTATTGTGATCTAATCATTGATAATGGCAATATTTTGTAAGCATTTAAAATTTATCTTTTTTAGATTTTGCATTATAATGAATGAAAAAATATTAAAAAAAATTAGTGAAGCCTTATGTAAATAGCATTTAGACAGCCTCCTCTTTTTCATGTTTTCCCCTATACTTTCATTTTTATCTGGATGTATTCTGAACTTGGTTAGATATGATGGTTAATTTTAAACTTGAATATTTTCTAAAGTTAACAACAATTGGGAATTTGTATGGCTCAAAACTAATAGATATTAATTAAATCTTTTTGATTGAGGGGAGAAAAGAAAGTCAAGCTTTTTTGAAGTGAAAGCGCTCCCAGTGTTCTTTATTCATTCTTCCAATGAATACTTTCTGGCCATATGGAGGCAACATAAGAGAACTTATTTGTTTTTTAAAAAACATTTGCTTCCTATCTCACCATCAGCATATTCTAAAGAACTGGCTAAGTTCTCTCTTTCCACTCTCCCTCTTTTTCTTTCTTTCCACTCACAATCACACACATTCATTTCCTTTAATTCTCTCTTGATAAGCCCAGAAACTGGGAAGGAAGACCAAGTAAAGTGAAAAAGGAGAGATAGAGGGGAATAGCCTCTTGGAAAGAGACTATCTTGACTTCTCTATGTCAATTGCCATGATAGTACACCAGAATACAACCGCTTTTAAAAGGCACCAGTCAGACTGTAACAACTGTATGGAAATAATATTGGAAATGGAAAATCCGTATTCCTATAAGTGGAATGATATAATATTCCACTTATTCTGAGTGTCCTTCATCAATCTTTGACATGCCCAAAACAATGGGAAACCATTTTTGCTAAGTTTCTGCCAATTGACATGACAGCAACCCATTTTTTGCAAGACCATTTTAGAGCAGCAACTAGAAACATTAAGGATATCAATGAGTAAAAAAGAAATCAGGGATTAAGTTTTGTTTTTCTTCTTTCCATTTTTCTTTTAGCATCCTCTTTAGAAGAATTTTGAACAATTATGATCTTTATGTTTAGAAATTCTTCAACCCTCTCTCCCTATTACTAGAGTTATCTTTAAATGCATGCAATTTTTAAAACATTTATTTTAATGAACCTCATCCTCAGTAGTTTCCCCCCCCCCAATTTTTTAATCATCTTCTACAGCCTGTTGAGTTAGCACTGTCAATGCTTTTGAATACCTTTCCTCCCATAAATAGAAAGGGAACATGCATCATTTCTCTTTATAAAATATACTCATGGAGCACTTTTAATCATTATATTTTATAGTCTAAATCAGTATTCATTTGTATTTTCTCTCATATGCTTCAGCAACTTATATATTTTTGCTTTGCCTGCATGCTCTTAATTAGAAAGTGACTTATGAAACTACACTACAAACAACTACACCCATCTGCTTTTGTAACCAACATATTATTGAGACAATAATAACACAACGTCAAAACAGTTAGGATTCATTGTGCAATTATTCTCAGTCTCTGCTAATAGACAGGTATGTGTTTCTGGTTATATGTTATTTTCAAGACATTTACAGAAAGTGATTAAATGCATATACATTCCATTTCAGAAGCTGTCATTCAAGCCATGACATGTTCATTCAAAGCAATTTTTATTTTTTCCCTGTTCATCTTCTTCTGAAGCTATACATTTAAATAGCAAAATAGTTTTTCTACTTTTCAGATAGCAGAAGTTGTCCTTCATGGAAAAAGTGTCTTCTAAAACAGTTTATGAACTAGTTTAACAAATAGATTCAATTCATACACATCTGAAGCAGTCCAGACTACCATTATATCTATGTCACCATGAGGCAGCAAAGGGTTTTCTTTAGGGGAATCAAAGTTACACTCCACACCTTTTGTCCAATCACCTGGAACTTGGATTTTCTCACAAAGTGGCAAGACATATCTGTATAACTGTTCTTTCTCTGCTGTGTTCAGTGAAGACTTTGTTACTTCTTTGCTCAGTGACTAATCAGGATTTTTTTATTCCCATTCCAACCCCCTTTGACTGTGAAAATAAAGTTCAGTTCTACCTATCAGAATTCTTTCTGGGATGGTAAGGCTAACATTGCTTGGGATTCATTTATTTTCTCACTGCGGGGTGGTGGTGGTGGTACAGAACTAGCTAGAATATGGCATAGTAACTGAGCAATGCAGAATGGCGACTGTTATTTCCTATGAATTGCATTATCATGCAGACTAAATTTGTGTGTAATATTTTTGCAGTGATATTATATTGCTCATCTAATTCTGTTTCCTTGTGAAAGACTTTGTATTTTTCTTTATTAAATATCATTCAGCCCATTTTTAATCAGAAATTTTATTTTGATTTTCCAGGGTGTTATTTATTTTACTAACAAAGACCTAACAGTGAAATTTGTGGCACCTTATTTTATACTTCACATCATTTCCATAAAGAAGCATTTAAAGGAATTTTAAGTACAATTTTGAGTCAATTGTGTACGCTTTTAGCTGTCATACCATATTTAGTAATCTTGTTAATCATAACTCATTTCCAACCTCCTCAGGATTCCATTTAAAGATATACCTTATTATGCTTCACCCAAACACATTTTTATCAGTCCTTGTCAGTGTAACCCATTCCACACTAAAAATCATTTTTTTTTAAAAAAAGATATCTCTCCAAATTATATTATTTGTGTTGCCAGTCATTTGTCTGCAGGCTTCTTTTTTCCCTATGGTTTTCTTCCACAGACTAGAAGTATGGATGAGAAGATCACCAAATCTCCACTATCTTGAAGTTCCTTTTTACATCTTCAAAGTCCGTAATCATATGGTTGTGTTTGCTTTTTCTTAGTATCATTTGCCTCATAGATTGGTAAGAAAGTTGTCAGTGTACTTCATAAAGCTTCAAAGTCATTATCCTGGTCATTGGTCCAATCAAACCACACAGTTCACAAGCTGATATATCTTATCAGAAGATATTACTTTCACTGCCTCTTCCTTTTAGTTGTCTCTCCCATCCTCTGGGCTTTCTCCTTTGCTTGACTTTCCTCTTTATGGGGAGTTGCTGCTTCAATTTGTTCTTATTCTAGCACTTCTTCGTCAGATAGGACAGCAAGGTTCTGTTTTACTTTCCTTATTAGTTCACTCCATGACTTTTGGGATTTCTTCAACCTAGAAAAGTTCCCTATACAGATGCTGTTTCTACCCACATTGTACACTCTACTTTTCACACAATAATATTAAATATTTCTAATAAATAAATAGCACCTTCCACATATTAAAAAGTTCAATAAAATCCTTATGAATTATCAAAATGTTATACACTTATTTCTAAGATCAAGCTAGATATACAGAAATCACACTGCTTCTCTTGCCTGTCTGAACATGATTGATGAGTTACAGATTTCTACCCAAAAACAATTACAGAAAATCTAATTTATTTAAAAATGAAAAGAACTTTCCAGGAGATAATTTTACATTAATTATTAATAATTCACATTTCCAGAAAATAATCATGGCTACAAAACTGTGGCTCAAATTTCTACCTCTCATTACATTCTGCATTTATGCGCTTATGCATATGTGAGGGAAACATTTTAAAAACAACAAATCAGCTTGTAGGATATCAGCATATGCTAAATAAGGATTCACAAGCCAATCTGGACACTTTTCACCAAGGAAAATCTTGTTTGTCCTACTGCATAGTCCCTCCAGCTGAACTTCTTTCTGGTTTGTGTACAAACCTAATGAAGCTATTTGTCATTTGACAAGTTTGCAGCTCACAAATGTTACAGTGCTCTTTCTTCTTTACGCTCCCTGAGTCACAAAGTCCAATGTCTAATATTTTTGTCATCTATACTATCAAGGTTTCCAAGACAGACAGAGACACTGAGAGAGACAGAATAGTAGATGGGAAAACAAAAACAAAACCCTGCCACAAACATTTTCCAAGATAGAAAAGGTGGGGTGATGAGACATAAAATGTCAGATAATCTTTTTTTTTAGTTCATCTAACATAGTTTATGATCTTTGGCTTAGCTAGGAAAGTTTCAGGCATGTGGCATTTCTATAGCAATGAATAGCTTCAAGGATCTTGTATCTGCAGAGCCTAGAAGTTATACATTTCGGGGCTGTATCAATCAAATGTGAATGTAGTATCCCAGTGCAACTGGCCTCTGAGAGCTCATTAGCAGTGTAATTTCAACTCCAGCATACTGTTTATTTCCTAGCAAGACGATCGCTGTACTTTAAATAGGTATAGCTTATTAAAATAAATCTTAGGTTCTGTAATTGAGCAGGAAAAAGAAGTTAATAGAGGTGTTGTTTCTCAAGGGGTTCCACATTTCCCCCTGACTGAAACCATATGTATGGCAGACATACTTATACCTATTGAACAAAGGGCAAAGGCCTACATGGCAGGCTAAGCCACCACTGCCACTGAAGAGCAAGGGCCTAGTTGCCATCAAAGGATATAAAAATATAGGGCTGACCAGGATTCTAAAAATAGTCTCTCTTATTTCTGGAGCTCCATGTTCTGTTCCTTGAAAATGCAGTTGCTCCTCATTACTCAGTATTCTCCAAGGAATGATATTTCAGTTCTAAAGGTAGCCAGATGTGTCTCACTTAAGTGGCTTAATTATATTATATATTATAACTGTGTTATGAAGCAACTGCTCAAATGCAGAGTTTCTGTTCTGATCTAGAATACAAAGAAAATAATACCAGGGAAATAAGCAGTATCCAACTGGAGAAATCTGGTAAATGGACACTATTGACAACAAGCATGGAAGATATACTGACCCCAATATGCAGTTACCATGTGGATTTAAAGCGTAAATAGAGCTTAATGATTAGATAAATGTAAGTTTCACATTCTTTTACAGCTGGTTTGGCTTTTTCTTCCACTCATTTAGCCTATGCTTTACTGTCTTCAGCGCTCTGGATTCTTTCCTATCTGCTTTTGCATCTCAGTGGATTTCTTTTAGTTATTTATTCATCCATGACTCATTACTAGTGGTCATGACAGGTTTCTCCTTCCCCATAAGTATGACAGTAGTTATTGGCTTGCTTAACAATGTAACTAAAGCTTGTCATTCTATGATTGAGAATACAAATTTTAAGCATACTGTATATAATGTTCACCTTCAAACCAAGAGCTTTTTTCTAGATCAACTACTTCCCTCCCTACTTCTCCTTAGTTGATAGCTGAAGTGGGAGCAACAACTGTGCCTCCATGTTTGCTCTCCCATTGCAGGACAGAAATATTTAAGAACAACCAGAGATACAAACAGGGGTATTCTCCATCACACTGCTCTAGATTCCAGCATTGGGTATAACTCCGCCCTCTTCTGACGTGAGCTGTGTCTGCCACTATAAAAGGTTTACCTCTGCTGAGAGCCCCAGCTTTTCGACTCAGCTCTTGGACATATGAGCTATTGTCTCTGGACTCTGAGTTAATTAGCATTCCTCAGAACAAAAGCATCAAAAAATGGAAAAAAGAATAATCAAGATTGAGAGAAGCTCTTGAGGCTCTGGTAGAACTTTGCTCACAAGGAGAGCAGGATCCACCCTCCTCCAGTTGCCAGCTGCCTCAACAAGGCACTGACATGCAGACAGTAAGTAAGATCGGCCAAAATACCGCAGAACCTCCCTCAGACTTGCTAGAGGCTAATTAACATCACAACAGCCTCCTATGCAGCTTTTCCCTGGGCCGCGTGACTTGTAAAATCCTCTTGAGGCTGCACAAGTCTTCCGGAGATTTATTAGGCCATAAACTATCAAAGTTTTACGATAGCTGCCCTTGTGGTCTCGCAGCGATTAGGCCCGATCCCAACCAACCTCCCTTCTACTGCTGCATCGATTGGAGGGGCAATCTTCCTTCTGTGAAAATATTAATCCGGCCATTATAAATTGCCACACAAAGGCCACAGCACGAAGCCCCAGGGGATTCAAACGTGCAACAGGGATCATCGAAGGCCTCAAGGCCCCTCGCCTAATATCTGGTGGCCATTTTTGTGATCGAGTTCCTCGGGGTGCCATTTTTTAGTGGCCCCGAGGCAGTGATCCTATCTCTTTCCTGGCCATTTAGCTCAGAAAATGCCATCAGGAGGAGCTGACAGCACCTCTGGTGTTTCTTCTTTGAGCGATGGAAATAGATTGGGCCCAGCCAGGATCATCAGGCATTCAGAGCATTCAGACCTCTCAAGCCGCCCAAAGGGTTATGAAAAGTAAATGACCATGAGTCCGTTCAGCCAACTAGGAGGCCACAGCAAAGATCAAGGCCAGAGCCCAAGCCCCCAAGAAGGCCTCCAAGTCTGAACTTAGGGCAGAAAAGGGAAGGCATGAGGCTTTAGAGAAACAATTCGCAAAAAATGCTCAACAATTACAAGAACAAGCTGCAGGCACAGAGAGGGCAGATGGAAGTCCGGCTAGCCATCTATGGAACTAGTCACCTGAAAGGCAGGATGAGGTCCTTCCCCAGGACCTGAGTTTGTAAGGCCCTTCTTACAGGCCACCTACTTGGAACACAGCTACACCTAACCCTCAGCAGGCTTTGCCCTTTGGGGTTTACAGGTTTAGGGAGAAAGCTAACCTGATTCCTTCTGTGACTGGGCCCCAGATGATAGTTCCTCCCCAGGAGAGGCCTCAAGACATCCATGAAGTAGTTTTGCTGGCAGTCAGACAGGACATTGCTGAAGCTCTCAAACACCTCCTCCACTCCCCAGGAGGAAGCTCAGGTATCCTGTCTTCCTTCTGTCAGGGTAACCCTCCCCCATGGAGGGAGGTTCCCACTTCGGAACCCATGTATGCCCCTCATCATTTTTATAGCTGGGAGGGACAGAATGACAGGGGATCCTCTTACCACTCTGAACAGGGTAGTTCCTCAGAGGAGGAAGAGGGGGAAATTAAAGACCCCTTCACTCTCTGACAAAGAGGAAACCAAACCAGAACAACCGTCCATAACTGCTGTCTTTAAGCCCTCCTTGTTTCGGCCCTTACTACAGAAGGCTCTGGTTACAGCCCAGTTACGCCCAGAAGAGGTGGCCTCGGAACCACAGGCTGGTCCCTCAAGCCAGGGAGACTCACTATTCTCTAAACCGGTGGTCCAAAATGAGGTTCTTCCATCTCCCTTGTTGTTCTTGGATGTAGTAAAGGACCAGTGTGAGAACCCCCTGTCAGGGCCTTGCCTTTCTTCCCAGGACAAGAGGTTCTTTAATGTAGGTCCTGCCTTGGCTAATGAATTAGCTCTCCCAGCAGTAGATTCCCCGGTGGTAGCTACCTTCACTTCCTCAGGCACCCCTACGGAACTGGAGGATGTTTTACGACCAGAGGACAAAAAGTCAGAACAAACTCTGAAGCGCACACACTAGGCCGCACCTTGGGCTGTGAAAGCTTCCACCACGGCCTCGTTTTTTACCAGGTAGTCTATTTGCTTGTTGCGTCAACTTCAAGACAGAGTTCCCATTGCCGATGTTAGGTCCCACCAGGACTTCAATAAAATAATAGCGGCAGCGGAGTTCACCGCTGATACCACTTTAAGCTCGGCCAAGTTCACCACAAAGGCAATGGCCTCTTCTGTGTCTGCCAGGCACCAGCTGTGGATGTGCAACTGGCAGACTGACTCCAAGCGTAAGTGGAAGTTGGTGGCAGCCCCTTGCTCAGGAGAAAATCTCTTTGAAGCAGCCTTGGAGCCATACGTGGTGGAAACATGAGACAAGAGAAAGGTGCTGTCTACTTCTTCCAAGGGGTCAGAATTTTGACGCACCACATACCCCACAACGCAAACCTTCAGGCCAGTCAACACCCCTCGCTTCAGCCGCAACCAGATAACATATGCCCCTCATCGGGAACAACAGCAGGACCGCCAACTCAAACAACAACAATTCTTGGATAAGTGGCCCTTTCAAGGGGGAGGAGGTCGTTCATTCACGTGCTCTAAGTAACTGCATCTACTACCCTCCCATTGGGGGTCGTTTGATGGGAGGGATGGGAGGAATCAACTAACGATGCCTGGGTCATCAGTACTATATCATCAGGCCTTCTATTTGAATTTCTCTCCTCCCCCCCTCCATCATTTTTTGTCAGCTGTTCTACTTCTCGTGACACATCTAAACAGGCCCTGCTGGGCTCAGCTATCCATCACCTGATGGACATCAGAGCCATAAAAAGAGTTCCATGGGATCAGTGGGGGTCGGGCTTCTACTCCCACCTCTTTGTTCTCCCGAAGGCTTCGGGGGGGTGGGGTGGAGAGCAATCCTCGATCTCAAGCTCCTGAACAAATTCATCCCATTCAGGCTTTTAAGATGCAGACCCTACATTCTATTCTTCAGAGCGTCTGAGAGGGCGATCTCCTCTCTTCCATAGACCTCACGGAGGCTTACCTCCATATCCCGATTTGGCCTCCCCATTGCCAGTTCTTCCATTTTTCTTATTGCAGTGAGCACGACCAATACCAGGCCCTACCATTTGGCCTTTCATCGGCACCAAGGGTTTTTACTAAGGTCCTGGCAGCATTGGCAGCCTTCCTCTGAGCCTTACCTGTGAGGGTCCAATGCTGCCTGGATGACATTCTGATTCAATCTACCTCCACCCTGGCGGCCGAATGAGATCTTCACATCACGATGCAAGTGTTGCAGGAACATGGTTTCCCCATCAACCTGATCAAGAGCCATCTTTCTCCAATGACCTGACTATTGCACCTCGGGGTCATCATCGACACAGTCAGCTGCAAAGTCTTCCTTTCACAGGACTGACAGGACAGCATCAAAGAGTTGATCAACAGAATTTGACTAAGTCACTCCATTCCATTCTCCCTCCTGTCCCAGTTGCTTGGGAAGATGACCTCCTGCATCAAAGTTGTGCCATGGGCATGCCTACATGAATGCAGCTTGCAGTGGTTCCTCCTCCCCTTCCAAAGAGAGGGGATCAATCATTCTGCCTGCAGGGTGCTGCTTTCTCCACAGGTGCTTCGGTCCTTTCGATGGTGGCAGTCCCAGGCCATCACCCAGGGTCAACCCTTTATGGTGAGAGACAGAATTGTAGTGACCATGGATGCCAGCCTTCTCGGCTGGGGAGTACATGCCCGGGACCAAATGGCCCAAGGACTCTGGCTGTCTTCAGACAGGTCCCTTCCCATCAAGCTCCTGGAGCTCAGGGCTATTTTTCTTGCCCTGAGAAGTTTCCGGAACCTAGTGTCAGGGTCCCATGTGCTAGTCGTGACAGACAATATAGCAGCCAAGGCTCATGTCAACAGGCAAGGAGGGACCAGATCGGGAGTTGGGAGGTGGAACATTTGGGGAGATCGGCAGAGAGGAACTCCTGTCTCTCAGGGCGGACCATATTTCGGGGGTCGACAGGTCCCAGGCAGACTGGTTGAGTCGCTCTCAAGTTGACTACTTGGAATGGAGACTCCATCCTCTCCTATTCATAGAATTGTCCCACATTTTTGGTACTCCAGAAGAGGACCTCTTCGCCATTCCCCAGAACGCATAGGTAAACAGGTTTTTCTCCAGGTTCCCAACCCAGGGAGCAGAGGGGACCAATGCACTTTGGAACAGATGGCCCCCAGGTCTCCTCTACGCCTCCTCCCACTTCCAATCATACTGGCAGTCATCCGGAAGAGTTGGAGGAAAAGGCAGAGCTGATTCTGCTGGCTCCATATTGGCCCAGGAGACCCTGATTTGGTGACCTGGTGAACCTGTCTGTTTAGAGGCCTTGGAAAATCCAGGCCTCTCAGGTCTCTCTCAGTCAGGGTTCCCTTCTGCATCTGGAACCCCAATGGTTCCAGTTGACTGCTTGGTGGTTGAGTGGAAGTTGTTGAAGGAGGCCAACCTTTCAGATAACGTAATTAACACAATACAGGCTTCACGTAAAAAATCTACAACCCGATTTTACGATGCCACCTGGAGGAAATTCAGTGACTGGTGCTCGGAGAGAGCCCAGAACCCTTCTTCAGCATCTGTTCTGGAGATCCTTCAATTTCTTCAGGATGGGCTGGACAAGGGCCTCGCACCTAACACCCTCCGCAGGCAGGTGGAGGCCTTAGCTTCAGTAATTTCATGGGACAGGTACACATCCCTCTCCCACCACCCTTTGATCCACAGATTTCTGAGGGGAGCCTCAAATCTGCGACCACCCATTGTGCATACGTATCCCACTTGGGACTTGCCTAAGGTTCTCCAAGCTCTCTCAGCCCCCCCTTTTGAGCCTTTATGAATGGTAGGTTTCCATATTTTAACTCTGAAGGTATTCTTCTTGGTGACTATTACGTCAGCCAGGAGTGTGTCTGAATTAGCTGCCCTTTCGGTAAGGCCAGATTTGTGTATGTTTCATGACAACCAGGTGGTTTTGCGTCTGGACCCTTCATTTGTACCAAAAATTAACGGTTGGTTTCACAGGGCTCAAGATATTGTTCTCCCTGACTTTTGTACCAAACCCCAACATATATTGGAATGTCAATGGCATAGATTGCACATGAAAAGGGCACTCAGGATTTATATCAAATGAACTGCACCTTTTTGCAAAACTGAGTCAATATTTGTGTCTTTTCAACCTGTCTCCTTGGAGTCTAAGGCCTCATCTCCCGTGTTGAGTAGGTGGATCAGAGCAAGCATTTCTACTGCATATGAAACTCTTGGCTTGCCAGCTCCCAAGAAACTGACTGCACACTCTACCCAGAGTGCAGCGACTTTGGCAGCTTGGGCCACACAGGCTCCAATCGAAGAAATTTGTAGAGCTACTACATGGACCTCGCCTTCCCCTTTTGTCTGACATTACTGGCTGGACTCCTTTGCATCTGCATAGGCTGCATTTGGACAAAGGGTACTCCAGTGGGTGGTTCCTGGGTCAGATTAAGAGGGCTAGCCGAGTCCCTTCCTTGGGCATGCAGGTTTTGGTATGTCCCAATGCTGGACTCTAGAGCAGTGTGACAGAGAAGCCGCATTGGTAGCCTTACCAGTGAACGCCCTTTCTAGACACGCTGCAATAGAGTCCAGCCCCACCCTGTGGTCATCTTGTCTAGTATTCTCGGGTAGGGGGGCAGTTGTATGCTCATTCTATTTGTTTATATTCCAGAGACAATCCTAGTCTGTCAAGATACTTCACCAGAAAAGCTGGGGCTTTTAGCAGAGGCGAACCTTTTATAGTGGCAGACTCCGCTCACGTCATAAGAGGGCGGAGTTATACCCAATGCTGGACTGTATCTCAGCGTGTCTAGAAAGGGTGATCACTAGTAAGTCTACCAATGCCCCCTTTTTCCTCCCATAAATAAAAGTCATGCCATAATTCCATAGATAGTATTTTAGAATTCAACTTCTGAAGAACTTTAGTAAAGTCACCAGGGATTTGCCTGCAAAATTTTAAAAGTGGCCAGAATTGCATGTAAATCAGTTTTTCGGTATTTAAGGAGATAGAGTCTTAGTTTCCATATATCAACTCTTCCTTTCCCAAACCAAAAAAATTAAACAATATGAGCAAGCAAAAAAAAAGATGCATGATTCTGAATATGCATAAAAATATATAGGTTACTTCTTTATAGGACACTGATTAAATTAACAGTGATGCAAACTTGGGCCGGGGTGAAGAGTAGTAGTACAGTAGATCATTGATCTTCAGAACTGGATTGTTATTTTAGTTCTAAAGGTATCCAGATGTGGCTCAATTAAGTGCCCTAACTATATTATATATTATAACTGTGTTATGTAGCAGCTGCTCACATTTTCTGCTCTGGAATACAAAGAAAATAATACTAGACAAGAGCTTATCCACATCTGAAAAAAATTACAACTAGGTGCTTTTTTAAAGTATATTTTAAATTGATTAAAATTATTAGGAATCATAAACTGCCAATTATCTTTTTTATTTGCTTGTTTGTTTCACTGCTTGATGCTAGAACAGATGAAACTCAAATCATTTGGGACTGCATTTCATTGAATGCAACAACCAGTATAAGATAGAACAAAACACTTAAATGAGCATTCCCGATATTTGATCTAGAAAAAATTCTAAGATAAAATTTACCTTCTGATACTTGTTGGCAAATTCTGTATTCTACTGATTGATAAGTTTAAAAACATAAGAATCTTGAAGATTAGATTCACATGCCACCAGGAAGCCCAAAGGCAACATATGCAAGCAATAGCCTTTTTCTATTGTTATATCCAATGAATTAGTGTTCAATGGCATACATTCTGCATTCCCAAACAACAGATTGATCACCTTATCTTCTATTCTTCTACAATTGCTTTTCCCAAGCCTTCTCTGCTGGTAAAACACCACCACTTTCTGGATTGGAAAAATCCACAGTTTAAGTGTGGTAATCAAAAGTAATATTACTGTAGAAGATGGGAGTTAATTGAAAATTCTTCTTTCAAATATTTCCAGGTGATAAGAAGTTGGCTTATTCCATCTTTATTTCCAGTTTTATTCCTGGTTAAAAGCAATCCCTATGAGAACACTGTTAGATCGGTGGATCGGGTCACAGAAGAGGTGAGACACTTAAGTGAACATTCAGCTCTTTATTGTAGGTTTAGAACAAGGACGGCTTAAAGCGTGCGAGCCGCTTGGCTTTATACAGCCGGCCGGCGGCTCGGCGGCCAATGGCAGCGCTTTGAATCTCCCGCGATTGGCTCGGCCAATCGCAGTAGATTCTTAGCGCTCCAATCACAGGCGTTACTTGAACCAATCGGATTGCGGTCTGGGTGGCCCAATCAGAATGCGAGTCTTCAAGAATGTTAATACAGAACACCCCTCCCCTCATGGTTTCATCCGACGCAATGTCGTGACGTAGTCGCGCAGGTAGGTGGGGCTTCGAACCTGTCTGGCTGATCTGCTTGGCTCAGTCGGTGTGTGGTCGTCGGCCGGTTCGGACGGGCTCCGCGTCGCTCTCCACTTCGCTGATGGAACCGCCTGGAAGGGTGAGCCGGGCCTGTCGCCGCAGCTCCCGCCCGGACTACCTGGGTTGGTCGAGTTGCGGTTCCTGTTGCTCCCACTCGGTCTCTCCGGGCTGGTTGAGCTGGCTTGGCTGTACCTTCCAGGTGAAGATCCCGTCTGCGACAGTTCGAGGTCTGTTGGTGAGTATGGCTGGTTTATTTGAGCGTTTCTGTCTTCTGGCGGGGGGGTGTTCGGTTTGCGTTGGGGTGTGTGCCGTTGATGATTCCGGTCTGCCGTCATTTACCGGCTTGGATGTTGAGGTTTCCCCTCCCTCTCTGCTTTCCTTGGTTGCCGTTGCCGAGGCGTCGGGGGTGTTGGCAGCTAGTCTGGACCGTAGCTGGTCGATGTGCCGTTTCCAGCTCTTTCCGTCTGTCGTTTGGAATCTGTATGATCGGGGCCCGGTTACCTGTGTTATTTGTGCGGGAACCCAGAGGGGGTCTCCCGTGAAGTTCTTTGCGTAGACCGTGTCCCCGATGTTGAATGCCCGGTACCGGCTGGAGGAGTCTGGGGGTTTCTCTGGGTTGTAGGTGGGGTGTAGGCGGTCCAGTGGAGACCTCAGTTTCCTTCCCATTAGTAACTCCGCTGGGCTCTTGTTCGTGGTCGAGCTCGGTGTGATGTGCTGTATGAACAGTAGTTTGTTTATTTTTTCCTGGATGTCGCCGGTTTCAATCTTTTGGATGGCTTTTTTTGTGTATTGGACCATCCGTTCCGCCCTACCGTTCGCCGCCGGGTGAGCCGTCGAGGTTAAGGCGTGTCTGATGCCCTGTTCGGCTAGGTATTTTTCAAATGCCAGAGCCGTGAACTGTGGCCCATTGTCCGACACTATGACATCTGGTAACCCGTGTGTTGCAAAGAGTCCGTTGAGCTTGTCGATGACCGCTTCTGTTGTTGTTGCCCTCATAGTGCTTACCTCCAGCCAGTTGGAGTAAGCATCTACGGTGATGAGGAATGTATGCCCCTTGGTTGGCCCGGCGAAGTCTATGTGTATTCGCGACCATGGTCCTCTCGGGGTCTCCCATTCCAGGACCGGCGCGGCGGGGGGGGTGGCTCTCGACTCTTGGCACCTGCTGCAACCGGCGACCCATGTCTCGATTTGTTTGTCCATCCCTGGCCACCAAGTGTAGCTTCTGGCCAGGGCTTTTATCTTGACAACCCCCGGGTGTCCCTCGTGCAGCATTGCCAACACTCTGTCTTGTAGTGCTTCCGGTATGACTACCCGGTCGCCCCAGAGTATGCACCCCCTTTGCGAGAACAGCTCAGTTTGGCGGTTTCGGAAGGCTCTGAACTGCTCGCCGCCGTCGCTTTCTGGCCACCCTCGCTCTACCCAGCTCAATACCCGCGCCAGCCGTTTGTCTTTATTTGTTTCACGGGCAATGTCTGGCGCGGTTAAGAGTGGGCTGGGTACGGTCTCGATTTGCAGGGTCGTCGTTGTGGGCACTGGGTCGTCGTCTAGGTCGGTTAGTGGTGACCGGCTTAGTGCGTCAGCGTGCGGAATGTTCTTGCCGGGCCGGTGTGATAGTTTGTATGAGTATGCGGCAAGGAACTCGGACCACCTCGTCATCCGGGGCGACAGGATGTTCGGGGTGGCCTTGTTCCCTGCGAGTATCCCGAGCAGGGGCTTGTGGTCCGTAATGATAGAGAAGTCCCTACCATAAAGGTATTCGTGGAACCTTTTCACTCCGGCGACGATGGCGAGGGCTTCTTTGTCCAGTTGACTGTAATTTCTTTCCGGTTTGGCCAGCGTTCGGGAGAAGAAGGCGATGGGTGCTTCCTTCCCGTCGGGTAGGGTGTGGCTGAGGACTGCTCCGATGCCGAACGGTGATGCGTCGCACGTTACCGTGAGCGGGAGGGTCTCGCTGTACTGGATCAGGACTGCGTCCGATGTTAGCAGGTTTTTTGTTCGTTGGAACGCAGTCTCCTCCCGCTTCCCCCAGGTCCAGGTGGCCGTTTTATTAAGTAGCCGGTGTAGGGGTTCCGCCACGGTCACCTTTTGGGGTAGGAAAACATTGTAAAAGTTAAGCAGTCCCAAAAATGCCTGTAGTTCCGCCTTGTTTGTTGGTGTGGGGGCTTCCTTGATGGCTCTGAGTTTCTTCCCAGTTGGGTGTATTCCGTGCCGGTCCAGGAGGTACCCCAGGAACTCGACCCTCTCGGTGTGGAGTTGGCACTTGTCTCTTTTGACTTTAAGGCCGGCATCTTTGAATTTGTTAAGCACCGCCCTTAAACGGGTCTCCAATTGCTCTCTGTTGGCGGCTGCAATCAGCACATCATCGAAGTAGGGAACCACCCCTTTTATTCCCTGGAGGAGTCTTTCCATGAGACTTTGAAAAACTCCTGGAGCGACGCTGACTCCAAATTGGAGTCGGTTGCACCGAAAGGCCCCCCGGTGTGTAACAATTGTTTGCGCTTCGGCTGTCTCCGCATCGACCGGCAATTGCTGATACGCTTGTGCCAAGTCGAGTTTTGCGAAGACCCGGCCTCCCCCCAGTGAGTGCAGAAGATGCTGTACTACTGGGACGGGGTAGGCGCTTTGCTGCAGCGCGTGATTGAGGGTGGCCTTGTAGTCCCCGCAAATTCTTATGGAGCCATCGGGTTTGATGGGGGTGACTATGGGCGTCTCCCAACGGGCATGGTCGATGGGTTCTAGTACCCCTTGCGCGACGAGCTTGTCTAGCTGCTCATCGATTTTCGGTTTGAGCGCAAAAGGCACTCGCCGGGGTTTGAGGCGGATCGGGGCGATGTTGGGGTTTAGGTTGAAAGATATAGGGGGCCCTCGGTACTTGCCTAGCGAGTTGTCGAAGACCTCCTGGAATTCTTGTACGAGGGTCGCTTCCCAGTTGGCCTCGTCTGTGTGATGGATGCCCGTCACCTCGATGCCCAGCGGGGCGAACCATTGGAGGCCGAGCAAGCTGGGGCGGTCCCGGTCCACGATTGTGAGTGGCAAGATGTCGGTGTGGTTCTTGAAGGCGACCTTGAAGTGCCCGATGCCGACCACAGGGATGCGGTTTCCCTGGTAGTCTTTCAGGATTAGCTTCTGGTCGTCTAGCTCGTTGCGGCGGATGGTCAGGACTAGGCGCTTGATTGTGCGCCACGAAACCATTGAGAGGTAGGACCCGGAGTCCACTTCCATCTCGCAGGGCCGGTCCTCGATGTGCAGGGCCACGTGTACCTTCCGGGCGTCCGTGGTTGAAGAATGGCCGATAACGACCGTCTGGTGGGTTTCCTCGCGCCGCTGTGCTTCGCTGAGTCATTGGCTGCGGCTGTCGCGGATCCACCGGCTCTCGGTTGGTCGGTCTCAGTGCCTGGGGGGGGGGTGCCGTCTCGTCGTCACAGGCTGTTTCCTCGACGCTGCGGGCTGTAGCTCTTTTTGTTCTGGCACACCTTGGCGATGTGCCCCCGCTTTTCGCAATGCCTGAAAATGGCGTCGAGAAAACGGCATTCGGAGCGGGGGTGATCGCCACCGCAGCCGGCGCACTGGAAACTCGACTTACGTCCCCGGTGGTCCCGGCGGTCGCGCTCGGTCTGCAGCCGGTGGATTTCCTCGTCTTCGTCCTCGGTGTCGGATTGGGGCTCGAGGTGGCCGTGATGCGTGGTCGTTTCTCGACGGCTGGTTTCCCCGGGCCTTGCGGTGGCTGGGGTCGCTTCTTTGGTCGGCGGCCGTTCAGTCGTGTTGTCTTGCCTCATCCGAGCTGCTGACTGGCGGGTGGCCTCGGCGGCGGTGGCCTCGGTGAGGGCATCAGTGAGGGAGATGTTGCCTCTGGCCATCAGCCGGCTCTGCAACACGGGGTCTCGGAGTCCGAGGACAACTCGGTCCCAAAGTGCTTGGTCCAGGTCGGGGAATTCGCAGGGACCTCCCAGGTTCCGCAGCTGGGCCATGAAGTCGCCGATGGTCTTGCCTTCGCGCTGATCTCGGCGGTAGAAGTCGTGCCTACGAATGAGGATGGGCACGGCAGGGGCGTAATGGCGGCGCAGGATGGGCTCGAGGTCAGCCCAGTCCATCTCCTTGACGTCGGTGGGCTTCGCCAGCGCCTTGGCCATTTTGAACACCGCGGGCCCGCAGTGTGTTAGGAATACTGCCCGTTTCCTCTGGCCTTTGGCGTCCTTGAGGTTGCTGCATTCTAGGAACATCTGGAAGCGGTCGATGTATGACTCCCAGTCTTCGGTTGCTGGGTCGAATGGAGCGGGCGGCAGGGTGCTGGCCATCTTGCAGGGTGCTGATCACCGTATGCCACGTGCTAGTCGGTCCTCGCCTCACGATCCCACCTTCGTCGCCAGTGTTAGATCGGTGGATCGGGTCACAGAAGAGGCGAGACACTTAAGTGAACATTCAGCTCTTTATTGTAGATTTAGAACAAGGACGGCTTAAAGCGTGCAAGCCGCTTGGCTTTATACAGCCGGCTGGCGGCTCGGCGGCCAATGGCAGCGCTTTAAATCTCCCGCGATCGGCTCGGCCAATCGCGGTAGATTCTTAGCGCTCCAATCACAGGCGTTACTTGAACCAATTGGATTGCGGTCTGGGTGGCCCAATCAGAATGCGAGTCTTCAAGAATGTTAATACAGAACAAACACTCTTTGGCATCTTCTTACTTAAATTTATTTTGTATCTAGAAACAACGATTTCCTGAGCATTCCCAACATTTTTGTGAATATTTAATTAGATTTCATTACACCACCTTTGTAAACAAAATTATTCTAATTTAAAAGTAGTAAATTATTTTTATACAGTATTAAATATATGAAGATTATCTTTTCGGGAACATAATACTTGAATGCCATCTTTACTAAAACTTATTTAAGTTTTTCTATTATTAAAAGGAGAAAGATTTCCAATTCTGAATAAATTGATTCTCTTATTGGCTTCCTGCTTGGACGCTAATATGATTTATTAACTCAGATTAAACAACATGCTATATATTTCATTTCCTCATTCATATGGTTGTCTGTGATTCTGAGTATGTAATTAGAAAGAAAAATATATAATGGCTGTGATTGTTGAAATAATCATTTCATGAAGCTGAATTAATATTATTTAGTATAATTTAATATAAACATTAATAATAATTAGACTTGCTTCCTTAACAAGTACTTTAAAATTCTTCTTACTATACTAATATTTGTATCAAGTGACAGCAAATTTGTCAATTACATTATAAATTATATTTGATATAATGTACTACCCAGGGACTAAATTTTAAACAGTTACATATATTAATGTCAAATGATTTTTTAAAAAATACTTTTCCATGCAAAAAAGGTTTCAGGTAATTCTAAATCTTTACATATTCAACTGCTGACATATAAATACCTCACGATAGAATGTATAGTGAATATACATTACATTTATAATTAGATTACATAAATGCTGTAGAAATGTGTTAACAAAACCTATGACTATAATCTTTATTTATAGCTAGGACCACTATCTGAATCCATTCTTTCTAATACCAATTGTTTAAATTTAGTAACATAGGGAACTGTCTCAAAGAGAATAAGGATCCTTCCAAATAAGGTCTAATGTGTCACTTTGAAGTCAGTTTTGGACCTCTTAGTTCATACAATGTCAAGAAGGTTGGAAGGATAAGCTGATTTATTTCTGCTTCGGCTGTTACGTATTTGAAACCAGAGTTTTAAATACTTTTTCCTGATTTGGAGGAAATTTTGTTTCATTTCATCTCTGGCTTCTAGGCTTCCAACATTCCAGCATTTTTTTTTTAAAGAGATTGATGGGTTTGCAATTGTGTTACATAGGAACAATTCCTTTTTTGGCAGGGAGGGGTTTGCTTAAAACCAGAAAAAACAAAAAATATGAAGTAAGTCTATTGATTAGGCTTGGGATACAATCAATTCATTGTATTTCCCTTTTAAATCACAGAGAAAGTCAGGAATTTTTTTGTTGGTTCTTTTATTCATGCTGCAGGATAGTGAACTTTATTCTTCTTAGCACACTGAGATTGGCAGCATTAAAATTATTACTGATCACCTTTAAACAATTTTTGAGAGATGAAAGGCATTTTGAAGTATCATAAGTCTCAGGTACTTTCATTGACAACAACTGGTTCGAATTTAAGGCAGCTGTTTCCCATTCTGAATCTTCCCAAATTCCAAAATTTTTGGAATATTTGGGCCATGCTTTGTCATGAACTTCAATCTGCTGTATCCCATTCTGGCATTATTTTATTTTTTCTTAATGAACTGTATAGGCTCAAGAAAGCATATGTGCTAACTATTTCATTGTGTTTTTA
This sequence comes from Pseudonaja textilis, assembly GCF_049901715.1. Taxonomy (NCBI): domain Eukaryota; kingdom Metazoa; phylum Chordata; class Lepidosauria; order Squamata; family Elapidae; genus Pseudonaja; species Pseudonaja textilis. The sequence goes on along the minus strand of NC_141992.1, from coordinate 127,584,840 downwards.
AATAGTTATTTTTCTTTTATTTATTTTTAAACATTTATAATCTACCTTAGATCTCAAGGATTTTGGGAAACATTCAAAACGAGATAGAAAAAATAACCAAAGGAAAGAAACATAGGAATAAAATTCGGTAAAACCCACAATCAATAAACTCATTAAACTAATTTTTGGAATGTAAGCCCAGAGGGGGTTACAAATATCTCTGTGGGGAAGTCATTCATCCTCCCAATTTTATGGAGAATTTTCAACAGAAGCATATATCTGAAAATAGGAAACTCTGAACTAAAGCCAATAAAATTTCCCTCCAGTTCCTTAAGTTTCTTTCCATATATGTTAACTTGTTAGACTTCTTAGTTAAATAATGCAGGGGAATTGGTCATTGTGAATCCTTTAAATTAGGTAAATGATGAAAAGAAGAATTGGCTGGAGGAAAAGTCAACAGTGCATATGTCTGTGTGAAATTAATATTACCTCAGAAATTGTCCTACTCTGAAGATATAGCTTTAGAAATGGAGATTCCACAAAGGACACCATTGTCACATTTCTTCCAACAGAGCATATAATTTAAAAATTATCTGAAATCTAAGATATATGGATATTTTGCTTTACATATAAATCCCAAGGCTATTAAGGTAAGCCAGGTTTCAGTTTGTAGAATTGTTTATTCAAGCAGACACTATTCTATTTTAATGTTTAGACAATTAAATACTTCCGACAAATATGGGCTGGCTGTAATTAATTACAGAAAGCTTTTGGTTGCTTCTAGTTCAACATGGGCTTGCCCTTCACAAAAGTCTAGGAGATTTAAAACTAAAATTGTTGTCACGTATTACTTTTGATAGAGGAAAACAGTTAGCAGTGGTATTTATATACCAAGAAATGAGGAATTAGTCTTCCTGATACAGATGTTCCTGAATTGTAATTTTCATCTTTCCTGAATTTTGGCCATGGTAACTAGGACATCAAGAAACTACATTAGTCAAGGAACATCTGACCACAGGTTTCCCACTTTTCAAGCTCTGTTTTGGAGTATTCCAAACATTACACACACACACACACACACACACACACACACACACACACACACACACACTTTATTCATCAGTTTAACCGTTCATCAGCTTAACAAATGAAGTACATCAATACTGATTATACTTTGCTGAAGATATGGAAGTAAGTCTAAAAGAATCATTTGATGCTGTTACCAAGTAAATTCAAAGGAATTATTTGAATTAAGGGTTAGTTTTGTTAATCATTACCTTGCAACATTTTTCATTTGTTGTAGAGCGGCGGAGATACGAGGCTGAGCCAGAGCGTTCGTTTTAAAGAGGCTTTATTCGGGTGAATAAAGGGTTGCCGCGTCTGCCAGGCTAACTCAGCAGATCAGCTGGCGGCAACAGCTGATGCCGTTTGACAGCTCCTTTTATAGCCAGCTGTCAAATGGCATCAGCCAATGGGAGCGGTCGGTGCTCCCGCTCGAACTGCGGACCTGGTTGGGAACTCCAGCCAGTTCTATAGACACAACACTCCTTTCTCCCGGCCAGGAGCATGCGTAGTCCTGCAAATAGGCCGGTTGTCTACGATGGCGGCAGGACTGTCGGAGTCCAGGAAAGTCTCTGGCTGGAGCAAAGTTCTCGGCCCCGGGGAGCATCTCGGAGGCTGTAGGAGAGCGGGTTCGGTCAGTGAGGCCCTTCGGAGGATCAGGTAGGCCTCTCCGATCAGTTCGTTTCTGGCGCGTCGTTCGGCCGGGGCGGTAGACCAGCTCGCTCGGTGGTAAGTCTAAAGTTCTTCGTTGGTAGACCAGGCCCGGTAGGGAGTTCTCGGTGTCTCTCTGGTAGATCGGGCCCAGCGGTGAGCTTTCGGCGGCGTCTAAGTAGATTGGGTCCGGCAGGGAGCTCTCGGTGCCGGCTGGGTAGATCGGGCCCTGCAGGGAGCTTTCAGCGTCGGCTGGGTAGATCGGGCCCTGCAGGGAGCTCTCGGTGCCGGCTGGGTAGATCGGGCCCTGCAGGGAGCTTTCAGCATCGGCTGGGTAGATCGGGCCCTGCAGGGAGCTCTCGGTGCCGGCTGGGTAGATCAGACCCTGCAGGGAACTCTTGGCTGGGTAGATTGGTCCCGGCAGGGAACCTTCGGTGCTGGCTGGCTGGGCTGAGTAGACCGGCCCCTTGGCGGTTGTTGGGTAGGCTGGATCATTGGTGCTTGCTGGGTAGATCGGGTCACTTGGCTGGTTGCAGGAGCCATTGGTTGTGCCTCTCCACCTTCTCCTCAGCTGGTCCACGTGCCTGCTCCACAAGCGTCCGTCTTCTAGGAGGACTCTGTAGGATCTTGGCCATGAAACTGACACAACCTGTCCAGGTACCCACAGCGGGTCCCCTGCATAATTCCTGGCGTATACCAGGTCATGCAAAGTCCTTGACCAAGCTGTTAGATCCCAGGGGTGTATCTGGGCAGTAATGGGAATGTAGCCTGTCCAAGGTGGTCCTAAGACGCCTCCCCATTAATAGTTCAGCGGGAGATTTATTTGTAGTGGTGCATGGGGTTGTATGCTGGCTTAGAAGATGTGACAGTTTGGAGTGCCAGTTTTCCTGGCCAAACCTAGCAAGTGCCTCCTTTACTGACCTGACTGCCCTCTCAGCCATTCCATTGCTGGCTGGGTGAAAAGGGGCTGTGAGAATGTGTCTGATACCTAAGTTAGCAGCGAACATACTAAACTCACAAGATGTGAACTGGGGGCCATTGTCAGACACCAGTGTGTCAGGGAGGCCATGGGTAACAAACAAACGGGTTAGAGCCTTAACAATTGCTTGGGTGGTTGTTGAAGGTAGCAGGGCCAAGTCTATCCATTTGGAATACAAGTCTACTAAAACCAAGAAGGTCCTTCCGTGTATAGGTCCAGCCAGGTCTATGTGCAGGCGAGGCCAAGGTCCCCCAGCACTTTCCCACCTGGTAGGGGTGGCTGCTGGTGGGGCAGGCCTGGTAGTCTGGCAAGGTTGGCATGAGCTTACCCAGCTGGAGATTTGGGCATCCATGCCTGGCCACCAAACGTAGCTGCGGACCAGGGCCTTCATCCTTACGATGCCCAGGTGGCCTTCGTGAAGGACCTTTAGGATGGGTACACGGAGAGTGGCTGGGATGACCACCCTTGTCCCCCACAACAGACAACCCTGTAGGCTTGACAATTCTTGCTTGCGAATTTTGAAAGGAGTGAAGTCAGAAGTGTATTGTGTTTCAGGCCACCCCCTTCCCACCCAGTCCAGAACCTGGGCAATTACACTGTCTTTTTTTGAGTGCGTTGCAATGTCTTCAGCTGTGACAGGCAATTTAAGTTCATTTACTTCAAAAATGGCATGAATGGGTGCTGGGTCTTCGACTGGAACTGGCAGGGGGCAGCGACTAAGGGCATCTCCGTGACTCAAGTTTTTACCAGGGCGATGCACTAATTTAAATGAGTATGCGGCCAGGAACAAAGTCCACCTGGTCATCCTAGGTGATAGTACCTGTGGGGTTTGCTTGTCCCCTGACAAAAGCCCCAGGAGTGGTTTATGGTCAGTTATGAGTTCAAAGTGGTGCCCAAATAGGAATTCATGAAACTTTTTAACTGCAGCTACTGCAGCCAAAGCCTCCTTATCAATTTGGCTGTAGTTTCTTTCTGCAGCAGAGAAAGTCCTAGAGAAGAAGGCAATTGGTGCCTCAGAACCATTTGGGAACCTGTGGCTCAGAACTGCCCCAATACCAAAAGGGGATGCATCAGCAGCCAGGACTAGGGGGAGTTGTTGATTAAATTGGATTAAAACTGCATCAGATGTTAGTAAAGATTTGACTGATTTGAAAGCGGTGGGCTTCCCTGGGTCCCCAATGCCAGGGGGATTCTTTGTCTAACAGTCCGTGTAAGGGCTCTGCAATGGATGCCTTATGAGGAAGAAATGAAGCGTAAAAGTTCAGCAGCCCCAGAAAGGCTTGGAGCTCTGTCTTGTTGGTTGGTGTGGGTGCCTCGTGGATAGCCCTGACTTTGGATTCAATTGGGTGAATGCCAGAGGCATCAATCCTGTACTCCAGAAAGTCCACTTGCTTAGTGGTGATGGTGCACTTCTCCCTTTTGAGTTTGAGGCCATGCTGCCTGAACCTGTCTAGGACTGCTCTAACCCTTTGTATGAGCTGAGGTTTGTTAACTGCTGAAACTAATATGTCATCGAAGTAAGGGACTACCCCTGGGAGTCCTTGGAGAATCCTTTCCATGAGAGACTGGAAAATACCTGGGGCTACACTTACGCCAAATTGGAGGCGCTTGCATTTGAATGCTCCCCTATGAGTGACTATGGTTTGCAGCTCAGCTGTCTGATCATCAACGGGGAACTGTTGGTATGCCTGGGACATATCTAATTTGGCAAAGATGGTGCCAGGTTCAAAAGTGTGTAATAGGTGTTGGATAACAGGGACAGGGTATGCGCTGACCTGCAGAAAACGATTGAGGGTGGTCTTGTAATCAGCGCAGATTCTCACGCTGCCATCTTTTTTGAGTGGGGTGACTATGGGGGTCTCCCATTTGGCAAAATCAGTTGGCTCTAATACCCCTTGCTTTAGTAACTTGTCTAATTCTAAATCTAATTTTGGGCGGATGGCAAAGGGTACCCTGCGTGGCTTGAGGCGAAGGGGAATTGCCTGGGGATCCACAGTGAAGGAGATGGGGGTGCCAGAATAGCAACCCAATTCATTACTAAAGACATCAGAATAGTCTGTGAATAGGGTGTCTACTTCAGAGGTTGAGACAGCATGGATTCCAGTTATATTAAGGCCAAGGGAAGGGAACCAATCTAGTCCCAGCAGACTGGGGAGGGCACCATTAACAACCACCAAAGGCAAATGGCCTTTAAAACCTTGGAACTGAACTAAAAACTTGCCTTTTCTGAGGACAGGGATGTTCTTGCCCTGGTAGTCCCGTAGGGTCAGGTGGCATTTCTGGAGCTTCTTTTTTGAAATTCTGGGGTGAATCTTCTTCAGAGTCTCCCAGGAGATGATTGAAAGCGCAGATCCCATGTCCACCTCCATTCTGCAAGGCTTACCTTCTAAGAAAACAAAAATACTTATTTTGTTAGAGGTTTTAGAAGTGTGGTCTGCGTGGTAGCAAGTATAGCAGTCTTCCACTTGCCTTTGGAAATTAGCAGTAGGTTGAGGTCTCTGAGGGAAGGTTCGCCCTGCTTGGCAGACTCTAGCTAGGTGGCCTTTCTTCTGACAGTTTAGGCAAATGGCATTCCTGAACCTGCAGGATGCTCTAAGGTGGGAACCCCCACAGCTCAGACAAATGGGAGGTTGCTTGGGGGTGAAGTTGTTTCTTTGCCCTGCTCCTTCTTGTGGGGGCTTTTGCTGCCTAAGGCGGTTTATGTCTGTTGTGCCTATGGGGTCTCTTCAAGGGAAACTTCCTCTGAGTGAATAGTGGAGCTGCCGGGTCTGATAGGAGTTCCTTGAATCTCAGCTGCTGATTGAGCAGAGAGCTCAGCAGCTTGGGCTTCTTCTATAGCTAAGGCTAGGGTTAAGTCTTTTTTGGCTAGCAAGCGTCTTTGAAGCCTAAGGTCCCTGATCCCACAGACAATCTGATCCAAAAGCATGTCTTCTAGGGAGTCTCTGAACCCACACTGTAAGGCAGCTGACCTCAGGGCTGCCATATACTCACTAATTGACTCCCCCTCAGCCTGCCTTCTGGTTCTGAAGGCATGCCTCCTAGCTATCTGGGAGGGTTTAGGTGAGTAATGATTGGAAAGAATCTCTTGGAGCTCTTCCCAAGGGATGTTTCTTACAGAGCGAGGGGCAACTAGTGCGGTAGCGGTGTCAAAAACCGCAGCTCCACAGTAACTGAGGAAGAAAGATTTTTTCCTATGCTCAGCAGCGTCTGTGAGGTCGATAGCATCCAGGAAGTAGATAAACCGGTTTTTGTATGACTCCCATGTTTCTTCGGCTGGCTTGAAGGGTGGGAATGTCGGGTTGGTGTTCATCTTGAGGCGGCAGTGCCTGTCGCCTCAGCTGCTGCGGTTCGAAAATCGCGCTCTTAGAAGAGCGTTATGCGGCTGTGCCTGTCAGGCGGCGTCTGTCTCCTCGGCTGAGGAGGCTTTAAATTTCGCGCTCTTGGTGAGCGTCAGCGGCTGTGGCTTCAGCGCTTGGTGGTTTCGCTTTTTTTTTAGTGACCAGCTCAACGATCAGATGTCTGGAAGCCTCTTATTGTATCCCGCCCTCGTTGCCAGTGTTGTAGAGCGGCGGAGATACAAGGCTGAGCCAGAGCATTCGTTTTAAAGAGGCTTTATTTGGGTGAATAAAGGGTTGCCGCGTCTGCCAGGCTAACTCGGCAGATCAGCTGGCGGCAACAGCTGATGCCGTTTGACAGCTCCTTTTAGAGCCAAAGATGGTGGATCTGACAACAACATCCTTCACTGTTATTTTTTTCCAGAAGCCTTATTGCATAAAACAGCTTGAAGCATCTTTCTCTGCTTCTGTAAGCATATCTGCCAGGGGTGGATAGATTATTTTGTGAGCCCATAGAAGACTGAATTACAGTCTCCACTTCATTCAGAATCAAAGTAAAGATTAATTGAATAGAAAGCAAAATATTAATCTTTCACTTTCTATCCAGTTGCGGTTCACCAATTTCTGTCAATGTAAAATGAAGGTTTTATATGAAACTAAAAAGATTAGTTAATTTCTATGTACTTAAATTAGAGGTGTAACTGGGTGAAAAGGAGATCCTGAACATTTTGCAAAAGTCTTCTATTTTTTTTTAGTAAAATTTTATTTGGATTTTCACAAAACATAATACAAGTAAAATTTATTTTTTTGAGAATCGCATGGTCCCGGGTTATCACTTCTCCATACAGACACAAATTCAATTTCATATTCATCTTTGTGTTCTATTCCATATCTTATTACTATTTTAACATTTCCTCAATAATTTTTCCCTTCCCTTAGTTTTCTCAGTCTTACTTTCAATTATCTCATTCCTTTCTAAATTCAATTATATATATATATATATCTTTTTCTAAGTTTCAATATCTTTCTAGTCATTATATTTATACTTTTGTCTTTTCTGTTTCAATTTCATATTTTCTTTTCTCATTAAACAAAATTTTTTCCTGTAGTTACTAATTGGAGTATGACACCTTTGTATCTTTTAATTTTTATCCATTCAACTCTTATTTAAACTTCAATTTATGCCTTTACAAGTATAGCATTCAATATAACACATAACTTCCAGTCAAATTCTGAATTCTGCTTGGTACATTCTTAAAATATGCACTAAGTTCTTAAAAAGAAAATCTATCTATCTATCTATCTATCTATCTATCTATCTATCTATCTATATTTGTTTTCTGAGGTTCTCGCAGGTATTAGTATGTGGATCTTTGGTTATTTGGGTTTTCTCCCGCGTAAGATTGGAAGTATCTAGACAACATTTCGATGAAGTCTCATTCATCATCTTCAGGCTTCTGTCTTCGGCTCTGTGCTTCTCAGAGTGATGTGAGCTTGCAGCTGCTTCTTCCTTTTAACTGCTAGTGGGGGTGTGACTTGATTGGGTGGGGGCTTGGCTGTGTTCTGATTGGGTGGGGGTGTGTTCTCATTGGTAGGGGGTTTGGCTGTGTTCTGATTGGTTGGGCGGTTGGCCGTGTTCTAATTGGCTGGAGGCGTGTTCTGTTCAGGTGGGGGCTTGGTTGTGCTCAGGTTAGTCTTAGTTGCTGGGGGATTTGAGCTGGTGAGCTGTGATCCTGCTGTTTGGCTTCGAGTTCATGGTCGTGCTGCATCTTCATGGTGGGTGTCAGTTTGCTTCATGTATAGCTTGGAGGGGTTTGAAGTGGGTAGTGATGCAGCTGCAGTGCGGCTTCTGGTCCGTGGTCGTGTCTCATCTTCTGTGTGGGTGTGAGTCTGCTTTCTGCATGGAAGTGTGGTGGTGGCATCTTGTGTGGCCCTCATGGGTGTGGGTCTGGTGTCATTCTTCATGTTAGGTACTCGTCTGTTCATCAGGGCTGGTTTCCAAATGGCTGGTAGGTGGGAGGTGTCATCTAACGAGATATATATATATGGCATTCAGCTTTGTTTGGGTATTTTCCCACGTCATTGTAGTTGTGCTTTTAAAGTTGTAGCAACGTTTTGGCAGAATCTCATCTGCCATCATCAGCCTGATGATGGCAGATGAGATTCTGCAAATGTTGCTACAACTTTAAAAGCACAACTACAATGACGTGAAAATATATAAACAAAGCTGAATGCCATACATATATATATACCAAAAATAAATTATTAAGAAATATATAAAATATTCTGTTCCAATTCAGCTCTATCATTAATGTTAGTTATAATCTTTGACATCTTGAACATTTCTTTTCAATAGAGTATCATACTTCTAGGGACACTTATAATATTTCCATAATTTTTTCATGTTTCTTTCATATTCCTCTTCACTTAAATTTTTATAACACATTTATAATAATTAAAATGTTCCCCTCCTTTCCTAATTTCATTCTCTCATTCTCTTTATTTCATTTATTTATTAAACATTCCATTCCATTACAATGAGTATTTTATCTATCATTTTAATCACACTTGTTTCATATTTTCAAAGTTCATTTCTATTTCTAATATAACAATACTATCTTATGTACCCTTGCAGAATCCCCCTTTCAATTAAGTTTTCACCCATTATCTCTGTGTCTTGTAAATAGGCTTATACCCTTAATCCTTGTACGTTTTCCCTGTTTCTCTATGTTCTGTTTCTGTCCTTTATAATTTCTTTTCCTTTCCCTCTTCCCCCTCTTCTTCTCCCTTCCCTTTTTGACCCCTTCTCTCTCTAATTCTGATTCTCTCTTCTGTAATCCTCTCTTCTGTTTCTTCCTAATGTTGTTATTACTTTTCAAACTATTCTGTTTTGGGGTTGTTTTTTCAAATCTTAAATTTTTCACTCTCTTTCTTCCCTTTCCTTTCTTTTCCCCACATAGAAATACTTGGTCATTGGAGATGACTTCTTCTTTGTCCCACCCTTCTTGTTCTACAGGCATTTCTTGTTGTTTCTCATAGTTCAGGATCTCCATTTCTAAAAATTGAAATACAAAGCCAAAAGAACTTCTTCCTTCTTGTGCATCTTCCTTTTTTTTTTTTAAGTTCCATTCTCAATTCTTCCAAGAGTGATACCATTTAAAAAACTTTTAAATGATTAATTTTAGTCCTTTAGATCCGATAGCCAAAAATCCAAAAATCACCAAGTAATCCAAATAATCCAAAACTGTTTCTTCTTGCTTCTTTTTTCCACTTTCTCTTCCTGGGGTTCTTTTATCTTGTTACAAAGTTTCAGTTAAAATGTATCTTTTAGGAATCTTGTTAAAGTTTCACTGTTAATTCCTTTCACTTCCAGGTGGTCTCCTCCATTTTTCCAGATCCCACACTTTTGTTTTTTTTCCCTTTTTTTAAAAATTTTTGAGAATCCAGAAATCTTTATTATCCTTTTGACATTTTATTTTCAGCTTAAATACCTGTTAATGTCAAAGTGGATTTTTGCCGGTTTCTTGCTTAAATCTCTTAGTTGTCAATATAGGGAAGAAAAGAAAAAAACCCAAATCCTTTCCCTTCCCTCTCTCATTCACTGCTTCAAAGTCTTTTTTGGGAACAATGTTGTTCTTTATAATTCAAATTCCGGGGTACCTTATATCGTTGCTTTTTCAGTTTGACCTGGTCAGCCAAAACTTTCTCTTCTTATCTTCCTCCTGCACATTCTTTTCCGGTCGAGTTCTTCTTTGAGGTGACCATTTCTGACCACTGCTGCAACCGCCTTCGGGAAAGGGAGTAATGGCCAGCTGGGGAGGAGAGAGGCGATTCTCCTCGACCCTGCTGGCAGTCTCCCTGCTTTTCACCACTTCTATGGGGTGGCTTAGCCCCGAAACCAGCTGGCTTGGGGCACTCCAGTGGTGAGCACAGATCGAAACTGCTTGATCGCAGATTTCAGTCTGTCGCTGAAGAAGCTCAAACTGGAAGCCACCTAAAAGTCTTCTATTTTTGTGACATTTTGCATTACTGTATTTTGCAAGCTCAGTAGCTATGGACACTTAATATGAATAGTAAATCCACAACATTAGATAAATAAATAAATAATAAACAAACAAATTACCTTGAGTTGAAGTTTCAAAACTACCTATGTTCATTTGTTAGTAATGAATACTTCTGTCTACTATGCACAGGTTTTTACTCATCAGCATAAGAGTCGTCTTTCTTACAGGAACTCTTGCAAACGTAATCTGAACAAGTAACAAGAGAATTATAATGTTTTACTATCTCAATTATTACTGTACATTATTTTAAATTGCTCAAGAGACAATTAGATATTCAAAGAATATGGCTGTTTTATGAGGGTTTTTTTAAAAAAAAATGGATGTGAAAAATGATGTTTAAGTGCTTGGTTAGTGGAGCCTCACAAAGTAAACCTGGCTGAGAGTTTAAATAAATGCTGAGTATTAGGCAAAGTTTATTAATATTTTATGTAGTCCTAAAATAAGTGCAAATTAGATTTTTTAAATACTTGCCAGCATTTATATTGACCAGGTAAAAATGCCATATCAGGCAAGTAAAATGTGACAATGGAATTAATGATGATATGGTTGGATAGGTGTGTGTGTGTGTGTGTGTGTGTGTGTGTGTGTGTGTGTGGTTAGATAGATAGATCATTAGGTAGGTAGGCAGGCAGGTAGGCAGCAACGTTGCAGTTTAGAGCTTTACATTAAATTCCCTCTCAGATACAGTCTTTATAAAACTGTATATTCAATATATACACATTGCACAAGGTGTATATGTATTTAATATATAATCAGAGACACTTCCATAATAAATGTCCATCTATCTAGAGAGATCAAAAGAAGAAAATATTTTTTAAAAAAACATTGCTTCATCTTTGATCACACTGGTAGAAAAATCAATAATTAAAGACACATGCTAATGGCAAAATGATACTGCACTTGCACAGCATATTCATTAGTTCAGTTTTTCAGGATATTTAGTATTGTACAAATCCTAAACAAATGTGTATTACAGTTTCTGTAGATGTTGGATCATGCAGAGCCTACCTGCACTTTCTATTGTCTGACTGCTGAAAGTTTTTCAAATTTTAGAATGCTGTATATTGCATGGATTTATTTCATAGGTCAGAATCATTGATATGAATGAAATAAACCTGTGCTGGTGATATCTGACACTAACGCGGTATGCTATAGGATACACATGAGATCCTCTGTGTCTGTTGCCTTTTTTAATTAAAAACCACAGAAGATAAATAATTTAACTTCATTTTTTTTACTCTTTCTAATTAAAAAAAAAAAATCATTTTTATGAGCCCAAGGCACTATGGATACTTTCCCTAATGAGTAAGTTGATCCTGACTTTAGATCTTAATTTTAGTATTGGTACGGATAACATAGAGGTGGGGCGAGGAATTGGACAAATTGTGTTGGTTAATTGTGAAAAACTGAAGAAAAATGCAAAGGATAGAAGAACTGTAACTAAATGAAGTTACTGTCTGGCTACAAATCTTCCTGCCATACTTTTATAACTCCCTAGCTGGAGTATTGAGCATAGGGCTGCTCTCAAAGATAATCTATATGTTTCAATTAATGCAGAATGTGGCTGCTGGAATGTCAATGAGTACAATCACATGGGATCATATTATTACTGACTCTAACTCTTTGCGGTTTATTTGATGCTGAATTATTTGCCAAAATGTGATGTAGCTTATAATTCAAGGCCAACATTGCATGCAACCTAATACCTCAAGAAAGGCCACTTCCTGTACCATTTTTACTACTTTCAGGATGAGGTTTTATATTATCTAGGGAAAAGTTTCTGTAAGCTACTCATATATTCTCTCATAATTTTGCTAGTATGCATCGTCTACATAACACCATGAGTGGAGGCCTAATCAAGATTTTATAAGAGAAAACCATCCTTTTGGAATGTTTAATTTAATCACTTAGTACACACTGCATTAAGACAATAGGAACAAGGTTATGGAGATTCATGGAGATAGCTTTGAAGAAACTATCCAAAAACCATTAAGATGATGAGTATATTAGTATGCTGTCACCACCCCAACGATGAATGGCATGGAGTTGCGACAACTAACGTTCGATCTGACTTTTTTAAAAAAATGACCCCCCCATTACCGTGACTGTTCTCAATAACGCTCCAATGATTGTTCCGATAGCTGCCTACGTCGTGGAGAGATGACATCAGTGCACTGGGGGGGCTGTGCAAGATTGAAGATTGATGGCTACAGATTGGAGCATCTAGAAGAATTCAGGGGGCGCATGGGTGGTGATATAGTTAGGTGATGGGGTTGGAACGGGCTATGATGGCTTTGTGCCAATGGTGTGTGGGAAAAACAGAGGGAAATTTGTAATGTGTTTATTTAAGTTTAACAGTTCCAGATGTTAGATAGCGGCGGCCAGAAGATAGCTATAATTGTTATTTAATTATCTAATGAATGACATGTATAAATACAGCTCTGGCTTGCGTTGCAATCCAGAGCTAACTTTAATATATTTTGCTTGTTGTTACCTGCTGTTTTGGCATGAGAGGCAAATAAACAATTCACTAATCATCAAATGTGAGTGGTCTCTTAACAGCCCTAACGTTGGAAGAACAGCTGAGAGGAAAGTTAGCTCTCACACACCATTATTTTTCCTCCGGAGGTTTCCTGTCATCTTGGTTTATCAAAGTGTGGAAACTATGGCTGAAGGTACAGATGTGGGTGCTGATTTACCGCTTGAGTCAGGAAAGGAGGAGGAGGAGGGCCATCCAGGAGCTGAAGGTGTGAGCGGGGATATGGGTAATACACCACCTGCTGGTGGAGCGGGAAGATTGGAAAAAAGAATTGATGAGGAACCATAGAGGGTGGTGAGACTGAAAACTAGAATGGAAAGGAAAAGTGGATTGGAACTTTCTGAGGATTTAGGGCAAAAAGGAATTTGGGGAAAACCCCTGCTCCTATCCCTGTGAGTGCTGGAACATTTGAGAAGTGGAGAGAATGGATGATAGCTGAGGAAGATGATTGGAGCACCTCAACATCCAGGGGGTTAGTACTCTAGAGCTTCTCCGTATAAAGTATGGGGAATTGAGTATCAGGGACCATATCCCCAAACATTCATGGTGGGGAAGTAGTATGGATAATACTTCTTTCTTTAGTTCTTTGCCTTGGGAGGAAGGAGACCATGGTCGCAGAAGGACAACAAATGACTTTGCATCTGGCTTTGACTCTTCACTAGCTGAGGTAGTAGGGGGGTCGGAATCCAGGACAAGAGGACTTACACATCTGACGTCTAGTGGGGAACATGGGGAACCATCACCTCGACATGAACAGCAGGAAAACTCTTGGGTCTCCCACAGAATGTCTGGACGGTGGGACTAGCATATGGTGTGTGGTCCACCCTCATTGCAAACTTCCTTTGATGGCAACCCCGAACACATGCATTGTTTCTCAGCCAGGTGGTAAACCATTTGGAGTTATATGCAAACTATTATCCATACAATCATATGGTCTATGATTATAGCCATCACAGGGGTGCTAACTGGGGATGCGGCAGATTGGGTGGCAGAGTTGCATAGTGCTCGTGCCAGGGAGTTGATTGATGTAGACTTATTCTTAGATTTGCTTCATAGTCAATTTGAAGATAAGTCTAGGATATACCAGACTGAAGAAGCAATAATGGCATTAAAATAGAATGGACGGCCAGCAGTTGAATACGTTAGAGAATTCAGACAGTTGGCTGGGAAGCTATGAATTTGGCCTGAACGTCTCTTAATACAAGAATTCAGGGCAGTAAGGCAGGCGTGTCTGTACTGGGGAGTTTCCCCAAAGAATAACAGACTGGTATAAAACAGTTGCAGAGCTAGACATGGGATTAAAGGAGTTTAGAAAGAAAACTGAGGTTCCACGAAAGGCTAGCTCAGGAGGCCCCAGTGTGGGAATAGGAAGAGATGGACAACGGAATGTTCTCCCTAGTCCCAGGGATCGGTTAAGTCTTTGATGTTTTTGTTGTAATATAGTGGGACATAGGGCATTTGAATGTCCCATAATAGACACCGAACAGATGAAACAAACAGCAGGTGTTCCTTCTGGAGCCGTTTCACAAGCTAGATATAGTGGGAGAGGAGCTATTAGCCAGGAACAATCACAGGGTTTAATGAAAAACAAATCGACAGTAGAGCCAACCAAACAAGATGCGAAACAATATGATGCGCAGCACCAGCTGAGAGTGGTGTCAGGACTGTATGACAGTGGTGAAGAAAGCCAGGAAGATACCATGGTAAGTTCTCCTGTGCAGCCTTTTATAATACCTATAGTCTTAGAAAATATACATAAGGGAATCAAAGGCAGATATGGGGCTTTAATTGATACTGGGTGTACCCAATGCCTAATTAGTCAGCCTGTGGTGGATGAACTTCAATTAAAAGTGGAACCCCTTCCTACAGCCATGAAATTGAAACAGGTTGATGGGTCTTTATTAGGAGGGGCAGTGGCAGTGATGGTGACTGTTCCTGTTCGATTAGAGATTGGAACCCATTGGGAAAAATTAAGACTCACTGTAGTACCAGAGATGCGAGAGGCCATTATATTGGGATTGGTATGGTTGGATCGATGGAAGCCTACCATTTTGTGGGAAGGGGTTTTTGATGTTTGAGGCTTCTTATAGGTCCAGAGCTTCCGCAACAAGAACAGGAATTGCCACAGCATAGTCCGAGATTGGAGCCAGTAACTATGATAGCTGAGAATAGCAATTCCTCTTTTCCATCAGTATATCAGGATTTGGAAGAAGTCTTTAGTGAAAAAAAGTGTGAGATTCTACCACCACATCGCCAGACAGACTGTGTTATCGAGCTGCTTCCAGAGGTGCAGTTACCAAAGCCTTGTATGTATGCAATGACACCCAAAAAGATGACAGAAATGCGAATTTTTTTGGATAAAAACTTAGCCTGAGGATTCATCAAAGCTGGGCAATCATACATAGCTGCTCCTGTACTGTTTCAAGAGAAAAAAGATGGGGATTTACATTTATGTGTTGACTTCAGGGGGCTCAATCTGGTATGTGTCAATAATTTGTACCCGTTACCATTAATCAGCGAACTCTTGGCTACTTTATCAAATGGACATTTCTTTACTAAATTGGATTTATGTGAAGCATATTATTGTGTGTGGGTAAGACCAGAGGATGAATGGAAAATGACATTTAATTGCCTCCTAGGTAGCTACCAATTCCAAGTAATGCCTTTTGGATTACAAGGAGCCACTGTGGTATTTATGCAGCTTATTAATGGGGTACTGCATGAACATTTATACTGTGAGGTACTAGTATATTTGGATGATATACTGATTTATACAAACACCATGGAGGAACACATACAATTGGAGTGTATTAACAAAATTATTGAAGGCCAAATTATATGTAAAATTATGTAAGTGTGATTTCCATTGTACGAAACTGGACTACTTGGATTATTGAGTATCTGATGCAGGGTTGGAGATGGATCCAACTAAAGTAAAGGCTGTAATGGACTGGAAGGCCTCCCAAACAAGAAAGCAAGTACAGAGTTTTTTGGGCTTTGCAAATTTTTATAGACAATTTATATCTCAATTTGCCCACATTGCATTGCCATTAACTGAATTGTTGAAAACAAAGAAACAAATGGAAAAACCAAAACCCAAACAGCTGATCGAATGGTCTGAACACTGTCAACGAGCATTCAACACATTGAAATTGTTGTTCTCTCAAGCACCAATTCTGTGATATCCTGTTCCTACAAAGATGTATGTCGTTCAGGTGGATGCAAGTGATGTAGCTGTGAGGACTGTTCTGTTACAGGAAAATGAGACAGGAATGTTACAACCCTGTGGATATACCTCTTCACAAATTTACTCCTATGGAGCGGGGATGGGAGATTTGGGAGAAGGAAGCATTTGCTGTTAAGTGGGCCTTAAGCACATGAAGGCATTTCCTGGAGTGGGCAAAGGAAGTTTTTGAGGTGTGTACTGATCACTGAAATTTGGAAGCATTATAAAAATCAAGACGTTTATCTCCTAAACAAGTCAAGTGGGCTCTGTACTTTAAGTGATTCAATTTTAGATTAAAGTACGTACCTGGCAGACAGAATTTTATGGCAGATGTCTTATCTCGATTGCCTCAATATAAATCAACACGAGATGTTATCATTCAACCTCTAATTGCTGATGGGTCACCTGGAAATATAGGCCAAGTGACACATTTAAAGGAAATAAATTGAGACACCTTACGAAATGCCACTGCAAAAGATGACTGTCTTGATAAAAATCCACAGATGTGTTCATATAAGGATGGGATAGCATGGAGAGGGGACAAAATGTACGTGCCGGCTGAATGTAGAGATGAAATACTTACCAATTGTTATGATGTAAAACAGGCTGGACATTTTGGATTTTTGAAGATGCTGCATCTAGCAAGAAGTCAGTTTTGGTGGCCCAAAATGAGGTCTGATATTGAACAATATGTAAGAAAGTGCCATATTTGTGCAACATCTAAACCCCGAGTAGGTAAACCAATGGGACTATTGCAAACAGTATCAGAACCAACATGGAACCAATATCTTGCCATGGACTTTATTGTTGACCTGCCAGACAGCAAATGGTACACCGTGATATGGACAATAGTAGACTTATTTTCAAAACAGGTACACTTTATCCCCTGTAGAGGCCTTCCCTCAGCAAGGAGGTTAGCAGATATGTTCATCAAACATGTATATCGGTTATATGGATCGCCTAGAAGAAGAATATCTGACAGAGGGGTACAATTCACAGCATGGTTTTGGCAGGCATTCCTAATTTTGCTGGGTTCTTCCCAAGGGCTCAGCTCAGCCTATCACCTGAGCATGAATGGAGCATCAGAAAGAGCAAACACCATGGCTGAACGATATTTACGATCATATATATCCTACCAGCAAAGAGATTGGGTTGATCTATTACCATTCGTAGAAGTCGCCTACAATAATGCAACACACAGTAGTACCAGATACAGCCCCTTCTATGTAGCATATGGTATCGATTTTGGCCTCACTCTAGACTTTATCTGTAAACGTGAGGACCAGTTACTGTTAAAGACTGGTCAGAAAAAATACAAGGATGTTGGCATGATGTACAAAAAGCAATAGAGAAAACGTTGCTTGAGTATAAAACCCAGGCAAATAAAAAGAGACAGAATCATAAACCCTTCCAAGCAGGGGATAGAGTGTATCTTTCCACCAAATATATCAGATTAAAATTAAACAGCTGAAAACTAGGTCCGAAATACTTGGGTCCTTTTACCATAATGGAAATTGTCAATCCTATGACAATTAAACTCAAATTGCCATCGTGGTTAGGGCAGATTCATCCCATTTTTCATACAAGTTTATTAAAGGCTGGTGAAAATATGGATCACACATATGAAAGTTCACACATATGAAACCTGTACACGAAGACCCAAACCATGCCGAGATAGATAACATACTGGATTCTAGAATATGACAGCATATAGTTCAATACCTGGTATGGTTGAAAGGGTATCCTGAATTGGAAGCATCATGGATAAACGTGTCAGATATCTGTGCGAATAGACTGACGAAAAAATTCCATACCACTCATCCCAATAAACCAGGTCCAATTATATAACCCTTTATACACCACTGTTCCTTTACTAATTTGTTCTTGTTTTATAGGCAGAATCCTGGTAGAGGGGGACGCCGGTCATGACCTCAGCGATGAATGGTATGGAGTCATGACAACTAACAGTATTAGTTAGTATTAGAACTCTTAACAGTTCTAATATACTGAAGTTAGTGGGAGCTGCATTATAATAATAAAAATTGCAATATTCTTGGTTGACAAGGAAGTAATAGAATTCATTATAGTAATGTATGCATGGATATGATTCTGACAAGTGGAATCAGCTTGAAAGCACTGTGCCCTCTGGAAAGTTTTTTAGAAAAGGACATTTCCATACCACAACCATTTTTGTTCACTGATTCCTCAAAAGGGAGGGAGGAAGAAAAAAAGGAAGGATATATGTGATGAAGAATTATTGTATTGAAATTCAGATAGTCCTTGAATTACAGCCATTCATTTAGTGGCTGTTTCAAATTACAACAACACTGAAAAAGTGTCTTATGAACATTTTTCACACTTTGGGCGAATTTCAGAATTTGGACGCTTGGCACCTGGCATGTATCTACTACGATTGCAGTATCCTGGGGTCCTGTGATCGCTTTTTGCAACTTTCAGATAAGCAAAGTCAATGGGGAGATCAGCTTGCAGCTTAACAACCATGTTACTAACTTAATATCTATGGCAAGAGAGGTCATGTCTTACTTGTCATAGTTGTTAAAGTCAGGCAAAACTCACTTAACAACTGTCTTGCTTAGCAACAGAAATTTTAGGTTATGGTTGTAAGCCAAGAACTAGCTGTACTCAAAATGTTGGCAGGGCTTGATGTTTAAATAAACTTGCCTCTGTGCAAATAGGAACCATTGATCTTTTCTTGAGGACAGGAATAGATGACGTCTATTTGGACAGAATATCAGGCTATCACAACAGCCCACTTGTGGAGGAAGGAGTTGAAATGCAGAAATGAATTGCTTAAACTAAGTTTATTTCCAATCAGTTTGTGCACGGGAGTTGAACAGCTAAAGCTATAGTGTCAAATCTCCAAATCTTAAGTATACTACAATCTTTATTTTTAAAGATGGGTGTTTCTGCTTTATACCTTGGTCTGAGATTTTAAACATGAACTTGATTATTTAAAATAACACACTCACACCATGCCATTTATCTTATCATATTATAATGTCATACTGTATTATACTTTTCTTTGGATGTTTCCATAGTAGAAATCTCACTAATCTTTCTATTTTGTTCTCCTTCTTTCTTGCCATATAAGCCATTGTTTCATCCTCCTTATATAATCACATTTCTCTACAATGCCATATACATCTTTAAACATATACATTTCAACTTGCATGAAATATTTTGTAGTACAATTTATATACTAAATTCTACATCACGTGGGGGGTATGTTTGTAAAAGAGGATAGCTTTGACAGGAACTAAGACTTGTATAATGACTTTCCCAAATGAGAAATGAACAGGAGCTTTCTCAAATCTCTATAAGCAAAGAAATCCTTAAAATGTTAGGTTAGAAAGCCTGAGGAAATTCTTCTTGAAGGTAACCAGGTCATTCTTCTTTAATGAGCATTAAGCCACTGAAACATAAGGTCTCCTTTCCTTCTCAGGAATGTCATTCTTATGTTGGTTGAATTAGAACAGAGTTGGATGAGTTTTACTGAAAGGATATGGGTCACACCACAAAGTTAAGGTTAACAACGTTTCATCAAGAAGTGGTAGATATCAGATTGTTACCAAGGCCAGTGATTATCATCTTCACATTGTCCCATAGACAGGCCTGAAGGAAGGAGAGATTTGACCACATTCTCACGTGGTCTCTCTGTATGACATAACTGAAAGTAAAGCATCAAATACAACCTGAATACTTGGAATGCAGATGATGAAGAAGAGATTGATTGGAGGGAAAGCTTTGCATTCAAAAGAGCTAACATTCTTTCACTCTCCTAAAGGTCTACTAGACAAGGGAGAATTGTACAAACTACAGTCAATGGAGGAAGTACACAAAAAAACCCTATTCAAAAGTAACTCTCAAATGGCATTAATTCTAACATCTGATTTCAAATGATATGCTATTAATCTCATTGTTACCTGCCACATATAGTTCTAAGGAAAGCAGGTAAAGAGTTAAAAAACCTCAGCAATTACAGAACATTTTGAAAAATTCATGAAAATCAATGGTGAGATATAAGTTTGGTCTTTTGCAACTATTGGGCAACTATTCTCAAAGTTCAATAGCAACAATTTCTTCAGAAAAAAAAATGAAGCCATGGATCTATAGAATAGATCTTAGAAGAGATGCAGCTTGAGCTCATATTCATTTCTTTTCTTAATAAATTAGGTTTCACCTGCCATACTGCTTTTAAAGAATGCAAAAAATCAGAAAATGAGGTTGCAATCAAAAAGGAAAAATATTTTGATTTATGTTCACCAGATCACATGTTAGTTTCCTCTGAGAAGGAAAAGACAATCAACCAGCTGTCTTTCCCCTTGATTTTAAAACATTCAGAGCCAAGTGGAACATATTGTGCCTCCTGTAGTATATTTTAAAGCAATTAGAAAGATTTTTCACTCTATATTTGAGTGCCAAGGAGATTGCTCTCCATAGCTCCAGGCAGAAGATACAGAAGAAATAATAGCATAATGTTAGGACCATTTGGAAGAATGGAAGAATGCACCATAAAAATGCTTTGGAAATAAAAAAAAATAAAGGATAGAAAATATGGTATGGATAGCAGCAATCAGTAATATAAGCCAATCCAGTTTATCTCCTATCTTAATCATTAAGGATAGATGAATAACTCCAGATATTCAATAAGAAATATTTGACAGACCACACAATCATAGGTACAAGTTTGTGACTTCTGAAATGAACATTTCTCTGTCACGTGGCTTAATTTTTTTTTAAGACAGAAGAGTATTAGAAGAACAAAACAGTGAAGCATTCCTTGTGTGGTTAGTATAGATTAGGTATCTATTTTTGTTTGATTTACTGCTGAGTTACTCAACAACAACAGTTCAGTACATTAGCTAGGGATGAATTTGTTCAAAAGGATAGAGGGCTTTATCTTTACTGTGGTGTTGTGTTCTTCATTTCTTAAACGAGACAATGGAAGAGAATATAAGAGGCAATTTTCATAAAAGCAAATACTGTAGCTTTTAAAATGAAATTAGATACAATGATTAGGTTGAAAATGAAGACATAGAAGTGTTCTGTTCCATCGGGACATTAGCTTCAGATCTCTATTATCTTATGACATCAGCTGCAGAAAGCTGAACCGATTTATTTCTGTCTGGGAATTTGAAGTCCAATTCAAATTAGTCATATTTATATCTTTATTTTATGGTGGAGTTCAGGGAACCCTGTGGGTTGGCCATTTCCTCACTTGCAGAAATGTCTGCCTCATTGAATGGGCTTCAAATATTTGAATAAGAATGGTGGCTTGACATCTTTTCAATTACTCCTCAGAGGTACTGTTAAGTTTTTTAAAAAAATCAAACAAATGAAGCTAGGGTGTGCAAGAGGAAACTTTTTTATTTTTAGTGGGTAGGTTTAAGGAAGACTAGGGATTATTTGAGGAATTTGGGCATGGAACTGTTTATAAAAGAGTTTTGAAATAGAAGAATTATAGTTATTTTGTGTGTATGTAGTAATTGTCAGAATTGACAATTGACAGAGATTGGTCCCTTAGTCCTGAATTGTGAGAGATCTTAAAGCAACAATTGATAGTTCAACAAGGTCTCATAACATAATAATGTGACTACATGTAAAAAAATTCTTTAATAATTTATCTGTCCACCAATTGATTTCTTGGGAAGAAAGACTGTCTGTTTCAAATATATTGTAGACAAATATATGTTCATTGGCCAATCACTTCTGCTGAAAATTGAAATTGGGTCAGTTTCAGCTATCCCTGTTTAGCTGAATGGTAGATGATTTCTAATTGTCTACAACGAATTTAAATCATTTAGCCATTTTCACCTTCTGCCACATGGTATGTAGAGGCTACATATTTGAACAAAAGAATATGTGAACTGTAGTATGCAGGAAATCACAAAAGATGATTTCTCAGTAGAACTGAATCTTGAGCATTCTCCAAAGTAGGTAAAAAGTAATCTAGCTACTAACTGTTTTGTATTAATTTAAAGCGTGTAAAATGTTGTACCATATGTCAAATGTTCATTAGCCTGCAACTAAATAATCATTAGACTTCTAGAAATATTCGGCTCTTGTTGAAATTTATACCTGAACTTTGCCAAACCTCATTCCTTATAAATTATTGGATTGATCTCATTAATCGTTATATGATTTCTCCCTCTGTACTTATTAATTGCTATGCATTCAAATTAACTAATGGTTATAATGTGTCTCAAAGAAGTTTTAAACCTGGAGGTTTATGTTACAAACTATAAATGGTGCCACCCCATATAATTTAGTCCAGAACAAAAAACAATTAACACACTTTCAATATTGTTACTGTATTATATTATCCTGTTAAACTGATTATCAGCATATTGGCAACTATATTTTGCATCAGTTTCTAGATTGTCTTTAAAGGCAGTCTATATAAGAAGTTATCTTTATCAAGATATATTTTTCACAAACAGGTGTCACACAAGATGAAGCTAAGTAAAGATAGCCAGTGCTCCTCAGGCTATCTAGATCTCTAGTAATGCAAAAGAAGGTAAAAGAAGAAATACAGAAAGGCATATGAACTTACTACTTAAGGAATAAGGATTCCAATCAAAAACAGGATTTTAGCTTAATTTCCAGGAAAACAATTATTGACTGCTTTGAGGCAGATGTTGTGTATTTCCCAATAACCCTTCATCTCAAAGCTACCTGCTGATTTCTGACATTTGATTAAAAAAACATTTTCAGCCCCTGATAAAATACTGTAATAAAGTATACAGTAAAATGTCTTACTGTAGGCATAACTATAGAATAGTTATTTAATGAGGATGATTTTTAAAAAAATAAACTATAATTATTCTGAGAGGAGTTGGCATGGTGGAATATTCTGGTGGAATACAGAAATGCACAAAACACTGCACAAATACATCTGGATGTACTTAGATATAAGCACTTCAGGACAGATGCTGCATTAATGATTGTTAACCTAAGGCAAGGAAGAGAAATTAATGCAAATGAACAGGAAGAACCCAAAGCTGGGTCAGATATTTCTTCCAATTTCAGCATTACTTTCACCTACTGAGATTATCACTACAAAAAAAAAAGCAAGAGAACAAAAAGGATTATTTTTTCCCTCTCCATTTATGGAACATTGGATATTTGCTCTGAATTATAGGACAGCAATGCTACCAGACTGATCTTCTTAAATCTCTCTGGGGATTTTCTAACTGTTGATCATGAGACATAATTTGGGTCAATAAGCATGGAATTAGGAGTCTGGGATTTCAGGAGGTACACACTTATCTACAGAAGCTCTTCCAGGGAATGGCAGTTGCAGATCATTGTCTTCACTGCTCTTTAGTATCAACATGGATGAGGTCATCTGGAGGTCTGAGATGCCATGTGGTCTGTATTGGATCACATTTTTCCCTTCTTTCTTTTCCATCTCAGTCAGGAAATAGTATATAGTTGTCTGGCAGTGGTGCCAATTTAGAAAAGGAAAATTAAAGATGAAAATGAAATGCTTGAGATGTAAGGTTTCCAGGCCTGCAAATTAGAAATAGGTTTCATATGAAAGAGATTTATTACTATTGAAGTAATAGTAGATACATAGTTTGTGTTGAATAGGGTGGTGTTCATGATTCCAAAAGATCACTAGATCAGGGGTGGGATTCTACCAGTTCACACCTATTCACTAGAACCAGTTGTTAACATTCTAAGCAATTTGGAGAACCAATTGTTAGAAGAAATTACTGGCCTAATCCTGTAAGGAAGGCAGGAAGGAAACATTCTGGTGTTGCTTACAGAAACTGTCTCTCTGTTAACCCTTATTACATTCTTGGCAGGACTAGACTTCCTGTCTCAGGAACTTTTCTGGAGTTTTTTTCCCCTCCTTTGCTAGTACTTTGCTTGTGTGGAGTAACCATTCAAAGTTACAATGGCACTAAAAAAGGTGACTTATGACCATTTTTCACACTTACGACTGTTGCAGCATCCCCACAGTCATGAGAGGCCAGGTAAGGAGATACGTGCCTCGATGTGAGTGATATTGAGTTGGACATGCCCAGCCAATAACATGACCACCAAGCCATGCCCACCCAGTCACATGACCGCTAAGCCACACCCACCAACTAAGCCATACCCACAGAACCGGTTCTTAAAAAATTTGAATCCCACCCCTGTACTAGATGCATAAGTGTCTTCATTGTCTAGGAGAGACTGGGTTCAACTTTGACTAGTCTGAAAACCATAATCTTACCTTGACCAAATAGCTAAGATTCTATCATTCTTGCTCTAATAATCTCAACCACAATAGAGAGTACATAAACTACCCTTGAAAGCTGCACTGGGTACCTGTGAGCACCAGCTCAATTAAAACTAGGTTCACCTTCTAAAGCAGGGCTGTCAAACTCTCAGCTCACGGGCTGGATGCGTCATGTGCTGGCCACCCCCACCACCAGTTTAGCGAATGGGGAAAAAGTGTTTATACAACATGTGATGCCATCGTGACAACGTGAGTTTGACACCCCTGTTCTAAAACATTCCTCACTTGCCAATAAAAGGAAACTGAGGTTTTTTTTTTAACCAGCTGTAGTTTCTAGGTAGGCTTCAAAGAAAAACCAAAGAATGAATATTGCATTACACTAGAAGTGATAAAGTCACGAGTTACTTTTGCAAGGGCTTCCAGTTCAAAAGGGACTGCTACTGATACACGAGAGAAAGTTCAGGGAAAATCTTTATCACAGTTTCCAACTGTTGATCAGAAAGGAGTTTTTAGTTCAGGAGGTCTTGAAACTGTTCTTTCATGGGTATACAACCCTATGCGGAGCTAGAATATAAATATGAATTCATATTAGATTTTTTAAAATATATGAACAATTCCTCCATCTTTTTAGGATTCAGTTTCAGCTTGTTTTGTTCCACTCAATAATTCATAGTCTCTAAATGCCAAATATCATTACAATGCTGGCTCAACTCTGGTTGGAGATGGATATGTTAGCATCATCGGCTTCTGATTATATTCCATCCGAAACCAATGCTGGTTTCCCGTTGTTTTTATGAAGATATTATATAATATGGGGAAGAAAGCGGACCTTGCAGCATCTCACATAACAAGAACTAAAGGCTCAACTGTTAATCTGTATAATACTGATTGGAATCATCCATTCAGGAGGGAATTGAACCATAATGCTATTCTCATTCCAATCTCAACTTTCTCAAATGGTCCAGGAAAATACTGTATAGAGTAAGGAAGAAAATCTTGATCAAGATATGCAACATCTGTCACTTGGGCAATGAAAAATACTTTTAAGTCTACAACAGGCAGATATTCAGAAATGTTTTAGACACTGACTTGTAAGTAGGGACAAGAAAGTACAACATAATTGGTCTTTTAAGATGCTGTTGTTATAGCCAATCTTAGTAGTTTTAGTCTTCCTCTGAAGTTGATTTCTTGGTTTGAGCTACCTATTTGGACTGATAGAAATCATGCTTAATGATATCACATTCTATGGAGAGGTTTAATAGTATCAAAGTCTCACATGTTTCAGTCCAAATAGGTAGTTCAAACTACTTTTTTTTGGGGGGGGGGATACTATCTAGATACTGATACTTATCTACATTGTTTATTTTAGCTTTATATTTATATTTTTCCCTCAAAGAGTCAGAGTAATGTTCAGAAAAGAATATTTTTTAATGTTATGTTGTCCCCCAAAAGTAGTTTGCCATTGCTTTCTTGTTCAATAGACTTTGGGCCACTTTGCATGGAATAATTGTCTTTTTTTGTATGGAAGACTGATTTATTTTTTATTTTATAAGATTGCCATCTAGTATGGTGTAGTGCTTAAGGCACCAGGCTAGAAAGGAGGAGAATGTGAATTCTAGTCCTCTTTTGGGCATGAAGTCATCTGAGTGACTTTGGACCAATCTTTCTCTCTCTCTGTGTCGTGTCCCCCCGTTCTAGGAAGGAAGCAATGGCAACTACTGTGAAATACTGTCCCATAACATTAAGAAATATTATTCTTTTTTGTACATTACTCTGGCTCTTTGAGGAAAAATAAAAATATAAAGCTAAAATAAATAATATATATAAATATCTGTCTGCCTACATGAAACGTATTTGCATGCACATACTATGTATAAGAGACAAACACATAGTTACAACACATGCAGTTTATTTATGAATGTAAGGATAATTATTTCTGACCACAATTTTGAGACCAATCTTCAATATTCAATACAGTGGAGGGAACAAGACAAGATAGAAAATCATGTTTTTTTTTCTTCTTTCTTCCATTCCCTCCTTTTTATTTAGTTCAGAAGGAAGAAGAGCTTGATTTTTTTTACTTTGCTGAAAGACCCCCAAAAAAGTTGCTTCAATCTGTTTATGCCTTCCAGTAAAATAAAATACAGCAAATTCTTGCCTTCTCAGAAAAAAGAAGGGAAACAAAACAAAAATGAAGCCATATGAAGCATATGGAACAAATATCTAATTATAGCTCTTGATTTAAATAGCATCCATGTTTGTTGTTTAATCCTCAAGTAAACAAAACAAAATGTACTTGTATTAACAAACACCTATAAGGTGAAAATATCATTATAAGACCTATATCTTTATTCTTGCAAAAAGTGAATGCCAAATACAACTCAGAGGCAGAGGTGAAGCAGCCCCCATGTTTTATACTAAATTTCAGTTTATTATTAAATAGGATTTCCATGTTAGGGATGCCTGCAGAAGGGATAAAAATGTTTAGATTAAAGCACCATCCTTTGTAATTGCATTGTGACATGCAATAAAAGGGGAGGGTTGATTGAATGATTGTAGCTGCCACTTTGATGTTACAGACTCCAATGCCCTAAATTATAGAAGCCAAGTTGTAGTAAATGGTCATAGTTTATTGTTGTTAGACTGATAAATGTTGAGCACCCAGGCACAGAAATGGAATGGCCATTTAAACTGTGTTTAATTAATAATTATTAATGTAATAAGACTTTCAGAGTAAGTGCCCAATTTGTACAAAAAAAATTAAAAGTATTTTGAGCCAATATTATGAGCTTTGTCAGCAAGTACTACTGCGTGTTAGCTTTTATATATGTTGGCTTGTAGTAGATGCAGAAACATGATATTTAAAGCATTTGAAGTTGTATATTAGAAACGTACTATTTTATGCATGCTGTATTATATATTATCCCATATTTTCAGTAAGATATTACCACTGCTGTCAACATCTTAGAACAACTCATTTGTGTGACTTCAGTTTTGATATTTTTCACTTTTATTTACATGCAGCTCATAAAAGGAGTTCTTGCTTCAAGTAGGGAGAAAAACATTTGGCTTTAAATATTATACTGTGGTGCCAGAGCACAGTGTGATCCCACTAATGTAATTAAAATTTTCTCATAGACACTGTCATTACTGCATAAACTTATCTAAAATTATGAAAACTCCTGAGACTTCATAGACCTTTAAGGTTCAAATAGGGTTTTTGAGCCAGTTTTCTTCTGCAAATTAAATTCCTGGGGAGAGAGGGAGGGATGGAGGGAGGGAGGGAGGGAGGAAGGAAGGAAGGAAGGAAGGAAGGAAGGAAGGAAGGAAAGAAAGAAAGAAAGAAAGAAAGAAAGAAAGAAAGAAAGAAAGAAAGAAAGAAAGAAAGAAAGAAAGAAAGAAAGGAAGGAAGGAAGGCCCACAGTCATAAGAAAAAGGAAAGATCAAAAATTATGGTACCATATCTTCAAATTACTGATTGCATTCATTGTCTCATACATTTCCCCCCTAAAAAATAATAAGCCTTATAAAATGTCAGGGCATGAACAATACTGCATGCAGCTCCAATGAATCTACAATGAAAGACTAGTCTGACTCCCCTCCTGCCAAAGTGTGATACAATCCCTAAAATGATCACATACTAACAGAATAGAATATATCTCTATCTATCTATCTATCTATCTATCTATCTATCTATCTATCTATCTATCTATCTATCTATCTATCTAGGTCTAGATGTGAAAATCTATGAAAACACACACACACACACACACACACACACACATATATATATATTCTTAAGTTTTCGCAGGTACTTACATGTATGGTATTCAGCTTTGCTCGGGTATTTTCCCACGTCATTGTAGTTGTTCTTTTAAAGTTGTAGCAATGTTTCGGCAGAATCTCATCTGCCATCATCAGGCTTCTGTATTGTGTTCATCTGTGAGTCAGACTTTTACAGTGGTTCAGATTTAAATTTGGGGCTAGCCTATTGCTGTGCCAGAATGGTTTTTTCTTCATCCTGATTGGTTGGGAGTCTTGGTCTGTGTTTATTGGTCTTGGAGTTTGCTGAGTTCTGCTTGATTGGTGTTTCTAATATCTTCTGTCTGTTTTGTGGCTCTTTTTGTATCTTGATTGGCTGGCAACATTGTGTTCCTTTATTGGAGGCCTTTAGTGCAGCTTGGCTCCAGGTAAATGGACAGCTATCATTTGTTAGGAAGCTAGGTTTCATCTGGGTGCCTGGTTGGGGTGTGTTTGAGCTGGAGGTATCAGGGAGGATCTGTTTGTGTCCAGATGTTTGCCTGGCTTGTGGTGTGGAGATTTTTTTGTTCGTGAGTGCAGGCTTCCAAATAATTGACAGTCTGGTGGAATCATCTCTTCTATTCATGCTTTCAGGTCTTTTTTCAATCTCTATGGCTTCTCTGATGATTCTGTGGCTAGGGTTTTTGTGCCACTGAAGTTGATGCTATGACCTGTGGTTTTCATGTGTTGGACTAGTGAGGAAGTTTGTTCCAGCTTTTTGACTGCATTTTTGTGTTCATCCAGGTGGGTACTTATTCTTCTATTGGTCTGTCTTGATGTGATGCCTGTGTAGTATCTTACTGATTTTGTCTGTAGTACCTCTTATGTAGGGCAGGACAGCTGTTCCATAGTCTGTTCATCTTCTAGGTCTCCATTATGTCTCAGTGTGTTTTTGTGGATCAAGTCGGTGATTTTGCTTTTGTGGAAGCCGTTGGCTGTCAGTATTTTAATCAGGGTGCATAGTTCAGTCTTTATGTGTGTCTTGTCTGCCATAGAAAACCCCACCCTTTGGTTATTCGGGTTTTCTCCCGCATAAAATTGGAAGTAACTTGGCGATGTTTTGACGAAGTCTCATTCGTCATCTTCAGGCTTGTGTCTTTGGCTTTGTGCTTCTCAGAGTAATGTGAGCTTGCAGCTGCTTCTTCCTTTTAACTGCTAGTGGGGGTGTGACTTGATTGGGTGGGGGCTTGGCTGTGTTCTGATTGGCTGGGGGTGTGCTCTGAAGATGTGGCACATCTGAAGATGTGTGTTCTGAAGATGTGGCACGACCACAAACGCAAAGCCAAACAACAGGACGACATCTCACCAGCTCAAATCCCCTGGCAACTAAGACTAAGCTGAGCACAACCAAGCCCCCACCTGAACAGAACACACCCCCAGCCAAAATCGGCCCATTTTGTCACTTCCTACAAAGGCTGCAGAAGCTGTCCTCAAGCTTTGGGGAGGCCGAAAAGGCGTCAAACAGGCCGAAAATCAGCTGTGAGGCATGCGCATGCACAGTGAGGTAAGTTTGCCTGCGGCTCGCATGAGGTAACAAATGGCTTTGCATGCCAACTGTGGCAAGCGTGACATAGGTTCGCCATCACGGATCTAAATAGTGTTCTTACATAGCCTCTCTTCTGTGAAGTTGATTTGTTATTTTTAGTAATAGAGCACTTGGTGATATGGTTAGTTTTATGATTTAATAGTTTATAATTTGCCATCACTAACTCTACTGACAACGGTAGGTCCCTCTGCTCAACCACTATTGCAGAGCTATTTGAATCATCCAAGAAATAGATTTCAAAAGGAGTGTCATAATACTGAGATGCCAACTCTGTACTTTACATATATATATGCTTGCAAGATCATAATACTTGTACAATGGATTCCAACACTGTGTTGCTTGTTTTTTAATTTGTTCTGCCCATCTTGTGGATGCTCATGAATTCCTGGAATTAATTAATTAATATACCAGGGATAAACATTTGGTGCACATGGAACATGTGTGGTCAGATTTGAATCATCAGTTCAATTTAAATAATTAAGTCCAATTCAGTTTTTTAGTTTGATTTAGTAAATCATTTTGATCTGGTATACAATTTCAATTCAAATTCAATGTAATTTTCTGAACTGATCTTTTTTTTTTTTAAAGAAAGGCTTCTGAGTGCATGCCAAAGATTTTCCAAACTGAATTCAAATCCGTCTCCTTGGATTTAACAAATCAATACAAGTGATTGTTTCAATTCAGAAAGTCAAAGATGGCTTCATGTGGAAATAGTCTTTATACTGAATTTTGCACAGCCACAATTTAAAACTTTATTGTTAAAGATGGAGTTATAATAAAGAGGTGAAATATCTCTATTGTAGATATTTCTCTGGAGGTTCAATTTAGTAGTACTTTGTGTTTAAAATATAGACAATTCAGCTTTTAACTAATCCCTATGATTTTTTCTCTAGTCCCAGATAGGTTCTACATCATAAATATCTCCCCTCTCAATGATAAACTTTGTTGTCAGAAAATAAAAAGAGCTCTTTCTCTTTTTATACTTTTGAAAGAGTTTCTTTAATTGTCATTTCCACATCAGCCTAATAAGTCAACTTGAAAGGAAACAAAAGGCAAAAATCAATTCTCTAAATACCCATCAGAAGCAAGTTTAATGATACGCATTTAAATACAAAGTGAGATTCATTTAATAAATACTTCTCAATGGATTGTGGAGGTAAACTATACCAATTGTAAAAATTGCTTTATGTCAGACTCAAACAGAAATATTCTAGGTAGCCTATGACCAGGAAAAAATAAATAAACCAAACAAACCCATAATACTATATAATATATAAATATGAAATATAGAATATAAAATTGTGACTAAACGCAATAATGATTGCAACTAAAAGGGAACTCGATTCAATTAGATCCAAATACCTATAATTTTAATTTGATCAGGTACCATCTAATTTGCTTGGCAAATGTTAGACATTAAAGTTTTTTTCTCTCTCTTTGACAGCATTTGCATCTCTTCTATTATCTATTCCTGTCCAGTATCGTTTGACTTTGGCATGAGTTTAAAATGACACTGAAACATGCAAGCTTTACATTGTCTTTCATTCATCAAAAATCCTTTGCTGCTGTCCCTATTCTCCAAGAATCCTGTGGTTTCATTTTGTTTCATTTCTTTGTCTAAGCACGTGTTTATGGTGTGTGCATTCTTCAAATGATTTGCCAAACAAAGATAGGGAGAACAAAATATCCAAAGTGACCTTAGTGAATAAAAATGGACAAAAATTGAAGTAGTAAAATAGGCCAACAAGCTATAAAACAATAGAAACATTGTCCTCTGAGCCAGAGTGCCACTGATGCACTAATGATATTGCCTAGTTGGATAATGAAATGTCTGTAAGAAAACAACCAGGTTTGAATAAGCAGCAAAATGTTTTCAACCAGAAAAAGAAAAAAGTTCCAGTTGACATGACTCAACTTCCAGACAAGCCTTGGAGAACAGCAAGAATCTATGAGCTCAAACCTAATTTATTACTATTGGGATAGAAACAATTTTGAATTGGCCACAGAAAATACATGGACTGGATGACCATGTGCAATGTAAAATGTAAAGGGCAAGTCAAAAGACAATCTTCTTCCTGACCAGCTCAAGGTTGACTCAGCCTTCCATCCTTCCAAGGTCAGAAAAATGAGGATCCAGATTGTTGGGGCAATATGCTCTGTAAACCGCTTAGAGAGGGCTGTACAGCACTATGAAGTCTAAGTGCTACCACTATTGCTATTCTTTGGTTTCATCCAGTTATTAAGCAACATGCACGCAGAGCAGGTATGGACAATATATGGCCCACAGGTCGCAAATTGCCCACCAAATTGCATTGTGTGGCCTGAGATGTTATTTTAAAAAGAAATACATTCATGATTATCATTACCGAAAGATGCACTGCTGACTGTCTCCAAGCTTTGCTGCTGCTGCTAATCTACTAGCTGATCAAGAGCTGATTGGCCATCTGGCATGCCTTTGCAGCTTCCCATGATTTATCAATAGACCTATTTTTTTTCCTTCTAACATTGTGCAGGTAGAACCTCTAATAGGGTGTGTGTATCCCTAATGACCACTTAATGCACTTAGGGAAAAAAAATAACCTCTTTTGGACCCAGGATTATGTGTGATCTTGACAAGCCTTGATCAGAGGTGGTATTCAGCAGGTTCTGACCAGTTCTAGAGAACCAGTAGCAGAAATTTTGAGTAGTTACTGGCAAATACCAGCTCTGACTGGCCCCACCCCCATCTATTCTCTGCCTCCTGAGTCCCAGCTAATTGGCTGGGTCTTCTTTTGTTGCCCTGCACAGGAGAACAGAACTGGAAAGCAGGCTAGTGGGGTGGGGAGGGAATGGGCATTTTGCAGTAACCTTCCCCTGCCACGCCCAGCAAGCCACGCCCACAGAACCGGTAGTAAAAAAAATTGAATCTCACCACTGGCCTTGATCTGCTGTCAACTAATATTTTGGGGAAGATATAGGGCACCCTCTGATGTTTCCAACCCAAGTTCAGAAGAAGCAGTTTTCAAAATAATTTGAAATTAAGGATAGTATATTAATCAAAAATAACTTAGTTTATATTTCCCCAATATAGGATTCCTTAAAAAAAACCCACCAAATAAAGCAGAGGCATTGTTTTACAATATCTGCTGGACTCAAAAGTATATACATGCAAACAAACCTCAGGGGTAAGCTTCTGGAAAAGACCATTTTTCTTAATCAGCTAGAAAGTTTCTCAGGTCAGAGTCATTTTATGTCACTTGGCACTGTGGAAGACAAATTACAGTGCTGCACATACACAGAGACTATGGGCCTCTGTCCATGCTGTTATCCCATACTTCCACACAAATGACAGGGACAAATGTCAAGCCATCACAAGCCATGTTGTATGAACAGCAGACACCTTGCTTGTAGCAAGAAACTCCCAGAGAGAAATCTAACCTTAATTTTCCAAAGGCACCAATTACATTTCCAATTGTGCACAACACAGCTGTACCAAATGAAAAATTGGGAGATAAGGACAATACAGATGTTGTGGAAAATCAAATGGACCAACTTTTCTATACTCAATAAATCTGAGTACAACTTACAATTGTATAGCCTTTTCCACCCCACCCCTTTGCAGGGCTTTGGAATACCATGTCCCCTTGTTACCAGGGTTTTGGTACACTTTGTGACGGGCTCTGACCCTGTCATTTCTCATGGTGATCTGTTAGACACACACTTCTAGTGCTACTTATTTATCCTGACTCTGGACATATAGAAATATATGCAAGTTTACAACGGAATCTATTCACTTTCTGAATTAATAGTGTGATTCACAGACATATTTACTGACCAACCCAGGTGAAATTTAACCCGGGACAGCTAAGTTCAAGTTCTAGAAGTACGCCAAGGTGGTATTTCACCTTATCTGATTATTTTTAGGACTACTGTGATGGCCTGGGGTGTGGCACAAAGGCAAAACAGTTACATAAGCAAGAAGAGTCCCTTTAATTACCTCCAATTTTGCCCCCAATGTCTGGGTTATCTTCGGCTGGAGAAAAACTCTCTCAGGAACAGCCTTTAAGTGGAGAAAAATCAGTCTGAAAACAAAGTACATACAAACTGTAACTAAAAATTTGGACAAACCATGCTGCAGTTATTAACTTGCCAGGGCAGGAGAAGGAATTGCAGATTTGAAAACACAGTCAAACACATGCAGTTGGGAAGACACCAGGAACTCCCCTCCCCCCAATTTTGTTCTATTGTACTTTACTAATTTATTTGATTCTTTTTGTTAGTTCTTATTGTTTTTGTTTTTATTTTTTGTTTTAAATATGATTTTACATTGTGTAAGCCGCCTTGAGTCACCATGGGCAAATAGGCAGCAATATAAATCAAATAAATAAATAAATAAACCCAGATAAACCTACACAATACCAGATAATTCACAATTTGCTTCCAACAAATTGCTGTGCACAGCTTTCCTTTTTAAACACCGTGTTCCCATCTGCAGCTAATGAAGGGAATCGGGGTCCTTTCCTCCCCTGTAAGCCACACAACTTAAGTTGCTCCTTTCTCGGTTCCTCCCTGCTCGCCCTAGGATGAAGAGGGGGTGGGCCTGGGTCTTCCTCCGAATTTCCTCTGCCTTGCTCTACTTCTTCCCTGCTCTGCCCAGCCAGACTTTGCCCTTCCCCAGTTCCTGGGAAGCCCCTTCCACAGCCAATGAAGCCACACTCCCACTCCCTGTCAGCTGCTTGGCCTCCCCCTCCGAATCAGATTCCAGCAGGGGCATGACAACTACAGTTCCAATCCATTGAAGTAATTTCTCACTAAACCTGACTTGTTCCAGTAGGACATTCTTAACTACCTTGGGATTTTTCTATTTCATATAGGCATTTTATCATCCCACTCAGTTTGCGTGAAAATAACCTCTTGTTTTGGAATCCATTTATTATTTTACAGGTAGTCCATGACTTATGGACTACAACTGAGCCCAAAATTTCTGTTATTAAACACGACAGTTGCTAAGTGAGTTTTGTCCCATTTTATGACCTTACTTGCCACAGTTGTTAAGTGAACCCCTGCAGGGTTGAGTTAGTAACATGGTTGTTAAGTGAAACTGCCTTCCCCGTTGACTTTGCTTGTCAGAAAGTTGCAAAAGGTTATCATATAACCTCAGAACCAGAGGTGGTATTCAGCAGGTTCTGAGCAGTTCTGGAGAACCGGTAGCAAAAAATTTGAGTAGTTTGGAGAATGAGCAAATACCACCTCTGAGTGGCCCTGCCCCCATCTATTTTCTGCCTCCTGAGTCCCAGCTGATTGGCTGGGTCTTCTTTTGTTGCCCTGCACAGGAGAATGGAGCTGGAAAGCAGTTTAGTGGGGTGGGGGAGGGAATGGGATTTTGCAGTAACCTTCCCTCAGGAATAGGGAGAAAATGGAGATTTTACAGTAACCTTGCCCCAAGAGTGGGAAGGGAATGGAGATTTTACAGTATCCTTCCATGCCCACCATGCCCACCAAGCCACGCCCACAGAAGCGATAGTAAAAAAATTTGAATCCCACACTGCAACTATCATAAATATGAGTTTCCAAGTGTCCAAATTCTGATCACATGACCATAGGGATGCTGCAACAGTTGTAAATGTGAAAAATGGTCATACATTACCTCTTCCATTGCTGCTATAACTTCAAACAGTCATTAAATGAATGGTTGAAGAATACCTGTAATTTACAAATCTTTCTTATGGTACTTTTACATTTAAGGTAACATCTGCCAGAACAAATCCTTTTTTAAATTTTATTGCCTACTCTGAGTCAAATACTCAAATATTCCATCTTTCATGGTTGACATTTTCAAATCCTAACTCTTTATGTGACATAAAAATTATATATTAAGATATTAACATACTGTATATTCAATATAATATTAGGTATCTATAGGTTCTCACAATTTTGGCTGCATCTGGTAGCTGAATCAATTTATTTTTGGCTATATTCTGATAATATATGAGTTTGCATTAAAAATGTTTCCTTTTACTTGGAATTGGTGTAGCTCTGCAGAATTGTGAATGATCTGTTTTACTGTACCTTCCATTACTTATTACATCTTTTGGCTCCTCCATGTCAGCCATTTCAGTCCCTTATCCCACATAGAGAGCTATAATGTACTAAAACAAGGGTCTTCAAACTTGGCAAGTTTAAGACTTGTGGACTTCAACTTCCAGAATTCCTGAGCTAACATGACTGGAGGAGGAATTCTGGGAGTTGAGGTCCACAAGTATTAAAGCTGTTAAGTTTGAAGACATCTGTACTAAAGCATGTCAGTGCGCATTGTCAGTGCCCCCAACCGCCCCCCCCCCATGATCCATCTTAGTAACATAAAAATGTGGTTAAAATATTGGGAAGAGTGTAAATATCGTATCATTCAAGTTGTATTGCAATTCACATGGACTTTTAAATGATACAGAAATATGCCGATTTGGCAGCCAGGAAGCTGGTCCTTATAGCAACCACACAGGTTTTTTATGTACCAGCACACAGATGTTCTGCTCAATGTAGAAAGATCTGGGTGGAAGAGCAGCTGAGATGTTTGCTCTTCTAACACTTGCAATTGCTTTATCAGGAGGACACTAATTGGATGGCATTTTTTTTCATTTTTCTATTAATCAGTTGGAGGATGCGCGTTGATTGGGTCATGGGGTTTCCTGCTCTCTGTGTACTGAGTTTGGCAGAAATGAAATGGATTGTAAATTGATTTCAAATTGTTTTGTAAAGGACTGGGGAATGGAAGCAATACTGGAAATTGAAGTGCTATCAATTTTCATTTCTTTTCATCTCAACACTCAGTGAGACACTTGGCATGCTCTGCCCTATCAGGCTGTTCTCTACAGCTTTATTTCCTCCTTTTAAAAAATATTTCTGGAAACCTGGAGATATCCTGAATGGGTTTATCCATCTGTCTTACATATTGCAGTTACTGTTTCAGCTAAGTCATATCCTTGAATTGAAAATATTAGATAAAGTCCTACCTAGAGTCAAGTCTACCATTTTGGGTGGAATCCTAAGTTACTTAAAACAAATGTTAGTGATGTCAAAAAAAAAAGTTTTACATTCTTATCTTCAGAAATATCATTATATTGCAGAGAGATCATAAACACTGATGTTAAAGCTGTATGAGTGTTAATTTCTATTCTAGACCTTGCTGGACTGTGGTGATTATTCCTCTCCTGTAAGCCATGCAACTCATGTTATTCCCTTCTCCGTTCCTTTCTGCGTGTCCTAGGATGAAGAGGGGGTGGGCCTGGGTCTTCCTCCGAATTCCCTCTCCCTTGCTCTACTTCTTCCCTGCTCTGCCCAGCCAGACTTTGCCCTTCCCCAGTTTCTTCCACAGCCAAGGGAGCCACACTTCCACTCCCTGTCAGCTGCTTGGCCTCCCCCTCCGAATCAGATTCCAACAGGGGCACAACAACTTGTTTCAATCAATTCGAAGTTTCTAGATTACAAGTAGCCTTTGACTTACAACAGTTTGTTCAGTGACTGTTCGAAGTTACAAAAAAAGTAACTTATGACCATTTTTCACACTTACAATGGCTGCAGCATCCCCATGGAGATTTGATCAAAATTCAGTTTCTTGGCAACTGACTCATATTTATGACAGTTACAGTGTCCTGGGGTGATGTGATCATTTTTTGTGACCTTCTGACAAGCAAAATCAATGGGGAAAACAGATTCTTTAACAGCCATGTTGCTAACTTAACAACTGCAGTGATTCACATAACAGCTATGGCAAGAAAGGTTGTAAAATGAGACAAATTTTAACAAATGTTTCACTTAGTAACAGAAATTTGTTGGCTCAATTTTGATTGTAAGTTGAGTACTACCTGTATATTAAAGAGGTTAGACAGTTGGACGACATTTGAAAATATTGTAGATCACTTAAGTGGACAAGTCTCTATTTTGTTCCAACCAACAGAATCTGCGTCTCAAATCTTTCAAAAGCCTAGCAACCCAGCTTTAATCTGGGCTGTTTATCTTCTGCATATTTCCATTGTGTTTAAATTAATGATAAGATAGGTGTCATCATGTAGTGGGGATCATGCACGTAATAGTAAACTTACTTACATTTCTTGAATTAACTGAGAATCAGAATACAGCTATGTTCCTGTTTATGAATTCTGTAATGCAATGTTTGGCTTTAAAATGTACCAACATGTGTACATATTAAAATAAAACACACATTATGGATTTAGGAATAAGAACATATGAAAGTAATTTTGAACTAAAACATGTATGATCTCCATCCTTAGCAGAACATTTGTTCAATGTTATTTTCCCTTGAAATTGGTTATATTTCAAGGTCAGGATAAGATTTGTAGCGTTCTGTTTTGGGTTGATATTTCTATTATGACAAGGTAGTACTTCTCTACATAGATTCCCAGCAGTTCTGTTTCTTGCTGTTTAATAGTTCCCTACTTTCTGGAGAAGAAATTGCTGAGAAACAAAGGTCTGGGAGACCAAGTACTTTTTATACTTTTTAGGGATGTTTGTTATTGAAGAAAGGTTGAAGTTTCCACAGATGAACAGCCAGATAACAAGTAAAATCCGTGTGACTCATCCAAAGGAACAAGCTTCTTTCTTTATTCTGTAGATTGCATTGATAAGAAAAATGAATATCTTTTCCATGCGGCAATGAGATAATTTAGTAATGAGATAACTATTCCCTCAGCGTATATTATAACAGTATCTTCCTTTCTAATTTTAAAATCATTTTACTGGATAATTTTCGTTGAATTTGCCATGCCAAATATATTGTTGTCTCCAGAGGAATTTCGCAAGACCCAGTGTGAGATGGTCAGTACCTCAAAATCTTGCAAGAGACAATTAAATATGATTGAATGCTACAAATGCTGTTTCCTTACTATACAAAGAAGTTGATTGAGTTTTGGCCTATTGTTTCTCTTTATTGAATCCTTTCGAAGCAAAGGGTGGGGGGAGTCTACTTTTCACCTTGGTGAGAACTTCTTGGAAACAGCTGTTTTTGAATCCCAGTGCATCCAAACAGAAATGATGCATTCCATTCAAATAGGATGGATAGACTGTTGTTTGCTTCTCTTTTATCTGCAAAAGAAAACAAACCTCAGCTAGTTTAGCCTGAGGGCAGAAGCCCACCTAGGAATCTGAACATGGAGCTCCTGCTCGCTCAGCTAGCATGAACTGTCATCCGTTAGCTTATTTGTTTTCTTCAATCTTTTACTTCACTAAAATAGCTTTTTAGTCGAAAATAATTTCTGATAAATGCTTGATTCTCCTACATCAAAACACCCTGTTTACATAGAAGACAGTCAATATATTTTAAGAAGGAAAATGAGATGAGGGGAAGGTGTAGAATCAGAACAGCAATAGGTTCATGCTTTATCTCTGCATGATGATAAGGATTAAGACAGATATGTGTTTGTTTGATTTACTGAAAAGTACTTTACTGCAAACTAAATAGCTGTTTACTTTATATTGAGATTCTCATTGGATTTCAGCCCAATATTACTGGCTCGTTCAAGCTAAAGTAAAAGAGATAAATAAAACTACAGGGTACAGCCTATAGTTAAAACAAAAATAATTAACAATGAAAGTATAATGCCTGGCTGTAAATTTAAAAAGTAGAAGATGATAGTGGAAAAACGGTTACAGCAGAATGAGACTGTACTTGAGTTACCTCGTAGTTTTTGTTAATAAAAATTAATTGATCCACTGATTTGCATTAATCAGAATCAGTTACCTTGTTGGAACCATTTTAACTCATACTGTAGGAATCCATATTGTACCATATAGGATAACTTACTGTAGTTTGAATAGATACTTAGTAGCTATTCTCTATTTGCTTAATAAAGAATTTTTCTCCAGTTTATTTGATTAAATGATGAAATTATATTAGGATCTTGTCCAGGAAAAATGCATTCATTCTGTCACTGGTCTATTGCATTGTCAAAATGAAATTCAGATAGAAATACTTTGTATAAATTGGTCATAATTTACTTTGTGACATCTTTGGCATTGTTATTGCTGTTTTCCTTCCTCATTGATGAGACTTTTTTTTATTTAGTCAGGAGTCATGTAATGAACAATTCATATCATAGTTCATAATTTGCAACCATTTTGACAGTCCCATGAAAACAACCATTGAAGGAAATGACAACTGCACAAATGAATAAGTGAACTTTGGGAGGAGGCAAAATCACAAGCATTTGCAATGAATCCAAACTTACTTTTTTTCTGTTCTTCCACTCTCCCTTTCCCCAAAGAAGGTTACTTGTCAATTTTGCTATTCAGTCCAGTAAATGACTCAATAGATGTCCCATGATAGAGTCACTTAGATGTAGTCAGGATGGACAGAAAAGACCCAGGTTCATCCTCACCATTGAAGCTCACTTAGGTGACTTTGGGTCTTTGGCCCATGCGTAATTCTAAGGAAGGAGAGAAGTAGGAAGAAGGTATGCATATGTATACCACATTTCCTCTTGAAGAAAATGCAGTATATCCATGTAAGAGATAACTAAAATATATCTTCCTTATAGTAAAAGTTTTGAACTCAGATTATTAGAGAAAATGGCAATTAGACAAACAAGGGTACTATAAAGAATGACATATTGCAATATAATTATAATACAGTGACATAATTCCATCTTTGAACAATTTTCCTTCTGTCAATAAACCTATGCATTATTTAACTCCTGGTAGTTCATTATTAAATGTTTGAATCAGATATCTGTTATTTTCAGTAGTAACTACTTATGTCCTTCGATTATAGAAATTGCTTATTCTTAGACAAATAACAATTTAGATAATATCTGTAAAAATGTTAAGAATGTCTTCTGAACAGAATGTATATGGCATTTGTTCACATTCAAAAATATTGGTTGACCTTTGAGTGCTGTCAGACAGGAAAGAAGTTTGCAAAATGAGTTGCAATATATATTTAAAAATAACTCTAGAATGTTTTGTATACTATAGATATGCGTACCAAATTTAGAAGAACTGAATGGTAAAAACTCACCCTATCATATGAAGTGGGACATGTAAACATGATTTGATGAGGTAAAAACAAGGTTATGGTCTTGATCCATGCTACTTCTTATCTGGTTTCATCTCAGAAATAGAGATGTGGAGATCAGTGTGAATCAAGTTTAGTTTATCTTTCATACTTTTATGTATTATTCTGTAACCCCTATTTTCTTTCCTCTATTAAGCAAAGTATTAGAAATTCCACTACTATTGTCTTCAGTATAGCTCTTCTAATAAAGATGGATGTGGATATGTAATTCTTCACCATTTTAATTGCAAATATTTGCCCCCTAATATTAACTTTTTAGCATTTATTTTTTATACTTGTTTCCAAATATACATTTTATCTGATCTTTTAATCAATGAAGATGTTTGTTCATTTATTTCACAATATTTATATACCGCTCCAGACTCTGGGGCAGTATATAAAATGAACATAAAAAAGTGAGCTCTTATCTTCATCTGGGCCAAGGGCTTTCCTCCTCCTCCTCCTCCTCCTCCTCTGCTTTGTGTGTTGAGAGTGATACAAAATTCTAGTTCATGGTCTTCTGGCAGCCCAAACCATTGTTATTTGATGCTGTTGTCATATGTCTTTCATGATGTCTCTCCATTGCATGCATGGCAGAATTTATTTTGAAAGGCAGAGAATAGCGTTCTTACTAAGCGCTATGGCACGTATCTTTTACTCTGGTATCTGTATAAGTGTTCTACTGATTCATATTCCAAAACCAAAAAATACTATTAAAAATTAAAGCATTCCCGGTACTTCTACGCATTCACCAAGCTGGACAGATATGATCTTTGAACCTCACAAATAATATATGACAGTTGTCGATAGGTATCTCTGTATGGGTATGGAAAGTTCTATTAAATACATAGATGGTAGTGCACAAGTCAAGATTGTGCAATCAATTTCACATTTTCTTCAAATGTGTGGTAATATGATGACACACATGCAGTAAAGTTATAGTTTCCTATATGCATGCTACTTAGACTTCATATGCAATTATTTTGGCTTAACTGGGTTAAAGACCAACTGGGTGAGGGTTGCTCTGTTTAAAATGCATTGGCAAAAGGAATGAGATTACTGGACAAAGTCATTGGATTCATGTCACTTAATAGAAATCTTTCTGTGTTCCATTTATATTGTTTTATCTTGTCCGTTCCACTAATTCATTGGGGAGAGTTCTGTTGCTAACCAAGAAGGGAGAAGTGAGGGATCTGAATTACTGAGTTAAAAACCTTATTAACAGCTATTCATCCAATTTAATTATTTCTGGAATGCTGCCACCAATTACTTTTTGGCATGCTGGCTTAAACTGCATTTTATGTCGCTATCCATGTGTGTCATCAGAATGAATAACCATTTGAAAACTTCAGTCTGAAATTTGATCCCAATTCATCCTAAGAAATAAAGGCAGTGCTAAAAAATATTTAAATATTATTACAGATATTGATATTATTAAACAGTATATGCCAAAATGATAGCCTGTCTTGGTTAATGCAATGCCCTGGGGAAATTTGGCTGATATTCTCAACCATTTTCATTATTTTACATCTTAAATGACTTGGCAATGTAGAATTTTTCCTTTTTCAGATATACATGCTTCTCTGAAGCCAGAGCACAGCTGAGAAGGTGATATTTCCAAACAGTAAAAAAGAGGAAAGAAAAAGGATGGTGATTTGCCATAAACCCCATTAATGTAAATCATTTGGTCTGATTCATAACCCTATTAAGATGAAGTGAAGGAAAGAATGCAAGCTAATTTAAGTTCATAGGATTTCTGTAAGGAGGTAGGTCAGTTCAGTGACACCCCATTGTTCTAATGATAATAGAAGGTACTGACAGCAGGTCAAGATGGACTTTAGTGGGAATTAAATCTGGCAAGTGTTCATTTTCATTAAAGAAAAAATGGCTTGTTTTCTTGGATGCACAAGATCTTGTATATTTCTGCAGGTGTACTTTTTCTGTCACAGCATCTTATGATTATTCAATAACCAACATGGAAGCAACAGTATTTAAACAAAGATTCTCATTTCTCATGCTATTATGAAGGGAAGCAAGGGGAAGGATATAAAGAATGGGTTTTAGCTTTCTTTCCAATGATAACCTAATGATAGCTGTGTCGTGAGTCATGTGCCTTGGATGGGGTCAGCAACCTGCGGCTCTGGAGCCACATGTGGCTCTTTCATCCCTCTGCTGCAACTCTCGGTCACCGGTTGGCAACACAATTTTGAGAGGAGGTTCCAGTTAGGCAGGAGAAAGCACAGCACACCAGGAGGAGACTCTATAGCAAGGGACTGGTTGACTCCACAATTGATAGGGCTTTTGGTTAGGACAGGTGGAGGAAAAAGGATGTGGCACTAGGAGGAGACTCTATGATGGGGAAACTGGACTTCCGGTCGCTCCAGAATTGAACGGGGGACTTCCAGTTAGGATCTTTGTGGCTCACAGTGGGTTATATTTTCTGTCCAAATGGCTCTTGGAGTCTTTCTGGCCTTGCAGAAAGTATGGAGGGCAAGTTGGAATGGAAGATCAGCAACATTTTAAGTAATTGATCCTTCCTCCCTCCCTCCCTCCCTCCCTCCCTTCCTTCCTTCCTTCCTTCTTTCCTTCCTTCCTATTTTGAGGATCTATGGCTTATGTGTTTCAGAGTAAGATAACTATTTCTGTTGCCAGGTTTTGGTATCAGTAAAATAACTATATTGTCTTGGTTCCTGATTTACTTATTACTTAAAACAGATGTACTGGAATCAATTCATATTAGTGGTTCTACTCAGTTTGACTAAATTTGCATTTTATGTTCCTTCTTTCTTTTTAGTGCCAAGGAACAGTTTTTATCACTATGGTGCCAAAATAACATGGCTGGCTATACATCAACTAGGTGTAAATGCCTCAAGCAGCAGATTCTCCTGGGCTTACTGGGATGAACCAATGAGCCTGATTCAGTATAATGCAGTTTCCTAATATGAACAATGTACAGGGAATCTATTTCTTCAAGCACACATTGTCTGTAATATATAATAAGTATAAAATAG
Organism: Pseudonaja textilis; assembly: GCF_049901715.1. Taxonomy (NCBI): domain Eukaryota; kingdom Metazoa; phylum Chordata; class Lepidosauria; order Squamata; family Elapidae; genus Pseudonaja; species Pseudonaja textilis. Next base: position 127,541,352 of record NC_141992.1, on the reverse strand, counting down.
ATTCTTTCTGAGCTGCAAATCATTTCAGTCTTGACAGACTAGTAAATTTCAGCCTGTCACAATTCTTAATGACAGTTGGAACTGGCTGAATACAGAGTGAAGAGAATGCTTACCAATTTAATTGGATAAGTATTTCAAGATGAATAATTTCAAAAGAGCTTATAATAATCCTAATTTTTCTTCTTAGTTTGAGATGTTTTAAACCTGGTAACTAGGTAGGCTGCAGGTTGCAAAAATTAGGATTCCTTCCAATACCTATTCTGAGGATATATTTTAAAAAGCATAAAATTATGCTGGTATTGAAGTCAGACTGAGTTCAAAATTAATATTACAAATCTTATACACTAATGAGGAAAATAGCATTGAAGAGTTTGACTCCCTCTTGTAACCAAGTGACAATTTTCGTGCATGAGTGGAAGATAGTTGTAACATGGCAGAATATCAGGGTTTTTAGAAGCAGTAACAAAATTTAGGAGCAGAGGCAGGAGAGCTTCAAGTGATCCTGTATCTATTCAATTACAAATTGGAAACAGAAAGAAAAGGCAATATAAATAGATCATCCTTTGAGGAAAAGACCTTCTCAGCAAGCACAATCCACACAATATTTTATTACGATGAAAGGGAACAATAGGTAGGAAGGTTGGTGTGGCCAATAAACTCAAAGGGACTTTAAAATTTAAAACCTTTTTTATTTTATTTTTTTAATTTTAAGTATTCAAATTTTCCTTCATAATATTATTTTTATATAGTTCCAAATACTGGAAATGGCTCGTGTCTCTTTGAAGGTCAAAGAGCAAATCCCACTGGTAAATATGTAAGACCTGGGAAGGTGACCTGCCTCAATTTTCCCATTTTCCCATATTTCCATTATCTCAAAAATACTTTTATATTTATTATTAGAATTGTATCCCATAGTCATGCTGGCCACATGACAATCTTTACCGTTATCTTATCCCATATTTATTTTGTAGAACTCAAGATCCTCTTCTCCCTAGTTTTCAATCATTACACCAAACTGTCTTTCCAATAAGACAAAAGTAAAATAACAGTCTCTCTCTCTCTCTCACTGTCTCTCTTTCTCTCTCTGTGTCTCTCTCCTCTCCCACCCTCCCTCCCTTCCTCCTGCTTGAGATCTTTGTTACCTCTCTTCCACAAAAACGTTCACAGGGTATTTCTTATAGTTGCACAACAATATATTATTCTGCAACAATAAACTATTCTGAAATAACTGCTCATGTCATTCTTGGTTCATTGGGCCTGACAGAGCATAAGTGATTGCATAGATTTGAAAGTTTTATATCCAATGGGGTTGGGGTGGGCTATCTAGAGAAGCAAGTGGGCTGGCAAGAGTCGGGACTTGGGCAGCTTCCAGACTGAATGATTTGGAAATCAAGCTGAGTTATTTCTGATTTGGGGAAAAAAAAATACTCATCTCATTTCCTAATCAGATCAGCATGAACACAGGGAAGTAGAGAACTGCCAATCATAAGTCAAAAAAGAGAGTTTCCCATGGTGACTATTATAATTCAAAAGCTTGATAACTCTTGGAAAGGAAAAATATTAACACAGGTATTTATGGCTGTACCTAAAATATAAAGCAAATTATGCATAATCTAATTATTAAAGGTCATTTTAATTCAGTTATTAAATGTCATTTTCTGAATATATTTCTTTGGCCACTCTGGGCTAGCACATTAATGGGGATAATATTAAATACTAAGGCTTTATAGGAACTAAAATTCTGCCTAGTGTTTTGGCATTTCATGTCAGTTAGTACTCTCTGTCCTTAATCTATAAATAAATTGCTGAATAGAGAAACATGGCAAGAATGAGGACTATATAATTTATCTTATTAATGTATTTATTTTTCCAAATGGGCAATTTTGGCTGTTAATCTTGGAAAGTATGCACCTGAACAATTTTATTTATATATGATATTAATATATATATTAATATATATTAATGTATTTGCAGTGTTCGTTAATATAGAAACAGAAAGGAACAGATTTATGAATAAATGACTGCAAAAATTGAAAGATCAGAAATAGACTCATCCATTTTCTACTTATTTGGTACAAAAAATAATACCTCAGTGAAGTTCATTTGTACCAGAAACCAAAACAAATTTCTGTTGAAGAATAAAATGATTTATTGACTGTTTCAATTATCTGAATCATCAAAAGATTGGGATGGTAGTGATGATTATTTACAGGCATATATTAGTCAATTTTTGTTCACTCCTTGTAAAGCATCCAATCAAACATTCTCCCTCTCTCTCCACCCCCTCTCCTGGCCCATGGGCCAGATGCATTACATGCTAGCCCTGCTCTCACCCGGTTTAGCAAAGGGGAACAAAGTCCCAATATGTCACATGACCCTGCCATGATGATGCAAGTTTTACCCCCAGAACTAGCATATTTGATTACTGATTAGATTCTATAAATAGCTTATCAGCTACAAATTAAATGAAACCATATCTTAAAGAATTGGGTTTTCTCTAAGGCAAAGAACTTTCATAATTCATATTTATTTCCATTCTGATATTTTCTTTTCTTTTATCTAGTAGACCTTGATTTCCAGTGGTAGCTATTTTAATTCTTTCTCCTGTGTTAAACTCCTTGCAGCAGCGTTCTTTGGGGTTAATATTTTTACTTATCTTATTAGCACCTTGTTTAAACATGTCTGCAGATTCTGCTCCACAAAGTGTCTTCTAATTGTTTTTCTATTCCTGATTTAGCTAATATCATTATTATTAACAAGAACCATTGGTCAGGTCAGTGAGGCTACTTGCAAACCGAACCAGTTAGGCATCCTGATTCTGGAAACAACAAGTTCAATTTCCTGCTGTGTCTGTGTTCTGGCTTCTTGAATTCCTGTGTTGTTTCTTGACTCTGGGCTCAGACTTTGGAGTCATGACTGGACTCTGGATCAGTACCTTAGATTTGGATATTATGTCTTTGGACTTGTGCCTAGACTTTGGATTTGGTATTTTAGTTGGTTGACTTCATGCCAGACTTTGCTTTATTGGAATTTTGAGGGGGGCTGTTTGCAGGCAAGTTGAGTGCAAAAGACTTGGAGGAATGACATTAGGGGCTGGTGGTGTTTAAATAAAGCCTTTAAACCCTTTGTGTGTGTGCCAGAGGTGGTATTCAGCAGGTTCTGACCAGTTCTGGAGAACCGATCGGGGAAATTCTGAGTAGTTCGGAGAACTGGCAAATACCATCGCTGACTGGAGCTTTTACAATATCCTTCTCCTGCCATGCCCACCAAGCCACACCCAAGAACCAGTAGTAAAAAAAAATTGAATCCCACCATTGGTGCGTACATATAGTCTGGAACAGTACAGGACTTTACTCACTTATTTGACTCCCTTTCCACTCTTCCCACATTATTTATTGCAATTTAACAAAGATTAAAAGTTATCAGTTGACACAAGAACACTTTTTTAAAAAAAAGGAAAAACAAGGTCATGTTTGTTTCCTTTTGATATTTTATTATGTTGTTCATATTAGACATAATGCTATTGAAAATGATCAAAAAAGTTTTTTTTAATATTGGCCACAAATAAAAATCCAAAGATTTGAGTTTTATCCTTCAGGCTGGCATATGACGGATATCTCATCTTACGTTGATTTTATTTTTATGTAACACACACAAATGTGTTTCTTTAGAATCAATATTTTCAGTTTTCATGAAGATCTGCTATAATCTAGATCGTAAAGAAGATAATTGACAGATCCTTTGATCCTTCTCCAAGAGGAGAAGAACTTCAGACAATGAAAAATAGCAAAATGGGAGGAACAAAGGTCCTGGCCAGGAATGTATTGAGATATAAGAAAGGAGAAATAAGAGGGCACAAGTAACCAATGGAATTGATTAATTCTTAAGGGGAGTTCATGTGGAATGTATCTCAATATATGTGATTATTATTTGATTTCAAATGATTGCTTATTAAGAAGGTGAAGGTCTGTCAAATCTTCCTCCATTTGGGGGATTTTATTGAACTCTCTAAATGGCCGGTTAAGGTCAAAAGGGCAGAGGTGAAAACCTCAACTAGTTTCAGTTTCAGTTAAGGTCAACCCCCATTTTAAGGAGGTTAAGAATGCAATTTAAGAAGGTTAAAGGAGCAATTTAAGAAGTTTAAAAGTGCAACTTATTAGAAATACAGTCATGGTCACTGAGGTCAAAGGAGAGTCAGGAAACAGAAACAAGTGTGATTGGTTGAGGACAGAATCATTCCTTGCCAGACTTTACCATAGGATTGGACACAAGTGTGGAGAAGAAAGCTGGAGCAGAATTTTAAAAGAATAATAATTTTTGAAGGAACATAAAAAGAGATAATTAAAGCTCCCCAAACAACAGAATCAGACAACGGCAGAGAAGTAGAACATACTAATCGATCCAGAGCTTTATTATCAGCTGCAGAGGCTTTCAGGAAAGCCTTGCTGGTCACAAAATAAATGGGTAGTAGTAGGGAAAAATGAGGCAGAAGAGTTGATTCCACTCTCAGATGGAGATGGGGGAAATGGAGACAGAACTGTGTCATGAACTCATGAGAAAAATCAGACCAAAAGCCTAATTTCGCTTGTTCTGCATGTGACAGTGATGTGAATTCAAAGAAACATTCTGGTGTATGCCTTGGAGACAAACATGTTTAAACACTAGAGATGTTAATTAGAGTAGGACTATTACTTATTAAACAACAAGCTTATCTCTTAAACACCAGCTCAATTGAAGTTTCCAAAGATTGGGGAGAAGAGATTCAAAACAAAGAGATCTTCTGGTTATTATACTTACAGTATCAATAAATATATACCAGAGGCTTCACCTTGGGGAACTCAGAAATACATGAAGGCTAAAAGTTCCTATTGAATTTTCCAAGATTCTGCAATTTACCTGTAGTGTTTGCATTAAAATACTGTCAGCATATTTGAGGTAGACTAGGTCAGGAAACAGACATGACAAACATTATGATTCTGTTGATGCAGATTTTATTACAGAATCTTGAAACTCCGACAGTGTTTCTCCTTTTTCTCTTTTATATTGAATAGAACAGGGGAGTCAAACTCAAGATCCGCAGGCTGGATCTGGATCTGGTCTGTGGGGCTTCCCTGGAAACAGCAAAGGACTGGCCTGCAGAACCTCTGCCAGTGAAAAGCTCAGGAGGACCGCATGAGAGACCCCCCTGAGCTCCGTTTTCACTGTCAGAGGGTTTCAGGAAGCCGTCACAGCCAAAACGGAGCTCAACCCATTTTTTATGTCAGAGCGCTCGGGCCACCACAAGTGCCCCTGACACAAGTGACTTTGAGCTGGCCACCCCCACCATGGCCATCCCTCACTCCAGCCCCTGAGGTCAAACACAACCCTGATGAAAGCCTCAATGAAATTGAGTTTGACACCCCTGGAATAGAACCAAGATGAGACAACCTTGAGTTTCTTTCCTGACCTAAACCATTTTACTAATGGTTATTTTTTTTCAAGGCTTTCTTTGTACTGCTCTAGAAAATGCACATTGAAATTTGTGTAATTCTGGATTCCTTGTTTATGTCCTGTCAAGAGGAATTTGACACCAGTACTAGGATAACAAATTGCTGTTACACTCACAAACACAAGAAATGTTTTTTTTTTTAAATGAAAACCCGGAAAACAATGCTCTTTTATGCCACCTATTCACTTAGCCATCTTAGAGTCATAAAGTGAAGCACTATGATATACAAAAAGCTTTGGTACACCATTTGTAAACCTTTATTATCCCTTATTATTTCCCAGGTACATTAAATAAATTCCATCTCATAAGATTTAAATCACAATCCACATTAGCTTTTTTCCCCATAGAATCCAGCAGAAATTGAGGCTGATCATTTTATAATTAAATACTGGACATCATGATTACTAGTTTGAAGGATACTTTTTGTTTCCTATTAAATATAATTGTTTTCCTCATTAAATATAATTTAGTCTTGCAAATAATGTTAATGTAATTGCCTTTCAAAAGAGATCAAAATTTCACAATAGTTATGAGCGTTTTCCTTCCACTCAGCATCCCACAAATAGGAATTACAGAACCCACACAAGAAAGTGCAAGGGACAGTGAAATTGGGGGCTGTTGACAGACTTATGCATTTATATGCATTTTAATTGTACTGACACTTTCATTTCTTTGTAATTGCGCTTTAATTGCTTAGACTTTCATACATTTAAAAAGCAGTTAAAACTACATAGTGTTCCTGGAGACAATTTCAAGCATTTACTGTAGACATTTTAAAGAGATCATGTAAAGTACAATTTTCACAGTCTCTATTATACTAAAGAATTTAAAAATTATAGTTGAATAGTTTTTCTCTGTTATGCATAGAAATTATCATAGAAGGTTTTCTCTGTCTCACTTCAAGCTGCTTGGGTACATGAGAAGGATTTTGAATATATATATATATATATATTTATAACCAGCCACATGAGCAAAGAGATCCAACAGATGATCATCCCAAGAGAAAAATCTTCCAGATGCCCCAAACTATACGGCCTCCCAAAGTCAGCTCCAGAGGAACACCACTACAAAACCTAGCTAAACACTTAACAAAACAGCTACAGCCCCATGCTGAAACAGCAGCTTCACATGTACAAAACTCATACCACTTCTTGGAAATGATCGAAGATCTACACGTGGAACAAGAAGATCTGCTTGTAAGTTTCGACATGGTTTCACTGTTCACTCAAGTCCCGATAAAAGAAACTCTTGAAATCATCAAAAATAAATACCAACTAGCTAAACACCTCATGGAACTAGCAGAACACTGCTTAACCAACACATATTTCATATACAAAGGACAAAGATACAAGCAAATTGAAGGAGCCCCTATGGGATCACCACTGTCACCCGTCATTGCAAACCTGTTTATGGAAGAATTCGAATCCAGAGCCCTGGCTAAAGCCACCCACAAACCCAAACTATGGTTAAGATACATCGATGACACATTTGTGATTTGGCCCCATGGAAAAGAAAACCTAAACAATTTCCTAACACACCTAAACAGCACACACCCCAAAATCAAGTTCGCCATGGAAATGGAAACAAACAAACAACTACCACTCCTAGATGTACTAATCTACAAAAAAACAGATGACACACTACGACACACCATATACCAGAAGAAAACACACACCAACTGCTACCTCAACGCCCAATCCCACCACCACCCAGCACAGATAAACTCCGTGGCTAAAACACTAATCGCCAGAACCAAACTCCTGGCAGACAAGACACACATAAAGACTGAACTATGCACCCTGACCAAAGTACTGACAGCTAATGGCTTCCACAAAAGCAAAATCATTGGCTTGATCCACAAAAACACACTGAGACATAATGGAGACCCAGAAGATGAACAACCTATGGAACAGCTGTCCTGCCCTACATAAGAGATACTACAGACAAAATCAGTAAGATACTACACAGGCATCACATCAAGACTGCCTTCAAAACAGACAGAAAAATAGCAGCCATCCTTAGAAACCCCAAAGATAAAATTGACCTGGAAAACCAAGGCATATAGGAAGTCCCCTGTGCATCATGCCCTGCCACATACATTGGACAAAACAATAGAAGAATAAGTACCCACCTGGATGAACACAAAAATGCAGTAAAAAAGCTGGAACACACTTCCTCACTAGTCCAACACATGAAAGCCACAGGTCATAGCATCAACTTCAATGGCACCAAAACCCTAGCCACTATAGAAAACCCCAGCCACAGAATTATCAGAGAAGCCATAGAGATTGAAAAAAGACCTGAAAGCATGAATAGAAGAGATGATTCCACTAGACTGTCAATTATTTGGAAGCCTGCACTCACAAACAAAAAATTCTCCACACCACAAGCCAGGCAAACACCTGGGCACAAACAGATCCCCCTGATACCTCCAGCTCAAACACACCCCAACAAGGCACTCAGATGAAACCTAGCTTCCTAACAAATGATAGCTGTCCATTTACTCGGAGCCAAGCTGCACTAAAAGCCTCCAATACAGGAACACAATGTTGCCAGCCATCCAAGACAAAAAAAGCCACAAAACAGACAGATGATATTAGAAACACCAATCAAGCAGGACACAGCAAACTCCAAGACCAATAAAGAGAGACCAAGACTCCCAACCAATCAGGATGAAAAAAAAAACCATTCTGGCACAGCAGTAGGCTAGCCCCAAATTTAAAACTGAAACAACTGTAAAAGTCTGACTCACAGACGAACACAATACAGAAGCCTGATGATGGCAGATGAGATTCTGCCGAAACGTTGCTACAACTTTAAAAGCACAATGACGTGGGAAAATACCCGAACAAAGCTGAATGCCATACATGTAAGTACCCACGAAAACTTAAGAATATGTGTGTGTGTGTGTGTGTGTGTGTGTGTAGATAGATAGATAGATAGATAGATAGATAGATAGATAGATAGATAGATAGATCTTTGGTTATTCGGGTTTTCTCCCACGTAAAATTGGAAGTATCTAGGCAACGTTTCGATGAAGTCTCATTCATCATCTTCAGGCTTGTGTCTTCGGCGTTGTGCTTCTCAGAGTGATGTGAGCTTGCAGCTGCTTCTTCCTTTTAACTGCTAGTGGGGGTGTGACTTGATTGGGTGGGGGCTTGGCTGTGTTCTGATTGGCTGGGGGTGTGTTCTCATTGGTTGGGGGTTTGGCTGTGTTCTGATTGGTAGGGGGGTTGGCTGTGTTCTGATTGGCTGGGGGTGTGTTCTGTTCAGGTGGGGGCTTGGTTCTGCTCAGGTTAGTCTTAGTTCCTGGGGGATTTGAGCTGGTGAGCTGTGATCCTGTTGTTTGGTTTTGTGTTCGTGGTTGTGCCACATCTTCATGGTGGGCATCAGTTCGTTTCATGTATAGGTTGGAGGGGTTTGATTCAGGTAGTGATGCAGCTGCAATACAGCTTCTGGTCCATGGTCGTGTCTCATCTGTGTGGGTGTGAGTCTGCTTTCTACGTAGAAGTGTGGTGGTAGCATCTTGTGTGGGCCTCGTGAGTGTGGATCTGGTGTCATCCTTCATGTTAGGTACTCGTTTGTTAATGAGGGCGGGTTTCCAAATGGCTGGTAGGCGGGAGGTATCATTTCATTTATTCATGCTGTGTGGGTGTTTTTCTATCTCTATGGCTTCTCTGATTATTCTGTTGTTGAAGTGTTCGGTTTTGGCAATAGTTCTGGTATTTTTAAAGTCAATCTCATGTCCTATGGCTTTGAGGTGTTGGACCAGGGAAGAGGTCAGTTCTTCTTTTTTGATTGAGTTCTTGTGTTTTTCAATGCGTGCACTTATTCTTCTGTTAGTTTGTCCGATGTATGTGGTGGGACAGACTGTGCAAGGGATTTCATATACTCCTTGGTTTTCTAACTCAATTTTGTCTTTAGGATTTCTTAGGATGGTGGATACTTTTTTTCTGTTTGTGCAGAATGCTGAATGAGACTTCATCGAAATGTCGCCTAGATGCTTCCAATTTTACGTGGGAGAAAACCTGAATAACCAAAGATCCACATACAAATACCTGCGAAAACCTCAGAAAACATATATATGTGTGTGTGTGTGTGTGTGTGTGTGTGTGTGTGTGTGTGTATGTGTATATATATATATATATATAAATATATAAATATATAAATATATAAATATATATGTAGATTTTCACAGGTACAGGTATGCAGGTTTTGGCGGGTTCAGGTCTTTTCCCGTGTAAGATTGAGAGTATCTTGGTGACGTTTTGATGAGGTCCCACTTGCCATCTTCAGGCTGGTGCTTTCAGCTTCATGCTTGTGCGAGCAAAGCATAATCGAAGCTGCCATCTCTCTATAAATACTGGTGGGGAGGTGTGGTGTGCTGGGTCTGTTGTAAGCGGGCTTGTTGGTTGTGTTGTTATTTCTTGATTGGTTGATGGAGTTGATGTTTGCAGATTGGTTTGCTTTTTTGTAAGAACCTGTGTGGCTGAGTTACTGGCTGTGTGTGTATCAGCCTCCTGTGTTGTAATGACCTGGGTAATCGGCTGTGTGATGACCTTCTGAGTTCTATTGTTGTGACACCCTGGGTCTTGTGCTGTAATCTCCTGGGTTGTTGGCTGTGTTGCAACATTCTGAGGTTTTGTGGTGTAACCTCCTGAGTTCCGTGATGTGATATCCTGAGTGGATGGCTGTGATGTAACATTCTGGGTTTTGGTTTGGCTCACAGAAGCACGAAGCCGAAAGCACCAGCCTGAAGATGGCGAGTGGGACCTTGTCAAAATGTCGCCAAGATACTCTCAATCTTACACGGGAAAAGACTTGAACATGCCAAAACCGGCATATATATAATTTCATTTCATTTCTTTTCTTTTTTAAATCCATTGTATTTGTTGAATTTATTTGCTCTGTGAAATTTGAATCCATGGCTAGCATCAAATGTTTAAAAACTTACAGTACTAATGACTCTAATTAAATCTCATGTCTAAATCTCATGTGATGAAAGAGAGAATTTTAATCTTCTATCTATCTTGCAAGTCATTACATGTATTACAAGTCATTCTGGGAGGATATAGGTGGTCTCTAAAATTTTATATTTATATTTATTTTATATATAAATATATAAGATAAACATTTTCATAAATGTGTATATATCTCCAACCAAAATAAATTTTCATCTATCTTTACAACAATTTCTAATACAGAGGAGATCACATTGTCTCCATCTCCCATGTAAAATATGGCAATTAAAAATAAAAATTAAAAATTAACCAACATGGTTAATTGTCAGAAAATATGTGGCAAGTAGAACAAACTCCCAAATTCAAATCCAGACATTTAAATACAAAACTATCAAGGTCCTGAACACATCATACCAGTTTCTTGTATGTTATAAATTTCAGTTTTTTTTTCTATTTGATTTTAAGCACTCTAGCAAAATGTTGGTTATTTAGAATATAAAGCTATATTTGAACTAGACTGAAATAAATCTAATAAATATTTGCACTTTGTTCTCTGAGTAATTGTTTTCTTATATATGCAATAATTTGTGATGTATTTTTAAAAAATCCCTGGGTTTGCATTTAAATTTAGGTTTTAAAACATATTCATTTATTTTTAATCAAATCACACATTTTAAATATAATTTGATGAATATTTTTAACATGCAGTATGCTCACTTATGCAGGAAGCTTAAGTTGGAAGATTTTCCAGGGATTCCTAGATGTGGAGCATACTGGATACAGCTGCCTTTCCAATATGGTTAATTAATTCTTCCTATCCAACCTGGATAGCATATCATCAAACACCCCACGCTGTGGACTAATCTGGCAGATTTAAAATAAATAAAAGAAGATAATGCCAAACAATTATTGTTGCCAAGGAACCCTAGGATTCAAAGGAGTTTTTGAATGACATAAATGAAATAAATATATTCAGCATTCTTGTTTGTTGAATCCTCTTGAAAGCCAGGTATTTTATTTTCCATGAAAACAAAAACAAGTGATTATTAAAAGCTGCAATTTTCTCTAACTTGTGTATCCCCCAAAAAAAAAAACAACAACCCAGAGATATTCCTAAATCTTTGGGTATTGTTTTTAATGCTATTCAGTAAATTTGTTTTGTGATTCTGCAAGCCAGCAGACCAAAGTACCTGTGCTTCTTTCATCACATGAGATTTAATTAGAGTCATTAACAAGATCTCACAAAGTTGATATTAGTCATGAATTCAAATTTTATGGGAAGCTCAAATGTGTGTGTGTGTGTGTGTGTGTTTGTGTGTTCTTAAGGGGTTAGGGTTGTAGAGAGCTTTGCACAGACTGTCAGGAAAACGTGTGAATAGAGGAGGTTTCTCTTTCTCATCAATGTCAATTTATTTGTGTAGTGTGTTTCCTATAGATGTACTCAAAGCAACTGACAGTTTAAATTCAATAACATTAATTTCCATTTCAGTTTATTTTTAAAGCATAAAAACTTAAATCAGTATCAGACATGCTGCTAAGATTAGTGTTATCCATATAAATATCAGCAGAGTATCGTATTAACTAATAACGCATACAAAAAAAGTCTTAAAATAAGATTTCTAATACTGTATATACTCCATATACTGAATGGGAAAAGCAAAAGATCAAGCGATACAATCACAAAAGATTTCATTGTCATTTTTTTCCATCAAGATCCCCTGTCCAAGATATTTATTCTCATTGCAGTTCCCACCAAAATTATGATTTGTCTGTAGGTAACAAGAGTACCCAAGAGACAAGAAATAGAGTCCTTCACTCCCTGAATACTTGTAGAAAAGCTGGATGTGCGTATTCTTCTAATTTAAAGTAAAAGATCAAATTTCAAGATATATCACTTTTACAGTTTTAATAAAGAACAGTAACAGAAACATTATCACGGGTGATTAACTCTTGCAAATCAATGTTTAAGTTAATACTGTAATCATGACAGTGGTGGGCTGCAGAAGAAGTAACTTATACAAACCACTCACCCTTCTCTTCTGTAAACAGGAGACCCAAGCAATAATTTCAAGAATTCCTTTTCAAGTGCAGACCCTGATTTACTGGCATGTAAGTAGAATGGATCTTTTTTGCCTTTAAAATTTATTTATGCCTCCTTGTACCTTTCACCTCCGCCTAAGCAGAACTTTTACTGGGCTGACAGATCTAACTCCTCAAATAGCACGTGGATGGTTAGCGTGGATTTTTATTAAAGTGAAGTATAGTTTATCTGCAATTGTGCATTGAATAATCTCCCTTTTTGTCACATTTTACATTGTAATTGGGTAGAAACCTTTGGGGAGCTTCAGAGTCCTATAGCAATAGCTTCATTCAGATGTGTAAGCTGCCCTTAAAGTTTGGAATTGCAGATTCTGCTACTATATGAGCCTGGTAAATGGTATGCAAGCCCAATCATGGGCATCATTTTGAAAATTGCCACTTCCCATATAATTGGATCAGATTCCCCTCTTCTTGCCTATTAAAAGGAAACTCTATTAAGATGTTGCCTTCATGTCATTTCTAGCCCATGACTGAGGTGGACTTAAATCATATTTAGCAATACTATTATGAAAATGGCATGTGTAGTTCTCGACTTACCATAGTTCATTTAACGATCATTTAAAGTTACAATAGCACTGAAAAAAAGTGATTTATGACCATTTTTCGCACTCACAACCATGGCAGCATCCTCACACAATCAAAATTTAGACTCTTGGGAACTGCTTCATATTTATGACAATTGAGGAATCTTGTGGTCATATGATCCCCTTTTGCCGCCTTCTAACAAGCAAAGTCAATGGGGGAAGATTGATTCAATTAACAACCATGTTGCTAATTTAACAACTGCAGTGATTCACTTAACAACTGTGGCAAGAAAGGTCATAAAATGGGGCAAAACTCATTTAGCAACAGAAATATTGGACTCATTTGTGATCATAAGTTGAGGACTACCTGCCTCTTTTATTCAAAACAAAATTCAGAGAGTAATATGGTTATTTGTTCCATCATGGGATGTCTCAAACTACAACTGATAGGTTGAAGGTGGCCAAGAACTGAAATAAAGAATATCTATTGTTGATGCTAGATTCAGAGAAAGAAATGTAAGGAAAAATGGCTAGCAAACAAAAATGGAAATAGGCCATGGATTTAAAATGATTGGAGAGGATTTGGCAAACTGTTACCATGCAGGAAGGAAGGCAACAAGGTATGGGATCAGTAGACTTGGTGAAGTTCCCCAGGGAGGCAGAAGAAGATGCAAAGATCCAAATATACTAGTAGAAGATCAAAGTTTTCTTAGCTGTGAAAGGTTGCTAGCTAAATTTTTAATTGAAGCCCTTGATTAACTCTTTGGGGAATTTAGTAATAACTACACAGCAATAGCTTAAGGTAGAAATGCTGATAAAGTAGCTGAAGCATTGCTGCCCAGGCCAGGAGATAGTTAATCTCCAAAAGAGAATGCAATTAGGTCATAAATCAATTCACTGCACTCCACAGTCTTCTAAAGTCAGAAGGAGGAAGGAGGGGGCCTTAGCTTTTTTTTTTTTAACTGAACGACATTTGCCTATGTAATCATGCCTGGCTGAGCAAGAAATGAAATCTTTTCTATCTTTTAAATGTTATGAATTTTTTGAAAGAAATCAACTGATTAACAAGAAAGTGTTTGTGCTCTGTGTTTTATCTGTTCAGTTCTAAAGAACTCCACACAACATTGGTTTCTGGAGGAAAATGAAAAGAAAAGCTTCTCTTTATGTAAAGGTAGAAATATTTCAGGTAACAACTGGTCTGACATTTTATGACTATTGTAGAAGTATTCCTATCATTTTAAAAATGTTTAATATAATATATATTAATATAATATATATTTCTCTCCTTCGTGTATATAAATACATACATACTTGCTTACATATATACATATCCTAACATTTTGCAGATTTGTGGTATTAATTAATCTCCTGCCTAGGATGGTTTATTTTTATATTGCATATGTGTTTTTCAAGCCCCTAATTGTCTTTGAAAATATATAAATCTTTTGTAGTGACTAGTAGTGTGATATCAATCCTATCATGGAACATTTGAGATGAAAGCAATGGTACTTTTGGAAACCATATACAAAGCAAAATACAAACATTGCTAACTCCTAGTCTGTTGGGCAGAAATAACTGAGAATAATTTTGCAGTTGCTACTCCTCTGTTTGAATAAATTCAGGGATAAAATTTAAGTTTATAAATATGATGCCAGGCATATTTGATCTCAGAGAGGAAGAAGAGATAAAGTGAGAATGATACCTATTGAAACCTAGTGAGTGGATTTAAAATGTGCTTCCCTCAAATAGTCTTCTCTTTGCTGCATTGAAATTGAGATGAAATTATTCATTATTTGATTTTTCCCGTTTTATTTTGTTCAATCATTTTATATATGAATAATTGCATAATTTCAGTCTGTATTTCTGACCTATAAAAACTATTGTTCCTTTGTTACAGGTTAGTGTGGAGATGCCTTCTTACAATTATGTTCTACTGATACTTGTCCTTCAATTTCCTAATTGCTTTCATTTCCTGTAAAAAAAAGTTTCCTTTTTAGTACAGCATCATTCCTTTTATCAAGGATCCTTTTATCCTTCATATTTTAAATGTTTTTTCTTGTTGTTGTTCTGGCTTCTATTGCTGTTGTCTATGTTTAGATTTGTATGTGTTCAAATAATGCCTTTAACTGTTAGTCACCTAGAACAATGATGGAGAAGTTTTTCAGCACCAAATGTCCAAACTGGAATGCATGTGTGCACACCGGAGCACTGGAACCCAAAGATCAGCTGGCCAGTGTGCATGTGCGCACCGGGCAGCTGGTCTTCACATGCACCAGAGCACCAGAAACCCAAAGACCAGCTGGCCGGTGCATGCATGCACACACCAGAAACCAGAAGAGCAGCTGGCGATGGTGCATGTACCCACAGAGTGGGCTCTGTGTACCACCTCTGGCACTCATGCCATAGGTTCACCATCACGGACCTAGAACATATGTTCTAAATAGAATAAACCAGTAAATAAATATTTCTGCAAAGCTAGTGATAATACAACATAATTGCTTCATGCCAGCACTCTTTATTATGACTGCCCTTCCAATGTATAAACTGTGCAAGCCGTTGTTAATGCACTAATTTGACCATTGTTGTTGCCTGAAGCAATATGTAGGTTAATTCTCTTCTCTCTGGCACCATCAATTTAAAAAGTAATCTTACTAATTTAAATAGTGACATCTGCAGCTGAGTATTGTTGACTACAAAGGCCACTTCTGATAAGTGTACAACCTTCTACCCCTGGTTACTCTGTTCATAGAATTCCCAGGTGATGCAAGATGAATATGA
The DNA here is from genome assembly GCF_049901715.1 of Pseudonaja textilis. Taxonomy (NCBI): domain Eukaryota; kingdom Metazoa; phylum Chordata; class Lepidosauria; order Squamata; family Elapidae; genus Pseudonaja; species Pseudonaja textilis. The sequence goes on along the minus strand of NC_141992.1, from coordinate 127,525,501 downwards.
GTGATATGTTTACTAAATATCTTCTGAAGCCATGCCCAAATCTTAGGTTTGAATCCCAGATTGCATATCAACATCATACTCACTGCATTTAGTGAGTGTCCTTCATCGGGAGACAGAACTGTGGCTAAACATAATAGAACAAAGACAAGTATGCATTACACTCATTTTATTTATTTTATAGACAGGGATATATCCTTCATAAATAAAGATTTCATTTCATATAATAGCATAAAAAGAGGAAAAAAAACAGGAAAGGGTTTTTTTTTTAAATCTGATAATCTTTAATTTCAGCTACCCTCTTCCCCTGTTGCAATTTACCTTCTCTTCCAAGCTGTATCTCTCCAATTACTGATCTGTCCCAGGCCTAGTCTCTGGTTTCTGTTTCTGCCAAAATCTGTGATAAAATACCCTGAAGCACTGGTGGGCTTTTGTTTTGTCTCACAGCCTCTTGAATTGTTTAGGCTGTAGAAAACAGTTTCTTGGCATCCATCTTTGACAGCCATCAAAACTGTATAATCTTTACTCATACTGTAGTTACCAAGTATATACTATGAAGAGATGAGATAAACCAAAATGTTGGACTTCTTACAGCAAAGCTCTTTTGCTCCATTATAGATGATTCCAGCCTGGAAACAATTTCAGAAAGCAATTGGATATTATGGGGCATAAATCGTTACAAAAAGGAAGGCGTGGTTCCAGAAAAATACAAAATCAAATGCGGGCAATGCCCCATTTTGCCCAAATGTTTTTACTATAACAAACAGGCAAAATCCACTGGAATTTTAGCCATACCCTCTGAGCCTGAGTGATGTTCCAAAATATATCGAAAATACTAGATTTGTCCTGAGTTGCTGAGAGAAATGTGCTTCTACAGCTTACAGTGTGATGTAGAATATCATGGGGAGTATCCCAGGTACATAGTAGCACAGATGGAAGTCAAGGATGTATCTCATCCTTTTACTCAGAGAGTATAGCACCTTTCTGACATTCAGGAAGGATCCCAGTTTTATTTTCCAAGTTTCCTCATGTAAGACTATGCTGAAACCACCCTATCTAAAGATGAAGACATGTAAAGTGGAATTATTGAAAGCTAGGAAAGTTGGAGAAGTAGTCAAGAAAAAGCCTAGTAATTAAGGGAACAAAGAAAAAATATATATATAACATCTGAACAGATGAAAGAAGTTGGGCTGAAGAAGAAAGAAGAAGCCCCCATTCTTCAAATGCCATCAATAGCTACCCAGTTTGAAAATCAACAGGGCAAGAGTAGCTGACCGTTATATGAATCAGCAAAGGACTTTTGGGGAGAAAAGTGGCCCTGAAGCCCTCCCACTCTTTGACTTTGGATCCAGACTTGGTAGCTTCCATCTTTCTGGCTTGTGCCTGGCAACCTAGTTGAGAAAGGTTAGTGTGGATGAGTATGTCTTGTGAGTGAGAAAAAGCAAATGTACATTGCAACTGGTAAAGTCATTTTTGCATGTATTTACACACACACACACACATCCCTACTTGGGCACCTCTTTTGCTTCAATATTCTTCAGTATTTAGAACCCAATAAAATACTTTGCTAATTAGTAAATGGTAGTTAGATTGGGCAACATGACCCATTGTATGAAATAAAAGGTAACCTTAGATTCTTTATCACACCATATGGATAGTATCTAAAACACTCCTTTGTGGTCTTTTTTTAAAATAAGCAGAGGTGGGAAATGGGAGCCCCATCAATAGATGTAAGTGGACAGAGCAAGTATAAGATACCACTATAGTGTAAAGAGCCCTAAATGTTGCTTGCTTATTAAAAATTGCAAAGGAAACATTTTTTCAACGAATGACTTTAATCTGTGTAGAAAATGGAAGGGGGCATGTCCATATGATGAGAGATTTAGATTTTCTTCCTAATCTACATGTCCTGATAGCTCTGCTCACATTTCTCCGCTTTCAGGCTACGTTATATACCATGAATGAGCTAACATGATAACAGGCCAGTAAATCCAATAACTGAAATGTTATTATCTGTCTTCTACTTTTTATCAACAGCAAATTGTCTGATAAAGCAACCTCTTAAATTATTTCCAATTAATATGGCAATCATTTCCAACAGGCAAATACAAAGCAGTTTATTGGTGGCAAGAGAAATGATACTCAGTTCATCAATCCGGTGTAATAATAACCAGCTATGCATTTACTTCTTCATGCTACATACTCCTGAGAGGAGCAAAAACAAGCATAACAGTATTTAACTTCTGGGGTTGAATACTAGAAAAATACCTACCATTCTCATGGGCTGTTGCAGTGAATATAAAATTCCAAACATTTAATATATATGTATTGTATATCCTACAGGGTCCCTGTCAGTGAGAAACATGTCATCCAATTAGTAGGTTGTTTAGCAGATTTTTCACTCTCTGCAACTGGGAACAGAGCAAGTGCACCAACTTATAAACAGGAAAATAAAGGATGTATTCCTGGACACTTCAAGGTAGGGCTTAAGAGTGCTACGCAGCAGATCATTCCAGGAACAATTAATGAAGGTTATGCTGCTTATCTGAAATCCTTCCCTTTATTGACACATGCCCATTCTTTGGTGTCAGAAACTGGACAAAATAGTGGGGCAACAGAGCACAACTGACTAGACTTTTCATTAAAGAAAGCAAAAGAAACCACTCTAGTAGTTATTTAGAAAAACAAGAGGCAAATACAAACAAAAACCAAACACCACAAATCCAACCCAAATTGTATTTTTCCGAAGAGGTGTTACAATTGCCTAAAAATATTGACCTAAAGCAGACATGATTAAGCTAGATTCAGTGGTGGGATTCAATTTTTTTTTACTACCAGTTCTGTGGGCATGGCTTGGTGGGTGTGGCAGAGGAGGGATACTGTAAAATCTCCTGTTTGCCGGTTCTCCGAACCACTCAAGATTTCTGCTATCAGTTCTCCAGAACTGGTCAGAATCTGTTGAATACCACCTCTGGCTAGATTTCTTGTCCTTTGTTCTGGTAGTTGGTCTGGATAGGGGTATATAGGTTGAATGAAGGAATAAACAAAGAATACTGGTGTGATCGTACAAAAATGCAGGTGACCACCAGATAATAGCAATGGTATAAAATTTATGTGTCTGCTTTCTGATGTGTAGCGGACATTTGCTTCTCTGCATCCCGGATCTGATAAGTCTGATATCCAGCAAGAATGTCCTGATATATGGTGTATTTTGTATAAAATCTCGTACTATTTTTTTAAATAATATAAATGGGTGGGTATTAGGGGTGATACAGAAAGGGTTGAAAAAAATCCTGAGGATCAAACTTTGCTGCCGAATTTATATGGCTACTCCAAGTCACTGTGTGAGTTGATTAGCTGTATAAATTTGTATAATAATAAAAATCTAAAGCAACACAGAAATTATAGCCTTATTGTTGTCCTGCAATGTGATTCCCTGATCTTGTCAACTATGTTCAGAGGTGAGATCTGTATGTTGGTAGAATTCTTCACGTTGCTGGGAATACTCTCTTACACCGAACTGAGTTTTCAGTGTATAATCTGCTATTCAGTGTTCTCAGATATTTATTTTATTCCTAAATAGTTTCCATGTTCCCTTGGGCCCTATTCATGTCCATAAATAGAATCAGTTGTTTTACCACACAACTGGCTTTTTTTCTTCCAAATATATGCCATATATAACCTCACTCATTAGAATGAATAGTTGATTTCTCTTAGCAATAGCAATGACACTTAGACTTATATACTGCTTCACAGTGCTTTATAGCCCTCTCTAAGTCACTTAAAGAGTCAGCATATTGCCCCCAACCCTCTAGGTCAAAGGTGTCAAACTGGCAGCCTGTGGGCCGGATGTGTCACATGCTGGCCACGAATAGGAAAAACGTTGCAAAACATCACATGACAATGTGACATGGCAAATTTGACACCCGTGCTCTAGGTTCTCATTTTACTGATCTCAGAAGGTTGGAAGGCTGAGTCAGCCTTCAGCCAGTCAGGATCAAACTGCTGGCAGGGAACTGTGAATCAGCCTCCAGTATTGCATTCTAACCACTGTCCACCACGGTTCAATGATATCGCTGATGCTTTAGACAAGATTTTCATTCAATGTAAGGGCCTCAGCTCCCTTTAGATTGTCTAAGCCTTTGATTTGCTTCACAATTTGCTTTTTGGAAATACTCATATTTTTTTTGCCTGCTCTATATGATTTCCATATATAGAAGCAGATTCAGCTTTTTTTCTGAATCATGTTCCATACCTTTGGAAAGAACGGTTCTCTCTGATTGCTGATTAATCTTAATATTTCATAACATAATGTTGCAGAGGAGGCTTCTTTTCTCAAAATGTTGTATTTACTGAAAACAGCTTGTGAAAATATAAAGCTTTCCCACTATTCCCTCTTTTATTTTCATGATTTGAGAAATGAGTAATTAAATACTATTCTGTTAATAGTAATTAAATACTACTCTGTTTTCCAATGTTTTATTTCATTTAATGGGTGGAATGGGGCCTTTTTAATGAAGTTGTATATATATATATATATATATATTTAATCACAAATCAAGGTTTGCATTATCAGAAGCAATTTTAAGATTGTAATACAGACAAATGAACAGACACCGCACACAAAAAATCTGTTTCAAAATATTTGAGATATTTCTAGGAGTTTAAGCTGGTCTGTTGTGGAAAGGAGTGGGAAAGTAAAAAAATTAAGAGGAAAGGGAAAGCTAAGATGAAGAGATAAAGTTGCCCTTGAGCCCACTTCTATTTATGGTGATTTCATGGACAACAGTATAAAAATCACTTCCCATTATCTTTTTTTTTTTTTTTTCAAACCCCTAGTCTAATTTATAACCATGGAATTTCCATATGGTCTTTCAATTAAATTCTAGCCACTTCCAAATTTCCTTGAGAGATCAGCCAAAACTGTCTAGGCAATTCCCTGTTACTTAAGATCAACAGCAAAAGAAATGGCATCTTTGAATATATGGTAAAGCATCATTGTGATATTTGCAGCCAGGGAACAGTATTTGTGTTCAGCAGTACTGTATGAATCCTTGTCAATCCATCACGGAATCCCAAGTGAGATACTTGGCTGTATGGTAAATTTCTTACAAGGAAGGATCTCACAAGTAAAAGTTTGTCCAGAATTGCAGCCTAAGCCATTATACAGGAGGAGATTTCCTCAAATAACCAAAATTCAGGAGGAGGTAGTCCTCAACTTACAACCATATTTAAAAACAAGTTGTGATATCTTTTTGAAGACATTCCAAAGCTAGCACAGGTTTACTAAGATAACACAGGTTGCTTTGGAAGCTGTTTCTGCAATCCTCCAAACTGGTGTGCATATTTGAAGATTTTACAAATATAGCACAGATAATGCTTCAAACCAAGATGGAGTGGCTTCATAAACCTGTACTATCTTCAGAAAGTTTGTGAATCTGGGATACTTTGGAGCCTTCCAAGTGACTTGAACTGCCAGAATTTTTAGCAGTGGTGATGCTGGAGTTACAGAAAATGTTTAGGGACCTGGAGGCTAAAACATATGAAGAATGGCTTCAGGAATTGAGTACTTTAACAAAAAGAAGGACTATGGTGAAATGATAGCAGTCTTCCAATATTTCAGGGACTGCCACAAAGAAGATGGGGTCAACTTGTTTTCCAAAGCACCTGAAGGCAGACAAGGAATAATGGATGGAAACTAATCAAGGAGAGAAGCAACCTGGAACTAAGGAGGAATTGGCTGACAGAACAATTAATCTTGCTTCAAGAAGTTGTGGGTGCTTCAACACAGGAGGTTTTTACAAAGAAATTTGACAATCATTTATCTGAAATGATATGGGGTCCTCTGCCTGAGCAGGGGTTAGACTAGAAGACCTCTGTTATTCTGTTAAGTCAGGAAACAAAGAAGGTATGGACCATTGGACCTCTATCCTTACAGTATAGGGTACCCTAAAAGCCTGATAGAGCTTCCTTCTGTCTCCTGTTATTACTAAGGGGTAACTGTATCCCTTATTACTATAGAGCATGCACCTCATTTCTTTTTCTAGTTAAGTGAATGTCTAAGAGTATTAACAAAAGTCTTCTTCATCAACACTTTCTCCCATATCTGGGACTTCTGAAATTATATGCTTTCTTCCTGTTGCAATTTCCTCTCATTATAAATTCAGGGTTTTTTTAAAAAAAAATCATATCTGAGAACAATTTTGTTTCCTGTTGTTCTAACTATCTCTTGTCTAGGAATTGTGTTGGATACTGAACCATCAGAAGTACTGAGTTGGCCAAGTGTAAAATAGAAAATTGTCTTTACAAGAAATTCTTTCAAGTATAGTAGAACTAGATTTATGAAGACATTTTTAAAAATGGCTAGGCAGGAGATTTGTGATTTTTTTTTTTAGTGGGAGGGCAATATTTTCCTGCCTTTCAGAATAGAGAACTAGGATATTTAAAATGGTACTAAAATTACTAGGTCCTTGGTTTAGTAAAATAATAATATTCACATAGCTTGACCTTTGAAAATTCAACCAAGTACTAATCTTTGCCTATGCAAATACCAAGTTGTAGTTGTATGGTTTGCCTAGCAGTAATATAATGGTTTGAGAGCAAGTTAGCACATTTATTTGGAGGGCAAATGTTAAAAAGTCTTATTTTCAGATGTTTGCCTTTGACCACAGTTTCAGGGCACTCGTTCATTAGAAGATACCATAAAGGAGACTCTAATATCTTTGGTAAAAATGACAAGCAATAAATTTGCTCTTAAAAAGTAATAATAACAAGCAATCTGAAGCATAAGGGAGTCATTTCTGTTATTCTAAAACTATCTTAAATTTTGATTGTGAAAAAGAAGTCAATTCAAAGGTGACTGCAGGGAAGTAAGGGAAGGCAAATGGCAAATGTATCATTGTATCATGATACGTTTCCTGAACTTGTGTTAAACAATGGGACTCAAGCACATAAGGTCAGGGTTTGTGCTGTGAGGTCACTGCAAACCTGTCATCATCTCTGCATCATGCTGGCTTGCTCTGGACACCCATGAGAAGAGGTGACCTTGGGAGAAGAAACCCTGTGGAGGCTATTGATCCAACATTTGACTCATGCAAGATAACTGTTAGATGTAAAGCCAGACTAAATTTCCTTCTCTCTCTTTCTCTTCTTCCCTCAACATGTGCATAAGTCTTAACTCCCTTCCAAAAAGACATGGCTTTTCTTTCCTCATTTACAGTTAATTGTTTACATGTAATGTCAAGTTGAAGTTGTTCTGACCCAGGCTTAGGAGAACCAAGAAACAGACTCCTTGTCCCAAAAAAGCCCTCTTTATTTAATTTCTGTGAATTCATGGCATTCACACACAGAAAATAATAATACAGCAACAATCCTTCCAGGGTTAATTGCAAGAACAGACATTATCAATCCTTGAATAATTGCCAGGTCGAGAGCTTCCAGTCACAAAGCTGTAAAACCTGGCAAGGAGTCTCTGAGGCTCTATTGTCTCCTGCAACTACAACTCCCCCTTTGCCTCTATTTATTCCCCAGGGAGGGGCCATTCAACAGCCATGTGCTCCCCTCCTCCCACGTCATTGCCTGTTGCTCAGTTCTCCTCTCCTGACAGCTCTGTGCATACATGTATCTGGTATGTTCTTCTTCCCCACTTATCTCTGACTCTGAAGGCAGCTGGGAATGTCAGACGGCCCTGGTCCTATCTCTGCTTCTGATGCAGAGCATCCATCAGAGCCTTCCCCAGACTCCAGGACTGACTCAAGTTCCTCCCCAACCTCCTCATTATCCGAGTCTGCTGCCAGGTCTGCTGGCAGCTGGCAGACCACAACAGAAGTGAACCTGGTTGAGGACATATGTCTTTGAGGCTTCAGGATTGCCACGAGAAAGAAGAAGGGACAGGGTAATGGGAAATAGATAGTTGGGGGGTTGTAGTCAAAACAATAAGTTTTCTGGTGGTAACCAAGGACATTGTAGCAGGTGGCTGGAGAGAGGAGGAATGAAGTAACCAAGCAACCGGCTAGCACCTTTGTTGGACAATGTGACTGATGACTTGGGAGAAGTGGGAAATTTTACTTTTTAATCATGTGAAAACCCCAGGAACTTTCAGAGTCAGTTTTCACCAGTTGTGCCAATATGATATATCTAATAAATTGTTCTTTGAGGAATCTATCTGCCTCAGAGTTCTTTCTATGGGTGCATTACTTGTTGTTTTTATTATGGAGGACGTATTGATAATGTTAATTTCCACTATGTTGAATAGAGCCTAATAAGCTCTTTGTTTGTACATAGGGAATTTGGGGCACTTTGCATAATCCTGCTGCTTTAGACAATGCAACATGGTATGCTCACCTAGCCAATGTTGTACAGTTAGGTAAGACTTCTTTGAAGATGATACAGGATGGATAGCACCTTTATCACTATTAGAAATGAATAGAAGAAAGTTGTTTGAACAACCAGAAGCTAAATTTGCCATATTTTCCAAGGCAAAGCAAAGGTATTTATTACCCCATTTCTGTTTGTTCCTTTTAAACTATCTTTTCATCCCAAATGCCAGAAGATGGAACTGTTTGGAACAACACAAATTTGGATTCTTACATGGCACTGGGGAAAGACTCTCTTTTTAATCTTAAATTACAACTTTTCTCTCTCCTACATTCATTCATATGACTATGTGATGTAGCAGGCATTGTGCTGAATTGGAGAAAATTTACTACTCTATCAATAGTAAAAAAAAACAACCTAGAATTTATAGTATCTTTTACCATCTGGGCTCATGAGAGTTGTGACTCTGCCACAAATTAATCCCCTTTGTTGTCATTGCATTGATTGATTGATTATATGCTGTCAAGTCATAGTCGATTCTTAGAAACCACATAGATAGATTTTCTTCAAGACAATCTGTCCCTAACCTAATCTGTCAGGTTTTTCAATGGTGCACTCATTGCTTCTATAACTATCTGCTGTTGTCATTAATAAAAGATATTCTGCAATATGAATGTCATCCCTAAAATGACATGATATTCCTTTTTTCCAACATTACTTTCTTCGGGTATTATTTATATAGTAAAAGTAACACTTCTAGTATGCTAGTATTTTTTTCATTTCCTGGACCCTCCAGAAAGTTTACAGTCAGCATCTATCTGCCTGCACTTCAGCCATCCTTGAAATGAACATCATATGAGCTAATCCAGTGTTTCTCAACCTTTACTTCACCACAAATTCCTTTTAAATATCTTTTGTTGCCATTGACCATGGCCATGGAGCACTTAATGCAAGATTTAAATCATAACATTTCTTCAATCTTTCACGGATCCCCTGTAACAACATTTCTATAGTAATAATGTTGCCAAGAAAAATAAATAAATGGGAAAGTGTTGATGTTTGAAATCGAGAATGGTGCAGATTTTGGATGGTCCTTACATTATTTTGACATCATGCAAACTGCATGAGAGTAATTGCATCCTGGCAATGAGATTGTAAATCAAAGTCTAATCTATAGTTGACTTCAGACATTTTAAAAGCATAGTGGGCACATTTCTGTAAATACATGTCTTTTCAAATAGTGGACTTCAATTCTCAAACATCATAATTTCTATAAATTATGAAAGCTGAAGGCTTCTGAAAGGTACAAGGATGTGAATGTACTGTACAGATATGTACAAGGAAGGTAAAGGATACAGATATTTTAATCCACACCTCCTTTGGCCTTATCACTGCAATCACTATTTACACTGAGGAACTTTGAACTCTGATTTTCCCACCATCTCCCAGTCCTAAAACTGATTTGTGAAGGTTCCACAATTTTGACAACTAGGTAATACTCAAAATTCTCTATTTTAGCTCACTGTAGTGAATAACCTTAACCTTGGTTTTCTAGTTATAAAATACCCAGTCAAAAACTTTACATCTAATAATTGGAGAAAAACCAAGAAAGTTATATTGGCATTTTTTTCTGTTGCCCCCAAACCTTTCATGTCACTGGTTAATAGAAACTTTTACAACTTATAACACCTTCTAAAGAACTTTCTTTACATTAGTTGGAAAAAAAGTCAACATATTTATAAATTGTTCCATATGATTTTGGAGAAAACACATTCCCAGATACACACTACATAATAAAATACATTAAACACTGCTGTTCTTTTCACACAGTCTGGAATTAAAATGAAGTTTGCAAAAGAAGTAGGGCAAGATCTATGAAAGTGGTAAAAATACAAAAATTCAAGAATTTTTTTAAATAGGAGAAAATTTCCAAGATATTTTCTTTCTTTTTCTCTTTCTCTTTATAAAAATGTTGCTGCTGGGTTTCTGCTGAATATTTATTTTTATTTATTTATTCATTTTTTGATAGCAGACAATTGTATTCTTCCACATGGTATAGTCTCCACTCCACAATCCCTCATGCCATAATTTGAATCCAACTTTTTGATTGTCTTCATATTAATCAAATTCATAACAATGTTAAGAATGCAAAGAGCCAATCAAGAATTCTCTTCTAACTGAATATTGGGATGCTACAAAACACCCCAAAAATCCAAGTCTTGAGTTTACAAGAAACCCCTTCCTCTTCATTCACATACAAAAAAGAAATGAAATGTTGGGGGTCTTTCTCATTCCGTTTTTTTCTTATATGGTCTTTGCTTTTATATGATGGCTTTCAATCTATCCATCATCTATGTATCTATCATTATATATCTTCCATCTATCATTTATCTGTGGTCTATCTATCATAAGATGTGAAGCTGCTAGGGGGGGGATGAAGCTCCTACTTACCAAACTATTATTGAAACTCTAATCACAATTGTGTGGGTGACTTGATATAATATCACCAATTTTATGAAGATAGATTTTTCCCCAATAGCACCAATAATGACTGTAGGCCAAAATGGGGAATATACTGCCCGAACTGGAACTTACTGCATGGGCATTTCCATTCTTTTTCTATTCTGCTGAAGTAACCAAATTTTACCAATTTCACATCAAAGTGGAAAAGATGCAGGCAGGCAAGTAATTTGCATGCCCACTTAGGGCAACAGAAGGGAAACCTTGTTATTTTCTGCTAAATCAAGCCAGCAGAGGTTGATGCTGAGGATCCAGGAGCAAGTTTCAAGCCAATCAACCATTTTTCTTCAATTGAGAAAAGAACTGTCCACCAGATCTGCAGAGAGGAAGGGAAGAGGGGAAATTCAAAAACAGACTTGCATTAGAAGGACCTCCAAATCTTTATATGACAATTATTTGTTCTCCAAAGGATTCTGGAATGAAAAATTATAAAATATATTAAAATTGTGACCAGTTTGCCAATCCACTTATCTCCAACTGAGACTTTTAATTCACAGGAATAGAACAGAATAGAATAATAGAGTTGGAAGGGACTTTGTATGCCATCTAATCCAACCCCACTACTCAAGCAAGAGACCAGTGGTGGGCTGCAACCGGTTTAACAATTGGTTCAGTGAGCGCACCTAAGGCACTTGCGTGCAGTGGTGACAATGGAACATTTAGAAGCTCAGCTGCTTACTTTCCAAGTCAGCAAAGGTAAGTAGAACAGCGCGGGGGATCAGCTGTGCCATGTAATTGAGATGAGCTAGAAAGCAGGAAATAAAGGGCAGGATAGGGCGGGTGGGCAGGGCCAGCTGATTGTCAGAACTACCAGCTCATTTGAACGGGTCCGAACTTGTAGCAGCCCACCACTGCAAGAGACCCTATACCATTTCTGAAAGATGGCTGTCCAGTTTCTTCTTGAAAACTTCCAGTGGTGAAGCACCCATAACTTCTGAAGGCAATCTGTTCCATTGGTTGATCACCTCACTGTCAAAAATATTTTCCTTATTTCTAGCCTGAGTCTCTCCCTGATCAGTTTCCATCCATTATTCCTTGTCTGGCCTTCAGGCACTTTGTAAGATAGGTTCATTCCCTCTTCTCTGTGACAACCCCTCAAATATTTGGAACACTGCAATCATGTCATCTCTGGTCCTCCTCTTTACTAGACAAGCCACGACCAGTTCCTGTAATTGTTTTTCATATATGTTTTAGCCTCCAGTCCCCTAATCATTTTTGTTGCTCTTCTCTGAACTCTTTTTTGTAGTATGGTGACCAAAACTTGATGCAGTATTCTAGGTGTGGTCTTACTAAGGTTTTATAGAATGGTATTTGTACATCGTTTGATCTTGATTGCATCCCTCTGTTAATTTGACCTAGAATTACATTGGCTTTTTTGGCTGTTAGAGAATTTCTCTCCCACCCCATCCCCCCAAAAATAGCCCTCCAAATTTACGTACATTCAGATATATTCTTTGGAATGAGTCTTTGCTACATAAAATAATTATAATGCTTGGGAAATGAGGGAGAATGCTTCTCTCACTCTTCCTCCCCCCCCCTCTTTATCTCTTCACCTTTTTTCTTCACTTTCTCTGATCTGCTGTTCAAGCTAAACAGGAACTGTGCTCACTTGGCAATGATGAAATATTTGCCACAGTCCTCTTTCTTCTTTAAATACTCATTTTACAACTAGGAAACCCACATGCTCAGGAACTGTTCACAAAATATCTACCAAGAATGGATCCTATAGGCACTGGGGATGAAACTTTCCTCGTTTTTTAATGGGCTATCTAGCGTCTAATCTAATCCTTTTAAACTTTTTAAGAGGAGATTCGAGACAATATTAGCAAACTCTGTCAGAATAGGAACCTAGAAGAGGATGCAAATAATTAGAAAAGAGGTCTATTAATGAATTTCCCAATTACTTTGGACTAGAGCTATGCTGATCAGGGAAAAAAATCTAGTCAGTTTGACAGCCTCCATTAGTAAGATAGTATTCCTACTACAGCACTGTTTATACATATAGTACAGAGTCTTGGTTTGCATTCTACTCAAACGCACACAGTTGTTAAATTGCCCAAATTCTATGTTTTGGAGAAAATTGCCTTGCTTTCATTCTTTGACACATTTCTCCAATTCACACTCCTTTAAAATATTTCCCCTAATATATGCTGCATGGTGTTTTAATAAAATTTTTAATAAAAAGCAAGAATTGTTCAATGTTTTCAGCTGTGTGTGCCTTCACTGACTATCCCTCTAGTTTTAGCTATTTTCCCTCCCCCCAACTTTTGCTTCAAAGTATTAATCTTAGCCAATGATCCCAAAAGCCATTCCATTATGACCTCTGGTGCCAAAATTTGCTTCACACAGAATCTGTGGAGGGGTTTTGTAGTCACTGATAGGAATAAATGGGAAACATGGATATTCCTAATCCAAAGGAAGTCTGAATTAATCTGAATTGCAAGTCTAAATAAATATACTGTATCTAGTACTTTATTCTCTCTTCTCAGTTTCCTTCGCTTATTCTATAGAAAGAGGGGAAATGCATGAAAGGATCAGAGCAGGTTTTGAAAGCTACAACAAAATAGAAATAAGGAAGAGAGAAGAGGGAAAGGCAAGGGTGTGTGATGCAAGTAGTCCTCAGAGACCAATAAATTATGACCACAACTATAGCCAATGTCATTTAAGTGCTCTTTAGTTTCTGATGATAAAGCACTAGCTTATCACTGTGCTGACAACTGCAAGCCTCTGTGGCCTCAACTTACAGCCTGTTCATTTGTTATTCAGCCATCCAAGCTGCACTGAATTTAGTGCAACTCAAGTGGGTCATGAGCATGAATAGGTAAAAATATTCCCTGGGCTTCAATTGGCGAGTTGAGACAAGCTGTAGAGTGATCTATAAACTCATAGTTTGGTTCTGCTGATTGTATGATGGTATAATTTGCCAACCACCAGGAGAAACATAACAGGGAAATAGATGTCACCCTCATGTTTCTCCCTCTCTTTCTCTCCTTCTCTTTTTCTGTATTTTCTTGGCAAATGGCCAAGAAGTTAGGAATTTGTTGTATAGATAGATAGATAGATAGATAGATAGATAGATAGATAGATAGATAGATAGATAGATTGATTTATTCCCATCTATGCAAAGCAGAAAGGTTTGATTATTCTCCTAGATTTCTTAATAGAAAGCAACTGGCTTTATTTCTATCCTTAGACATCTTCTGGGTTTTGTACTGAAAATCAAAACTCATAGTCTTATAATAAATTATATGTCCATCTACAGAAGGTGGCCACACATACATGACGTGGTTCATCTAGACCTTGCTGGTATTTGAGTGGGAGCAGTGGTTGGATTCAATTTTTGTTAGTACCAGTTCTGTGGGTGTGGCTTGGTGGGCGTGGCAGGGGAAGGATACTGTAAAATCTCCAGTTAGAACAGGTATTTGCAGGTTCTCCAAATTACTACAAATTTCCTCTACCGGTTCTCCAGAACTGGTCAGAACCTGCTGAATACCACCTCTGGGTGGGAGGATTCCAGAACATCCTACAGTTGTAGACTGGACCAGAAATCAAGCGAACAAAAAATCCTGGTAGAAGGCAATGGCTTCTGGGGAAATTATGAATATGTATCCAGAGTCTTAAGACATCAGCTTGACTTGAAAGAATCTTTACTTTTCATCCTAATACTGTACACTTTGATTTTCTACAACATTTCAGGCAGAGGCCTTTCCAATCACTTAATATGTACTGAAAATATGAAGCACTAAAGCTGAAAACTTCTGCCAGTAAAATAGGTGTCTCTTGCTAAGCTATAGTTGCCTGCTCTGTACCAGATTTTTCTCTTATTTCTGTGTATTGTCTTGGAAGTTACACTTCTAATCATGACCTTTTTAATCTTTTTTTCCCATGGAAATCAATGGCCTGTAAATGACAAACTGTAAAGTACTGTATTGCAATTATTTGGGGAATAATTTAATTGATTTTTTTTCTGCCTTGAATGAAAAGGGTCAACTAGAACAAACCATATCTTTATTGACTTCTAGGAAACAGTAGCTGTAGCAATTGACAGTTCCTAAGCATGTTGAAATTGTATTCAAAATTATGATGCAGTCAGATCTTTCCATTTCTCATACAGTATCATATTTTTTGAAATCTGGGATTTCGTCTTACCTTGAATCTTCCTGGTCCATTGATGGGTGTTGTTTACATCCTTTTCATCCTTGCTTTCCTATACAAGTAAATCTTTCAAGTTAGGCTGGACTTCTCCTACTGCTATCTGAAACATGGCGAATATTATATAATGCATTATGTCATTGGAGCCTTTCCCATATTTGAATTTGGGCAATTCATTATCATCTTCAAAGCTGGCCTGGTTTGAATTTATATAGCAGCCCCGTATGACCATTTATATAGTAGCCAAGTATGGCCATAGTCTACTGAAAAATAAAATTTATCTTCAACTTGGTTACCAACTGCCGTTACCTCTCTCCAGCTGACTTTGTGGATTGGTTTGAAAAATGTATTAGGGACACCCATTTTATTCTTCAGAAATCAGCATAAAAACCCTGGCCTGAAGCTATTAAGCAGATGCTTGTTGCTGAATAATTGAAGCAAAAGCTTTCTTATCTGGATCAACTGATTTTTTTTTCACTCATTCTATTCTGTATTTTATTTTCTATTCGTTGTTTTAATAGAATTCTTCTGGTGCATGCCTTCTTCTATTGTAGGTACGTCTTGATTGCAGGCATATTTCTTTAATATTAAGCAAATATGGAACTTTCTCTCCTCTCTTTGCAATTAAAAAAGACTGTTCATTTTAAGCAATTCACTGTGCATAGCATGCCTCACCAATTCTGATATTTGGATTAGACTTCACATTCTTCCAAATCTTGGTTTTAATTTAAATATATATCATGTCTCTAGGTAAATGGCAGCTGAAATTACCTAGCAAGAGTTGGGCTGCTACACGGTGCTACCCACATGGGGATGCTGTTGAAGGGTGTCCAGGAAGTTCAGCTGGAACAGAACATGGCAGCTACCAGTCTCTGAGGGCATAATTAAATGTTTCTTGAAAATTCAGACACCCACATGGCCATTTTTAAGAGAATGGGGGGGAAGATACTTGGAAAGAAGAGTTTAGTCTGGTGAGAAATGATAGGGAAGCGGGATTTAACCATTTCCTCATTCAAAATCCCTGGACTTCTTCCTTTCACTCCACAAAATGTTAAATGTTGTGGTTGAGGGCAATTTGAGTGAAAATAAGAAATAGGAGATTAAGCAGTTTGGTTTCCCTTTCTTTCCTTCCCTGTGGGGGAACATAGCTTGAAAGATGATTGGAATACAGACATTTATGGGCAAGAAAAGAGATTAAACACCTCTTTCCCACTCATCTCCCAGCTTCTCTGCCAGCTTTCCAGAGTATAAATATTTTTCTCTCTATTCCAGGCTTTTGGAAGTTTATGTTTGATTTATTATTTTATCACTTTATTTCCTGATGTATCATTCTCAGAATGATATACCCTGTTTTCCTGAAAATACAATCTACCCTGAAAGTAAGTGCTCACTTGATTTTTACCCATGCACTTAAAATACCCCCCCCCAAAATAAGCCCTAATTAAGATCTTGCCTACTCCAAAGTGGACGAGTTAAAATTAAGCTAGGGTGGGGATGGAGGTGGCAGTGGAGCTTCCCTACTACTCACCTTTGGACAGTTGTAGCCAGACCTCACACACCCCCAACACCTGCCTTGCCAGCTCATTTCTTCTGCAGGTGGCAAGGCTGGCAAGGCTTTTCTGAAGGCCTCTGTAGCTGATAGCAAAGCTCTGGATCAATCTGGAGCTCTTTTATCAGCTGCAGAGGCCTTTAGGAAAGCCTTGCCAGCTACAGAATAAGTTCCCGAAGGCCTCTGACAGTGAAAAGGAGGCTGGGGACAACACGCGCAAGTGAGGTTAGTTAGTGGATGACATCCCCTGAAAATAAGACCTGGTGGGTTTTTTTGTTTTTTTTTTGGTGTCTAAAAATATAAGACAGGGTCTTATTTTGGGGGAAACATGGTACTTAGCTTTCCTTCTTCCAATTATATTCTCATGAGACCAATCCTATGCAGGAACCCTGGAATGACCTAACCCTAGTCCTATGGACACTAAGAAGCTTTCTTGGTTGAAACCAAACTTCGACCTAGATCAGCCTACTTCTTGTCCAACACTTTGACCACTACAAGTCAGTTAATCTGTGTACCACACTTATGCATTGTTTTTACAGGGTTAGCAGCTCTGCACCAATAGATAATGTTTATGGAAATGCATGACCAAGCTCAATGGATTTTAAAGCAAACACATGTACATTTGGAGAAAAATTCAGAAAATGAGATGACTTGGTTCATATTTTGTTCCCCGAGCCACTTTCTCATGCCAATTTTCTAGAGTTGGTTTTCCCAAATAACAGGCTTGTGTTGCCTTCTTTATGAATTTATTTCAGCATTAATAGTTATTATATATTTATTCTTCCATCCAAACAAGTAAAGGTATGTGTTCCATAACTGACTGCTTGTTACATCAAATGAGGACAATTATAGTCTACACATAGTCTAGGAAGCATCCAGGAAGTAATCCTAACTTTTCCACCGTTCAGGTCCTCTGTGTGCCCTGCCTTGCAGGTTATCATTGATTCACCTTTGCTAATGGCAGTGTAAAGCAGTTATTGGAGGGAGGAATGAAGCATGCTCCAACTCAGTTCCAAAATCTGGTGGTAGTGGATATGTAAAATAATGGCTAATATCTCCCACTTACAATGCAGCACCAGATGTGGATATTGGAACTAAAAGGATTGCTCATTTTGTGTTAATTTTTTGTTTATATTCACCCTCTATAAATTTCAGACTCTTATGTAATATAAAATCAAATCCATTGGTTAATTCATGTTGAACTAACAGTAACATATCAGTCTGGAAGCAGGGAAGTCCTTTCATATCTCAAAAGCAGCTGGAGATCATCTAAAGGACTAGCGTGGGATTATAGCTCCATTTTGATGTTTATACTTCCGGATAAAAGCTATCACCTTTACAAGATAAGATGGTTAACTGAACTAAGCTCCTTTCAGTAAGTAAAGCAAAAGGCTGCATCTTCTTCATCCGGAGGCAGTGTTTTTGATTAAAGTTGAAAGGGTGGGGAGAGAGATAAATAAGTTTTTATTGCTTTGTGTTAGATTAAATTTATGTTTTGGGAGTAATATAGAAGTAGCATCTTACAATTAAGTGTATATTTTAGTAACATTCAACATGTAACTTTTTCATTAATATTAATAGGAAAAGATGTAAATATGTGCTAGTTGTTTCTGACTCTAGGGGGTGGTGCTCATCTCTGTTACAAAGGTGAAGAGCCAGCACTTTCTGAAGACATCTCCATGGTCATGTGGCCAGCATGACTAAATGCTGAAGACGCATGGAACACTGTTACCTTCCCACCAAAATGGTCCCTATTTTTCTACTTGCATTTTTATACGCTTCCGAACTGCTACTTCTACTGTATAGTAGAAGTAAAGGAAGGATAAAGAATAACTTGGACTATGCAAATGCAAGCTGATGCTATAAGGAGAGGTTGGGAATCAAGTTCTTACCATAGTTTCTTATCATCCCTGGTATAGTTACCTTTTATTCTATTTCATTATGTTTCACTGGAGGGTTGCCTTTTAAAATTGCCCAACAATGATATATTTTTTTTAAAAAAAAGGTGCTTCTAGAGTCAATTGCTAAGAAGAAATTTTTCAAAGATTGTCTTCCACATTCTCAACCATGGGGTCCTTGGTGCTCTCTGAGCTTCATTGTTTTGTTTCAGAGGCTTCATTGCCAGAATAGGTAACATCAGCAATGCTATAATCCATCTGAAGTAAAAATTAACTCCCTTACTTCCTCTTCCTGTTTCTTTTTTGCTACGAGTTTGCTATGAGCCAGTTCTCATGAAAATCCTTATAAAATGACAGGAAGTTATAACAAGACATTGTAACCCTGAAATCATATTAAATGACTTTGGAGGAGTCAACCAGAACTAATATAGGATATATTTATGAAGTTTGGAAAAATCTATGATTTTGTTGTTGTTTTGTTTTGCATTTTAGAATCTTAGCAAAATTTCTTCAACTCATTTTCCCTTGTCCTGGTCTCACAGTGGCTCAGGATTTAAAAGAACCATTGGGCAAACTGCTCTGCTCTCCTTATATGGTGAAATGCTATCAACATCTATTTCAGCATCTGAAAACTATGCAAATATTTCACATCTGAGACAATGTTTCTTAAACTTGGCAGCCTGAAGTCCACACATCTTCAAATTGCCAAGGCTGAGAAGCACTGGTCTGAGATGATGTATGTTTCAGGCACAGCTACCCGAACATATCTATCTAATATATTATGCCCAGAATTTGGTTATTATTGAACAACTCACAATTCAATACAATTCACCAAATATTGATTGTGTATGTCAGTGAACTGCAACTTTCTTTTTTTAAAAAAAACAGTCCCTTGGAAAAGGCTGAGAATTGTGCTTGCATGGATTCAAAAAATTATATTTAATCTAAGGGGCCGATGACTTTACAGCACAGCTCTTTCATTCAATATAAAATGTGCAATGCTGATGGGCCCCAAATGAACAATCTTTTTGACGATGGTTTAGTCTAGATCTTATTTTTTTAAAGAAATTTTTAATGTGCACCTAGTCCAAATATAATAGGGAGATAAATTAAACAGGAAAAGAATGACTTATTTTCAAGCAAACACAGACTTGCCTTTGTGTCAAGTTTTCTCTCGCTTATAAAATATTGAAAAGGAGCAAACAGTTAAAATAGTCCCCCAGGTTCCAGCATTGCTGAATGGTGGGAGGGGGTGGAAGAAATTTTACACCATAGAGATAATTGGTATATTAAACTAATCTTTTATTAATGGAACAGAAATTTTAAAATACATCTTGTCTCAACCAAAATCAGCATGGAAGTGTTTATGTCATTACAATCTGGTTTGCCTTTGTAATAATTCTCTGCAGGATCCACCTTTTCATGACAAAATGGAGAATTTATTCACTTGTATTTATACTGCATATCACACTGATTTTAGAGAAAGGAAATTGGATCCTTGACTTTAAAAAGGTCTAAATCATCCTATTGCATGGATGATTGGTGCTGTTAAAGCAACTAGGCATGTACAGTTAATCCAGAAATATGCACAGCAGGCAACTCATCTGTTGAGCAGCCAGCCATGTACAGATAATGGGTAGCCTGCCAGGCATATCTCTGGAGTGAAAGCCCACAAGCATTTTGTAGATGACATCTACCAAGACTTCAAGAGACAATGAGCTATGTTTCAGAACAACTTACTGAAGATGCAGACTGTCCCGAGGGGTAAGTGGTACCAATTTGTTTATTATCTTGGATATTACCCAGAGTGACCAGAAAATTTCCATGCTCGCTGGTTAAAAGGCATGGCAGGAAAGCTTGCAGAAAGCCTCACTCTAAGCTACAAACCAAAGGTCAAATGCAACAAATATTTGCATTGTTTTGGGGTCAAAAGGATTCTCTAGGGCAGTCATTTCAATACTTCACCACCAAATGCACCCTTTACAGGGTGGGATAAGGTGAAATAAGATTAAATTAGTTTAGCTAAGAGAAGGACATTATAAAAAATTATATTAGGGTATGGATGACCAATCCTTTTTAGAGAATTTCTGGTTAGTATCTATACTAAGGACTCTATTAAAAATTAGAATGAGGCAAAGAGGAAAAATATATAAATATATCTGTATTATATACAAATATATTGCATACACATTGCACCTCCAGCAATGGTTCATGCATACTTGAAGAAGTCATTTAAAATAAATGAGAGAAGTGCCATTTTTAAAGCTCTGTCATTAGAAATCCAAAGATTCATTTTTATGTCCCATTCAGGAGAATCTGATATTGGAAGTTTCACTTATGGAACAATTAATGAGAAGAGAAGATAGTGATGATTTGATAATGTCACAATTTAACCATTTCCAAGTGAAACAACTTTGGAATATGTATTGCTATCTATCCTCTAGTAATATACCTCTGTTTTTGGAGGTTTCATCTATAACATTTCTGAAAATTACTATCCCTTTTTTGGCTTTTGCAGTCAATTGTACATTCCCTGTATATTTCTTATATCTTTATACCTTATGCCATTATAGATTGTATTAGAATAGTTCCTTTCCAGACTGCTTGGATTTCTCTAACGTTCAGATCAGTTTAAAAAAACAACAAATCAACCTGCTTCCGGTTTGCAGGGCTTCAGCAGGAGGCAGGAATCCGCAATCGTGCGCAGTTTCTGCCTGGGCTCACCGCTGGAGCGTCCTGAGCCAGTCAGCTTCAGGGCTAAGCCACCCTGTAGAGGTGGCGAAGAGGGGGGAGATCCCAGCAGGGTCGAGGAAAGCCGCATCTTTCCTCCCCAGCTGGCTAAACTCCCTTTCCCGAAGGCGGTAAGAGTGGCGGTCAGAAATGGCTGCCTCAAAGAAGCTCTCATCCGAAAAAAAAAGTGCCGGAGGAAGCTAAGAAGTGAAAGTTTTGGCTGACTGGGATAAGAAGCAACAACTAAGGTATCCTGGAATTTAAATTTTTAAAAAAGATACATCGCTCCCAAAGAAGATTCGGAAGCAGCGAATGAAAGTGAAAAGGGAAAGTTTTTTTTCCCCACTCTCCTCCCTTACGTTGACAGCGAACAGAGACGAATGAGAAATCGGAAAAACCCGCTTTGGCATCAATAGGCAATTAAGCTGGATAATTAAATGTCAAGGGGACAATAAGGATTTCTGAACACTAATTTTTTATTTTTTTATTTTTTGCTGTAAGTGGGAAGGGAGAGGAAAAGAATAAGAGCAGGATTTGGAAGGAGGAGACTGCCTGGAATTTAAAAGAATCTGATTAAATCCTAACAAGACTTCTAAAAGATACATTTTAACTGGAACTTTGTAACTAAACAGTAACCCCAGTAAGAGAAAGTGAAAAAAGAAGAAAGTGTTAAAAGAAACAGCTTGTGTGTATTTGGATTGCTTGGTGACTTTGGGACTTTTGGAAATTATATCTGAATGACTAAAAACACTTGGGTGGTTGTTTGAAAAAAAATTTTTTTTACAATGGCATCACTTGTGGATGAACTGAAAATGGAATTTAAAAAATACAAAGAAGAGGAACAAGAAGGGAAGGGCTCTCTTGGCTCTGTTTTTCAATTCTTAGAAATGGCGATTTGTACCTATGAGAAACTAAAAGAAAAGACTGTGCAACAAGAAGATTGGGACAAAGAAGAAGCCATCTTTAACGAACAAGTAACTTTACTTGGGGAAGAAAGGGGAAAGGAGGGAAAGAAAATGGAGACTTTAAGACCTAAAAAAACAACAAAAAAAGGGAAAAATAAGGTGAAAAGTGGATATAATGTTAGAAAGCAACAGAAAAGGGGAACACAGAAGAAGGAAATGGAGGTGGAGAGACAAGGGGGTAAAAAGGGTAGAGAGAAGAAGCAAGGGAGGAAGGAAGGGAAGAGAAGCTACAAAGGTGTGGAGCAAGATGTAAAGAAACAGGACTTATTTAGAGATAATGGGTAAAAATTTAATTGAAAAAGTGATTCTGCAAAGGTACATAAGATTGTATCATTATATTTGTACTAGAAATAATGCTAGAAAATTGGAAACAACATATGATTAAAAAGTGGGATAAAATACTCAGTGTAATTCAGTGAAACTTTTGTGAACAAAAGAAAATGAAATAAATGAGAGAATTGAATTAGGAAGGAATGGGAACATTTCAATGACACAATGTTTTAAAATATAAGTGAAGTGGAGGGGAAATAACTATGGAAAGTTTATAAGTGTTCCCATAGAAGTATGATACTTGTTTGAAAAGTAATGTGTAAAATGTTTAACATCTAAATGAATATTAATATTAACGATAGATTTGAATTGGTATGGATTGTTGTTTTAATTATATGTTTATAATTTTTTTCTTTTTAAAATATAATGTGTAACTTTAGAATGTACTAAGCAGAATCCGAATGGAAGTTATGTATTATACTAAGTGTTATAGATTTAGGGAAAGAGATAAAGGTGTCATACTCCAATCAGTGATTACAGGAGAAATTTTGTTTAATGAGAAAAGATAATAGACAGCTGGAAACAGGACAGACAAAGAATATAAGTATAATGATCTGAATTGAGACGAAATAAATAAAATAAAATTAAGAAAGTTAAAAGAGAGGAGAAACTATATATAAAATGTAGAATGGTAATAAGATATGGAATGGTATATAAAATGAGCATGAATTTGAATTTGTGTCTGTACGAAGGGATGTAACCCAGGATCAAGCTGCTTTCAAAAAAAGATGTTTTATGTTTTTATGTTCTATGTTTTGTTTGTTTGTGTTTGTTTTTAAAAATCAATAAAATTTTATAAAAAACAACAACAACAAATCAACCCGTAGACACTAAACAGCAACTGCCAGAAATTTTATTTTTTCCTTGTCATTTGTTCAAAGGAAGCACTCATATTAATACAATATTCTTATTGCTTTTGTTTTCTGGTGTTCTGCACTTTCTTTAATCAGAGTTGGTATGAAATCTATAGCCTTTCCAACAGGGGTGGGATTCAATATTTTTAACAACTGGTTTTGTGGGCGTGGCTTAGTTGGTGGGCGTGGTTTGGTGGTCATGTGACTGGGTGGACGTGGGTTGGTGGTCATGTTATTAGCTGGGCATGGCCAACTCAATATCACTCACATCGAGGCATGCATCTCCTCGCTTGGCCTCTCATGACTGTGGGGATGTTGCAATAGTTGTAAGTGTGAAAAATAGTCATAAGTCACTTTTTTCAGTGCCACTGTAACTTTGAATGGTCACTCCACACAAGCAGAGTACCAGCAAAGAAGGGGGAGAAAACTCCAGAGAAGTTCCCGAGACAGCAAGTCTAGTCCTGCCAGAATGTAATAAGGGTTAATGGAGAGGCAGTTTCTGTAAGCAACACCAGAATGTTTGTTTCCTTCCTTCATTACAGGATTAGGCCAGTAATTTCTTCAAACAACTGGTTCTCCGAACTGCTTAGAATGTTAACAACCGGTTCTACAGAATAGGTGCGAATGGTAGAATCCCACACCTGCTTTCCAACTTCTTTTCTTTTCTTTTTTTTCCAAGTTGAAGCCCTTACATTTGTACCTGCATATTGTATTACATACTTTCCACTGTGCCCTGTTTTCTCCCCCTTGTTGATCCTGGCAAGCTGCTAGGAACAGCCTTTTTATGGCACATTTGATTATATGTTTCAGGAAAAACAGCTTAGCATCATGTTGTGTAATTAGAAGTTTCTAATAAAAGCAGCTTTGTTTTGTAATATTGTGTGTCCTGAATGTAAAAATTTGTGCATTCCAGAGGTGCGAACAAGGTTATTACATGTTTATCTTGTTGAAAGATTAACATGGACATTTTGAAGCATCCCCTCTGTAATTTCCTTTTTCTTGTCCAAGTGTCTATAGTCAGCTTTGGAAGCCATATTTTACTTAGAAGCTTCCATGCTGCCACATTTAATGCCTAGGAATTTGAGAGGGGAGGTTTCCTAGATACAAAGAAGAGGAACAAGAAGGGAAGGGCTCTCTTGGCTCTGTTTTTCAATTCTTAGAAATGGCGATTTGTACCTATGAGAAACTAAAAGAAAAGACTGTGCAACAAGAAGATTGGGACAAAGAAGAAGCCATCTTTAACGAACAAGTAACTTTACTTGGGGAAGAAAGGGGAAAGGAGGGAAAGAAAATGGAGACTTTAAGACCTAAAAAAACAACAAAAAAAGGGAAAAATAAGGTGAAAAGTGGATATAATGTTAGAAAGCAACAGAAAAGGGGAACACAGAAGAAGGAAATGGAGGTGGAGAGACAAGGGGGTAAAAAGGGTAGAGAGAAGAAGCAAGGGAGGAAGGAAGGGAAGAGAAGCTACAAAGGTGTGGAGCAAGATGTAAAGAAACAGGACTTATTTAGAGATAATGGGTAAAAATTTAATTGAAAAAGTGATTCTGCAAAGGTACATAAGATTGTATCATTATATTTGTACTAGAAATAATGCTAGAAAATTGGAAACAACATATGATTAAAAAGTGGGATAAAATACTCAGTGTAATTCAGTGAAACTTTTGTGAACAAAAGAAAATGAAATAAATGAGAGAATTGAATTAGGAAGGAATGGGAACATTTCAATGACACAATGTTTTAAAATATAAGTGAAGTGGAGGGGGGGAAATAACTATGGAAAGTTTATAAGTGTTCCCATAGAAGTATGATACTTGTTTGAAAAGTAATGTGTAAAATGTTTAACATCTAAATGAATATTAATATTAACGATAGATTTGAATTGGTATGGATTGTTGTTTTAATTATATGTTTATAATTTTTTTTCTTTTTAAAATATAATGTGTAACTTTAGAATGTACTAAGCAGAATCCGAATGGAAGTTATGTATTATACTAAGTGTTATAGATTTAGGGGAAAGAGATAAAGGTGTCATACTCCAATCAGTGATTACAGGAGAAATTTTGTTTAATGAGAAAAGATAATAGACAGCTGGAAACAGGACAGACAAAGAATATAAGTATAATGATCTGAATTGAGACGAAATAAATAAAATAAAATTAAGAAAGTTAAAAGAGAGGAGAAACTATATATAAAATGTAGAATGGTAATAAGATATGGAATGGTATATAAAATGAGCATGAATTTGAATTTGTGTCTGTACGAAGGGATGTAACCCAGGATCAAGCTGCTTTCAAAAAAAGATGTTTTATGTTTTTATGTTCTATGTTTTGTTTGTTTGTGTTTGTTTTTAAAAATCAATAAAATTTTATAAAAAAACAACAACAACAAATCAACCCGTAGACACTAAACAGCAACTGCCAGAAATTTTATTTTTTCCTTGTCATTTGTTCAAAGGAAGCACTCATATTAATACAATATTCTTATTGCTTTTGTTTTCTGGTGTTCTGCACTTTCTTTAATCAGAGTTGGTATGAAATCTATAGCCTTTCCAACAGGGGTGGGATTCAATATTTTTAACAGCTGGTTTTGTGGGCGTGGCTTAGTTGGTGGGCGTGGTTTGGTGGTCATGTGACTGGGTGGACGTGGGTTGGTGGTCATGTTATTAGCTGGGCATGGCCAACTCAATATCACTCACATCGAGGCATGCATCTCCTCGCTTGGCCTCTCATGACTGTGGGGATGTTGCAATAGTTGTAAGTGTGAAAAATAGTCATAAGTCACTTTTTCAGTGCCACTGTAACTTTGAATGGTCACTCCACACAAGCAGAGTACCAGCAAAGAAGGGGAGAAAACTCCAGAGAAGTTCCCGAGACAGCAAGTCTAGTCCTGCCAGAATGTAATAAGGGTTAATGGAGAGGCAGTTTCTGTAAGCAACACCAGAATGTTTGTTTCCTTCCTTCATTACAGGATTAGGCCAGTAATTTCTTCAAACAACTGGTTCTCCGAACTGCTTAGAATGTTAACAACCGGTTCTACAGAATAGGTGCGAATGGTAGAATCCCACACCTGCTTTCCAACTTCTTTTCTTTTCTTTTTTTCCAAGTTGAAGCCCTTACATTTGTACCTGCATATTGTATTACATACTTTCCACTGTGCCCTGTTTTCTCCCCCTTGTTGATCCTGGCAAGCTGCTAGGAACAGCCTTTTTATGGCACATTTGATTATATGTTTCAGGAAAAACAGCTTAGCATCATGTTGTGTAATTAGAAGTTTCTAATAAAAGCAGCTTTGTTTTGTAATATTGTGTGTCCTGAATGTAAAAATTTGTGCATTCCAGAGGTGCGAACAAGGTTATTACATGTTTATCTTGTTGAAAGATTAACATGGACATTTTGAAGCATCCCCTCTGTAATTTCCTTTTTCTTGTCCAAGTGTCTATAGTCAGCTTTGGAAGCCATATTTTACTTAGAAGCTTCCATGCTGCCACATTTAATGCCTAGGAATTTGAGAGGGGAGGTTTCCTAGAGAGGTGGAAGTTTAGACATAACAATATTCTTCTCATAAAGTAAAGGACAAGTTACCCTGCACCTGGAAAGGAGTGGTTGGAGGAATGTGTCCAGTTGGGACAATGGGTGATTGGACCATGTGATGGACTAGTGGGTGCAGGGGGATAGGTTTTGATTTTCAATTACAAAGGGAAAACCTGGAACTCTCAGATTCAGGGTTTCCCAGATGTGCCAGTCTGACTTCTTCAATAAATTATTATTTGGATGAACTTTGTTTCTGAAATGGGGAGTTTTATTGGAATGCTGACATCTATTGTGGATGGTCTAAATTTACCCAGTAAATTTAACTGGTCTTTGAATATAGATCTCTAAAACTGTGATCTCTACTTTATCAGTGCATCACACTGTTTTCTGTTTTCAGGGAAGGATGGTAGCTAAGTGACACAATTCATATTTGGTATACATTTAGTTGTGAGCATCAACAGGTTGTTCTCAGAACATTCCTGCACTGCAGCTCTGTGTAGAAATATTGGCCTAGATAACTACTGAATTGACTCAGAATATTAAAGCTTCCTATGTTCCTCCTTATGTATGTTAAGCATTTGGAGTTTTGGAAGCAGCTCTGGGGTCAGTAATACAATTGCCAGCATTTTAATATTTGGGTTGCAGCACTGATCTGAGATTATGAGAATTACCATCATCTCAGTCAGAGGAAGGCAATTTGGTACCCTACAGATGTTTGGATTACAACCCCTGCAATTACTTGCTATAAGGGATTTTCAATTAATTCAATATGATCCTTGGCCTAATTTTAAATATCTTGTGTAAGAGAACAGTTGACATCACTAATAAAAGCTATCTCTCTACGACATACAGATTTGCATTGAAATTAATGAGCATCCTTATCCACTAATAGCTCTGGTTCCACCAAGAGCTTGCTTCAGCCTCATCCAGCATCCAGAAAAATATTGCTCAGCCTTGTTATCTTGCTTAAGTTTATGGTTGTTGAAATTCACAATCTAAGTAACATACTAATTTCTTCTAGACCTATCCAAATGGCCAATGTCATTTGGAGTTCACTCAACGTACTTCAGTTTATTTCTTCAGATTATCGCCACAACAACAATAGCAATAGCACTTAGACTTATATGCCACTTTATAGTGGTTTACAGCCCTCTCAAAGTGGTTTACAGAGTCAGCATATTGCCCCCAACAATTTGGCTCCTCATTTTACCCACCTTGGAAGGATGGAAGGCTGAGTCAACCCTGAGCCTGGTGGGATTCGATCTGCCAAATTGCAGTAGGAGTACAGTAACTTGCAGTACTGCACTCTAACCACTGTGCCACCGAGGCTCATATAAGTGATCAATCTTAAGTGCTATTGGTGGAGAATGATTGAGTCAGAGACATCTAATGAGCTTTGTGTAATACATTAACCATTATACCTGTAACCCTTAACAGTAATTTAGACATTGATATTTTATGCCTTTAAGTCAGTCTTAACTCCTGGAAAATATTTGGATAAGTCCATTTTGGCTTGTTATTGCCTTTTTCTAAGTGCTGAGAGAAAGTGACTGGCCCAGCTTCCTTCATGCCTTAAATCAGGGGTGTCAAACTCAATGCCCATGGGCCAGATCCGACCCACAGGGTGCTTAGATCTGACATATGGGGCTGCCCTGGAAATAGTGAAGGACTGGCCCACAGCGCCTCTGCTGGTGAAAACAGAGCTCAGGAGGACAGTGTACAGCACTCCCGAGTTCCATTTTCAACTGCAACAGCCTCCTGCAACCCTCTGCCAGTGAAAATGGAGCTTGGGAGGGCCACTCCTGAACTCCATTTTCACTGGCAGAGCACATGAGTCACCACAAGTGCTCCTGACACAAGTGATGTCAAGCTGGCCATGCCCAACCTGGCCAAGCCCAACTGGCCACACACAACCCCGCCTCCCCCAGGTCAAACACAACCCTGATGCGACCTTCAATGAAACTGAGTTTGACACCCCTGCCTTAAATGAGACTAGAATTTGGGGTCTACTGGTTAATTGCCTTGTACTTTACTGCCACACTAAACTGGCTCTTCGTATATAATACCTGACAATATATCAATTCTTCTGCAGGAAAACTCAGTTTTTCCACCTGCAGAATTTTCTTTTATTTTTATATATTATTAGAGCACTCTCAATAGCACATCTAAGCCATTTCCTCAGGCACAGGATGCCTTTTCCTACATTTGTCCCTTTGAGATCCATGCAGCTCTTTGGAGTTTAATCTACCCTCATCTTGCAGTTTTACACAAAACAGCTGCTGCCTCTCCTTTAATAATAATACAGGTTACTGAGGACCCTGAGGGATCCCACCATCTGACATCCACATTTTCTTCTAAATATACACCTGTGCATCATGTTTTCTTGGGGCAATAGTAGAGCAATGGGAACCTTATTTCCTTTGGCACAGCTTCACTTTTATCTTTTGCCTTTGAAACTTGCTTTAATTCCTACAGTTTTCAGAAACTTGTTTATTGCTCTTTATCCTGTTTTGTATATCACCAAATTGTAAATGTCTCCAGTTCATGTATTCTTCTTCTGTGGTCTACAAATGCCTTCAATTCAAGAAACTATAGCAAAGTTGGACAAACTTCTAGAAGATGAGAACTTTTAGAAAAAAATTGTGGGCCACTCTTACTGTTTGGCAGAATGGATAAACACCATACAGTTTGTAGACTTGAGACGCCACAGCAGAGAAAAAAAAATGTTAAGGCAGAAAAAGAGCTGTTACGGGAATTTTTGATGATCATGATCTCATGATCAAGATTAATATTCTTTTCATTTGGTTATGGGGCTGATTGGTATTGCATCCTTCAGATCATATCCACAATGAAAAGAAACAGGGAATTTAACAAGGATTAGCTTTAAGAACAAAGGTCAGAAAGGCAATTTGTAATTGGATACCAATCAAGGAGGCTGGGCAGTGGAATTCCCTCCCCCCCTTTTTCCCCAGAAAGGGTTAAGAGACCCAGATATGAAGACTGTATAAGCATTCTTATATATTCAGGGTTTTCAGTTCTGTCTTTATTTTAAGACAAAAAGTACAATAACTTTCAATTTAACAGACCACCACTTAGTGAACTTTGGATGGAATGGACAATTTTTTTAAGTCCTATGGCTACATAGTCTCCCAAAGACCTGGGCCCTTTTAAATATTGGTTGTAAAAATAATTATCTAAAAAGATATAGGAATTAATTGTACATATCAACTCTTTAAATTAATCAAATTTAACTTTTGTCTGACCTGCCTCCTCTTTTATCTTATCCTTTTAGACTTCATAGCCATGGCATGCCAGTTTAAAAGCCAAGCGCATCCCTCAATTTAAAAAGAGAGTCACTTTTCTGGAAAAAACATAGGAATTTAATGCTATATAAGTAATAATTAGTTATTAACTAGAGTAAAATGCCTTAAAATGAGGACTAATAAACAGTTTCTTTTCCAAGGCAATAATTGTCTTGAATCAAACAGTGCATTTGTGATTTAGTTCTATGTATATAGTGGCATTTTTAAACTATTTAACTTACTAAATGTTTTAGATAGGTTTTAGACTAGGTTTATTGTTGTTGTTGTTGTTGTTATTGTTATCATTATTTTAATTTTTAAATACTCTAGTGTGATTGTGATGCGGTGTTTGGGGCACTGCTGGAGTAGCTTTCAAATTTCATTGTATTTGTGGAATGCAATGACAATAAAGGTGTTCTATTCTATTCTATTCTATTCTATTCTATTCTATTCTATTCTATTCTATTCTATTCTATTCTATTCTAACAAATGAAAGAAATATCACAGGAGGTAAGCTATTTGTTGGTAAATTGTGGTGTCACTGTTTTGATTGCCTGAATTATAGTTGGTATATATCTTTCAGTCTTCTTTTTGTGGTTCTTTCTGGATACTGGGATAAAACATTTTCTTATCTGAACAATAAACTCAAAAGATATCTCTTTCATGGCAGAAACTTTGAAATAATTCAATTCTATCTTCTTTCTTTGATACACCACTCATTTTACTGCACTGCTACCTATCTCAGTAAATGAGAACGAACTCTGAAAGTAATTTCCATGTACTTGAACAGCAGATATAATTTTTCTGATTTGCATAGAAGACATGGACATTTTTAATCTGATTGAATAATCAAACTAGTTCTTTCCGTGCTTTCCTTTGTTAAAGAAAAATTGAGTTGCTTCCTAAAGGTCCACAGTCAGGTCATGCTCTACTGAGACTTACAATGCTAACCAGCTTCTCCTAGGCAATTGTGGAGCATGGCTGTACCTCAGCTTGGAAAAGCTGGGTTCTCCACTTGCAACATCTGTAGAAGGGATTAGATTTATGCAACAAGCAACAAAAATATTTCAGAATTGTTTTTGGAACTGATCTTGTCAAAATGTACCTTTAAAAAGTTTCAGTTCATAACTCAATCAGTAAAATCAAAAACACACATATCATGTGTCACAGTCTCTCTCTATCATTGCTGGTATAGCTCTTCCTGGATATGCTAAGAGGTTTTGGAGTATTATATACATTATCCTAATATGCTATTACATCTCATAAACTGCATGAAACATTCTTCAACTCATTGTATTGTAAAATTTAGCCCCTGGCTAGAAAATTCAACCTGAGGTCTCTAATGGAATTATTTTATACCTCGTAATCAACATGTCTTCTGTGATGAATCATGTAATCATGAATAGTATGAAAAGAGTTTCATTGTGAAGTTCTTCTGCTAACTTCTATGCTTACTTTAAAACAGAGTTCCCCAACCTTTTCAGCTTTGTGGCCCAGTAGTGAGGGGAGAGGGGATGGTTTCGCACATGCGGCGGGCAAGCATGCACACCTGCACACATGCTTACCCACTACTCACATGAGTGGGAATGTGCCCCTGTGCACACTTCCCTATCACTTCCACAGTCCGGTTCCAAAAGGCTCAAGGCCCAGTAGTGAGCTGTGGCCTGCGGGTTGGGGACTCCTGCTTTAAAACATTTATAAATTCCTCATCTGACTGATAGGTTTGTAGCTATGAATTTGTACTGGCCAGCTGTTCCATTTTCCAGACCTATGAAGGTAAACATTTTTAGAGTCTTTTTGTTTACATACATTGCAGTGGTTGCCACCATATTAGGCCGCAAAGATATTTTAACCGATGCATAGTTTCTGATGATTCAGTTTCCCTCTGCCATTGTTCTCCCATGAGCAGTTCCTATCAAGCATTTATCTTTCACAGCAGCAGCTACGGCATTATCCATCCATGAAATGACATCACTTCATCAGCTTTATTATCTCTACCCAGCTTTCCCATTGTGTGTCACTCAATGGTTTTAGTGTCAGAGATGATCTTCCCAAGTGTTGCTTCCACATTCGTCATTGATGAATACACACGCACATACTTTGAATTTCATTAAAAAATTTAGGAACCTCATTAGATGGTGCAGTATCACTGTCTATCAAGCTAAATAAGTAATATTGCCGGAGGAAAAAAAAGTCTGTGGGTTTAATTCTGGGATGCATGTCTATGCTCCTTTGTTCTTTGCTTTTGTGTTAGTATATTCCTGACCTCTTATGTCTTATGTCAACAATTGCAATTCCCGTATCTTTCAACTTTTTAAGAAGCCCATTTATCATACAAGCTCCTGCAGTATCACTGATGTCACTAAATTCCAGAAAATACTTTTGACAGCCACTATTGCAGGGACATTTTCACTATGTTCTATTGTTGATCCAAAATGCACCATTGAAGTTATTCATTCAATATGGCTGAGGTCAGATCTGCAGTTCAGAATATTAAACTAGTGTTTTGCTGACTTTATAACTGCCACAGCATTTACCAGTCTGCTGGTAACTGAATGATCTCAATTTGAATTGTTTTTCCAAGTTAATAGCATGTGCATATTTATAGTGAGGTGATTTGTCTCAGATATGCATTAAGTACAGCATGGAACATAGTAATGTATAGCTTTAAGGAACTTTGGATTTCTTGGCAGATACAACGGACCTTGACACGTACAACCAGCTAGGTTTTAGGTTGGAAGCATTCTAACAATGACAGTGATATTTTTTAGAACATTTTGCCAATACTATTACTCTGATACAGTACAATCTTTTCTTGATGCTGATCAACTATGATGGCCTTCAACCTTAGTTGTTTCTAAAAAGTCTTTCCACTTATAAAAGACTCTCTGGTGATTGCTTTCTTAAGGCATGTCACGTTTCTGAAAAGATTGTCCCAGTTGTTTGTTCATACAGACAGCAATATGGCTGAAACAATAGATCTGGAAGAGTTTGCAACAGCATTTTGGACTTTTGAGTAAGCCATTTCTCTACTTTGCCACACTCATTTTATATGAATTTTACACTAATAATTAGTTGAGGAAATGGCTAAGTTCATGCTGAGGCCCATGAAATACTGGGAATTTCCATGTATTTCACTGAATCCAGGGAATTTCCATGTATTCCACTGAAGTAGATCCAGAGTCCTAGAAAATCTAGAGTTAAGGAACTCTAAAAAAAAAAAAAAAAGCATCTTGCACCTTCACCACAATGTTTGATAGATCTCCAGTCAGATGGCAGTCGACATAGTCCTGAGGAAGAACTGAGATATTTTGGAATACTAATAAACTTTATGATATGGTTGGATTAAAGCTTTAAAGACATTTCGTTGTTGATGTTACCATGCAGAAAAAGAAAATCTGTAGAATTACCACTGGGAACTTGGAACACAAGAAGCATAAAAATGGGAAAGCTTAACACAGTGAAAGACGAAATGACTCGACTACACATTGACAACCTAGGCATAAGCAAATTGAAATGGACTGGAATTGGACATTTGCAGTCAGAAAATCACACTGTTTATTATTTAGGACATAAAAAACAAAGAAGGATTGTTTTGAAAGTCAAGAAGGAAATAGCAAGGACAGTACCTGGAATGTGGATTATGGGTCAATTTTGCAAAGAAAGTAAATAAATATAAAGTAATGTGTAAAATTATTGAACATTCAAAGTTTGCAATTCATCCAATGCGGAGTGTCAAACTCTATTTCATTGAGGGTCACATCAGGGTTGTGTTTGACCTCAGAGGGCCAGGGTGGGTGTGGCCAGGGTAGGCGTGGCCAACTCAACATCACTCATGTTGGGGTGCCTGCAGCCCTCCCAAGCTCCATTTTCACTGGCAGAGGCACCATGGGCCAACTGTTACCAGGGCAGCCCCGCAGGCCAGATCTAAGCACCCCATGAGTTTGACATCCCTGATCTAATGAGATATACAAGAATATAGAAAACTTCAAAATGAGTTTAAAATGACAAAAATATAAAGATGCTGGTTATAATTTGAATAATGAAATAAAAATTCATTTATTTCCCACAATTTGGATGCCCTGGAGATAGATTTGTTTATCGTTATAAACAATTTCATCATTATAAACAATTCCCCTGTCTCAATACAAAGATATACTGTAGTATATCTAACAGTAGTAGATATATCTGTAGAGCAATTATCTGATGGAGAAGCCAAATGTGCTGATAGAAATCTTCAATAAGAAAAGTACTAAAGTTGTCACTGGAAAATGTATCTTGTACAGATACTTCCCAGTCATATTTACTTACTTATTTCTGCACTTAACTTACACGTTGTACTTTCATCCTTCTATTCAGACAATCATTGTCTCCCAAATAGTTGACAAGACTTAAAAAAAGAGAGAAAGAGAAGATCCTGGTTCCCAAATTGAAGAAGAAAAGATCCAAAAGTGATGGAGGAGGCAGAAAAATGAAATCAGTTTTTCAAGACCAGAGGAATGTGAAGAGCAACATACAGTTTGAGCAATGCCAACACTCCATTACTTAGATCAGTAGTGGTTAACCTTTTGGGGCTCCTGTGCCAAAAATTGCGCACACACACGCGCTTCATGCCAGCACCCAGAAGGCAATGCATGTGCCCCCTCACGCTCCCTGCCCATGCACGCTCGAACCACCCCCCGCTACCCTCTTATCTCAATGCGCACCTCCCACCTGATTTTCAGCCTGTTTGAGGCCTTTTTCAGCCTCCCAGAGGCTCGAGGGAAGCCTCTGCAGCCTTTGGAGGCCAAAAAATGGTCCCGTTTCGTCGCTTCCGGTATTTCTGGAAATACAGGAAGTGATTAAATGGGCCTGTTTTCAGCCTCCAAAGGTTGCAGAGGCTTCCCTCAAGCTTTGGGAGGCCAAAAAAGACCTCAAATGGGCCAAAAATCAACTGGGAAGTGTGTGCATGCGCAGTGCAGATAAGTTTGGCTGGGGCTCACATGCCCACACTTCATTCCACCTGTGGCAAGTGTGCCATAGATTTGCCATCATGAGCTTAGATATTATCCAACAGCGCTTGATTCTTTAGATGATGGTTGGAACAACAATGTCTTGTCCTTCAGCCTTCCAATCCTATTAACACTGGGAGCTGACTACAGGAATATGTGAATCTATTTAAATCTGAATCTCATTCTTTTCATTTGAACTCACTAATTATTATTCATAATTAATTATTCTGTCCTCCCTCCCACCTCTGGTGCAATCAAGTTTAAAATAAGCAAGCAAACAAAAAAGTTGTTCCGTAGTATGAAATTTGGGGCTATGTTTCCCCAATATGTACATGTTAGTGGATCTTTGCATTCACTTTATACAATCAAAGTACATTATGTGTTTTTGTATACAACTACAATGGCTTTTCCTCCTTACGTAAGTGTTGCATTTCCCCTTGTTTGCACATATGGGGAGTCAGACCCCAACTTCTACTTATCTAGTAAGAAAAACTTTTTTTTTTTTAAACCTTGAGACAGAAATGGAGAAGAAATGGAGGAAAAAGAAACTGAATCCCAGAGGTAGGAAAAGGAGAGAATGAACATAGTTTTCTTGGGCTTCTGATTAATGTTTAGAACAAACAAACTGGAAAAGTCAAGGAAACAAGCAAAGAATTTTTATTTGAGGATTCTGTTTCCTCTATGGAATGAATAAACACATTTACCCAGGAAGCTGCATTAGAATTTGGATCTTTATTTGTGCTCAAATGTAACCTTATGATCTCATGTGTTTATTTTCTCTTTGCAAGTAGAGAATTCTTTGTAATGTCAGCCTTTTTCTTTATTCAAGCTGCTCCAATACATTTAATTTGCTCTTTCTAAAGTTCTTTAAGTTGAAATAAAGCCTTGTTTAGCAAGCACTCACAGTTATAATGGTGATGATTTTATGACCAATCCTCACATTTATAACCTTTGCAGATATGTAAAGCAAATGAAAGCTGAAGTAAGGTCAAGGGCACATCAGTGGTTTTACTTAGCGAACACTTCATATGATGACTAAGTTGTTGGTTTTAATTACTGTCGCTAAAGGAGGACCACCTTATACTCTTGTATAATCTTGAGGTAAGTGCATTACTTGTAGCAGACCAGCACCATCTTGTGGTCTGCATGGATCATTGCACATATTATACTAAATTGCTTTCGGTCATTTTGATCAACAATTGGATCACCTGTTAAGACTGGGGCTTAAGAAGCTTTGTTTTGCAGGGTTTTCACTCCTTCCTTAGCTCTAATTTGTGTTGGTGGGGGAGGAGAGATTGGCCCCATGGACCATGGCTTGTAGGATCAGTCCTATCTCCCTTGCTTTTCAATATCTCTAGGAAGCCTTTAGAAGGAGTCTTTTGACAGCTGGGATTTGATACTATCGAAATGATGATAACACACAATTGTACGTTTTTTATCCTGGCTGTGATAAAGTGGATAATTTCAATACCCTACTTGCATGATGCCAAACCTATGGCACACGATCCATAGGTGGCACACAGAGCCCTCTCTGGGAGCACGGAAGCCATTGCCCCAGCTCAGCTCTGCTGCACACATATGCCTTCTACTGGCCAGTCTAGTCTTCAGCCTTGCATGCAGCTAGTCTTCAGCCTTGCATGCAGAGGGCAGGGTAAATGTGGGAGGGGGGAAACATGTACGCATTGCATTTTGGGGATGCATGCATGTATGCTTTGGGCACTTGGTGTTGAAAAGGTTAGCCATCATTGTCCTACTTGGTGCCTGGAAAATGTCGACATGGATGGGAAATAACAGACTGAAGCATATCGGGGTCCTGTGTCACTGCCAGAGTTATACTGAATAATAGATTTATGACTTGGAGGTCCTTCTTTATTTGTGGCTCCTACTGGATCTAAAGGACATAGGCCTAGCATTGGACGGTATACCTGTTATAGCACAAGGGTCTCCAAACTTGGCAAGTTTAAGACTTGTGGACTTCAACTCCCAGAATTCCTGAGCTAACATGACTGGAGGAGGAATTCTAGGAGTTGAAGTCCACAAGTCTTAAAGCTGTCAAGTTTGAAGACTCCTGAGTTATCTAGGACAAAAGGATCTGGCTACAGTAATTCATGTCTTTATCGCTACCCTTTAAACCACTATGTGTATTCTCTTTTGGGGTGCAATTAAAAAATAAACTATGTGTGATCCAAAATGCAGTAGCTTGTATCTTTTCAGGTCCTTGAGATTGGGAGCATATTACATCAGTTTGTGGATGCTGCATTAGCTGTCAATAGTTTCTCTATAGAATTTAAGCCTTTTATGGATTGGCATAGTGATTCTCACAGGACCCCGCCCTGCTTCTCTTCCCTAATACAATGTCCCTTGTATTGTTTTAATGGTTACATTAATTTTTATTGTGAATGTTTTGCTGTGCACCTTTTCTGTGTAATCTACCAAGCCTTTTTGATCAA
This sequence comes from Pseudonaja textilis, assembly GCF_049901715.1. Taxonomy (NCBI): domain Eukaryota; kingdom Metazoa; phylum Chordata; class Lepidosauria; order Squamata; family Elapidae; genus Pseudonaja; species Pseudonaja textilis. The sequence continues at coordinate 127,487,914 of NC_141992.1, read as the reverse complement.
TGTGGCATAGAAGTATTATGTTTAATTGTAAATAAGCACGAAATAAAGGTTTCATATATCCTTTATTTTTTTCTTTTAAAATCTGATTTTGTCTGTAGAGATTCTCAGTCATCCAGGTCATGGCTGTCCCAAAGGTGCTTTTTTCAGGAGGCAATTGGACTTTCTTGTTTTTTTCTTTGAAGATATTTCACTTCTCATCCAAGAAAATGAGAAGATCTCATCCTGACAGGATAGTAGGGAATGGAAGGATTTATACTTCTTGAGGACAGCTGGTTATTTGCATTCTTTAGAGTGGTCATTGAAGCACTTGGAGGTTTATCTGTGTCCTCAGGTTCACCTGAGCCGTGCTCCTGGTTCCTGTAGTCTGAATTTTTTTTCCCCTCTGGAAATCCATTCCTACGCCCACACCATTCAAAGGGTGTTCATTCCGAATTGTATAGCTAATTTTAAAATTTTATAGCTTGATTTTATTTGCCTTTTTTGAGATTGGTCTATTGTCCTAAAGCGGGGAGGACAGGCTGAAACATCTAATGTAATACACTTTTCTGCTATAAAGCCAAGAGATTGTATTGTAGGCATTTATGATTTCTATTTATTTTGTTTTTCTTAACATTTACCCTGCCTGATTGCAGGATATGGAGTTTTCATTGTCACCTAATTCTTGCAGTAAAATGGATCTAGTTGCTGTTCTTCAGCTGGCTTGTCATAGACTCTTGTGCTGATTAGGGCTGAGAAGAAGTAACTGGCCTAAGGTGCACCAAGGTCACCCAGGTAGTTTCCATGCTTAAGGGAGGGCCATTTTTGGGAACACCATGCTGCCTGAGATTAGGTTGGCGCCATCTCCACTCACCTTTCAGAAAGCCTTGAAGAGTTGGCTGTTTTCCCAGGCAAGGGGATAGGAGAATAACTGAGTCCAAATTATTGATTTATGGCATTTTGGCAGCCACTTTGTGTTTCAGCTGGTCATGAAATATACCTTTTTATATTGTACTTATATTGTATTTTTAAACCTTTGTCATCTGCCCAGATCACTTTTGTGAGATAGGTGATCATATAAATTAAGATAAACAAACAATTGCTGGGTTTCTTCTCCTAAGCCAGAAATCCTTTTGTTTTCACTTCATGCCACATCTTTAAATTGGCTATGGCATCAGCCTAACTTTAATATTAAGTGTCAACTTATATTACTATCAGAGGCTACTAAGGATAAAATTAGGAGCTCTTTTTTGTATGCAATTAGAATTTCCCTAGGTGGCAAACTGCTGCAACTGCTTACTGAACCACCTTTCAGGGCAGTGAATCGTGCTAGCCGTACAATTATAGAAGGTAAGAATCAGAAGATAAATTGAAAATACAGGTAGTCCTCAACTTACAACCACAATTGAGTCCCACATTTCTGTTGCTAAGTGAGAAATTTGTGAAGTGAGTTTTGCCCCATTTTAAGTGAATCTGGCTTACCGATTGACTTTGCTTGTCGAAAGGTCACAAAAAGGAGATCAGGTGACCTTGGGACACAGCAATCGCCATAAATGGTAAACAGCTGTCAAGCATCTGAATGTAAATCACATGACCATGGGGATCCTGCAATGATTATAGATGTGAAAAACTATCATAAGTCCTTTTTTTCAGTGCCATAGTAACTTCGAATAGCCACTAAATGAACTGTTGTAAATTGAGGACTACCTGTAATGTAATCCAATTCCTTGCCCAATTCAGGAATCTACTGTTCAGCTTCCCTGGCAGATGTCCATTCAGTTTCTAGAAAAAAGTCTCACAGTTGGGAAATATTTCCTGAGGTCATATTAAAATCTACTTCCTTGCACGTTAAACCTATTGTGCCTTGTCTTCTGTAACAACACTAAACAATTCTGATCCATCTTCTGCATCTTAGCCCTCATATATTTGAAGACACCTATGGTTGCAATTTCCCCATTACCTGGGAAAGAAGGGAATGGTTTGGAAAACATTGCAAGTACACGTTCTTCTATTATTTGGAAAAATGGATTGCTGGCTCACCAATTCATCAAAAGGTTGTCACTAGGAGAATGAAGAAAGATCCTCCTCAGCAAACTCAGAGATAAATTGTCCCCTCAAAATGAAAATGTTTATTTATTATAACCCAATTCCTTTGCCTTTTAATAAATCTTTATGAGGATCTTGTCTCTAGATATCATTGGCTCCTAAGATTTTTCACAGCTAACGTTATTATTAAATTTATTTGCCACCTATCCCATAGTTTGAGGCAACTCTGAATAGCTTCCAGTATAATAAGATATGCAAATATCCAGATTAAAAATAAAGATTAAAATTATAAAAAGTTAAAAACTATAAAAAGCAACCAAAGACATAGGCCTCTGAGGGTCTGCTCTTCAGGGTCTGGGTGTGAGCTCCAAGGTCTGGAATATGCCACTGGTCTTAAGTATAGGTAATGTCTTTCTCTGCAATGTACTACCCTTTAGCTCCCATCTAGACACCCCTTGCTTGTCATCACTTGAATGAATTGCCCTACTCTCATATTCCCTAAGCGACCCTCCCAAACCCTCAGCTCTGTCATTCTTCCTATGAAGCAGAGGTCCTGCCCTTCCTTCAACCATTCATTCAGCTATCCTTCAACCATCCACTGCCATTCAATCACCTGGTGATGGTGGGGAGAATGTGAACATGTACCCCTGCAGTCTTTTCTCCAAGGTAAACATACCCCATGCCTCCAATGGCTTATTATCATTTTTTGCCCTTTGCTTTTCCTTTCCCTAGATCCTTTATCATCATAGTTGCTTTCCTCTGGACGTTTTCCCATTTGTCAAAGTCCTTTCTAAAATGTGGTACCCAGAATTGGACACAATATTGTAACATCAACTTTTCAATACAGAACAGACAGAAGCAATAACTTCTCTTTACCTTAAATTCAGTTGCTCCAACCTAGTTATGGATTTCATTTTGTTTTGTAGCTGCATGAGACTGACAGCTCATGCTCAGCTTGTGATCTACTAAGACATTCAAATCCTTTTGACATGTACTTCAGCCCAATACTCTGCTCCCATCCTATGCCTTTGTTTTTCATCTTATATATCTATTTTAACCTCACAAACTTTGTATTTGTCCCAATTGAAATTAATTTTATTGATTTCTGCTAGTTGATTTAGCTTGTCAAAAAACCCTCATCAGTCTTAATGCTGTTCTCTAAGGTTTAGTCTTCCCACTATTTTTGTGTCATCTGAAAATATAGGTCTGTTTATAAGCCTCATCCAAGTGATGTTCTGGACCAAAAACAGAGTCCTGCAATGTGTCCCACTCCTTCCATTAAATATGTTTAACAGTTGTTATTCATCTAATTCTAGTTTAATTCATCCCATATTTTAACATCTTTATTACTAGAATCTCAAGGTAGAGATTGTTGAATAATTTGTTGATTGTTGAATAATTTTCTGAAGTCAAGCTATAATATCCACTGCATTCCCGTGGTCAACTAATCTAGACATTCTATGAAAAATTGTTGTCTTGACATGATTTATTCTTACAAATCCATGTCAGCTCTATTTTTTACACAAGCTAACTGTTTAACCATCTATTCTAGATCTTAGCTCAGTGTCAGCATCAGGTCACTATTGATACTCTTGATATTGTTGTCTCAAGCCTTGGGATAGTTTATTAGTGTCACCTTTGGTGCATGTTAGTTAGTGGTGGATGTTTTGGAATTTTCCAAGACATTCACCACTCACCATTTTTGCCAGACTCACTATCTTTTTCTCCTTTCTTTTTTATGTCTCTGGTTGCCTATCTTTTTTTTTGATACATAATTTTTATATTGTTTGATGTATTATGTGCTATTCAGAGTCATTTGGAGACAATGTACATCAAGTAAAACAGAATAAATAAGTAAATAAGCTCTCTTAATTATAATTACCCTGCTCCATTGTTCTGGCTTTGTCCTTCTCTAGTGCTCCAGCACTAGTGTATCTCAAAGATGGGAACTCCCAAGTGGCATTCCCAAAGTTTTTCAAGACGCTTGAGTGTAACTGACCTGTGTCGAGAAATGTAGCTCCTCCACAATAGCCAGCTATTCTTTAACCATATTTCTTTTAGTTTGCCATTCTCTCTTCTTCTCAGTTCTTTTATTTATGTCCACATGAATATAGGTCATTTGAGATGGGGGAAACCAAACCATAGAAGAGCCCATCTCTATTCCTGTCCTCATCATGTGTTACTATTGTAACAGTGGACCAATCTCCTTCTTTTTCCCCCTTTTCTTTTCCTCTTTTCTTTTCTTTTCTTTTCTTGATATTTGAATAAATTGTAATAATTGTTGAATGGGAAAATTTTTAAGTAAGAAAGTCCAGTGTAATAACCACTATCCTTTGTTATTTCGCTGTCTCTTCATCTGTTGTCTTGAATGCTTACTAAGGTATCTGTACTGATAAATTATCTCCCTGCTCAGCCTTCAAAATGCCAAAAAATGAAGATAAAAAAAATATCTAATACATGTATGCCAATCAATCAATGTACAATGACAGTATTACTACCACTTGTGTTAGACTAAACTTCAGCATCCCCAATGCAGTCCTGAAGTCCCAAGTATTTGCAGCCTTCAAGGACTGCATATCTACAAGTAGGCTGTTCCAAAAAAAAAAAGGGGGGGTACCATAATAGAGAAGGCTCACCTCAGGGTCCCTATGTGGGTATCATTTCTTCAGTGCAAAGAGTCTCAGCAAACTCGTTTTTCTTGATCTCACTGAGTGGCAGGTTCAATCCAGAAAGGCAATCTCCTAGGTGTTCCAAGCCACAAAGTGTAACAAGCAGCACCTTAAACTGAACCCAGAATCTAATTGGCAGTCAGTCTAGTTCCCAAAGTAACAGTGTTACATGGTGAAATTTTAGTTTGGTGTTCATTACATTGGCAATTGTATGTTGTAGCAGCTGCACAGATTACAAGGCAGGTTCATGTAGAACAAGTGGCACTAATTCAGCCATGAAGTTTTGAGAGAATCAGGTTGTGACCACACAAAAAGCTTCTTGATCAAGAAATCGTCATAATTGATGACAAAGTGTAATTGTATAAAAGTTCTTTTGGCCATAGCCTCAGTATACTCTGAGTTTCAGAATGAGAGCCAGCTACACATAAAGGAGCATGACCCTGTCCAGGATAATAGATGGGATATTTCTAGATTTGTTAGACCGTCAAATACTCACCCATTGAATTTTGCTAAGATTTAGCCTGTTTTTCCCAAGCAAGCTCTCACAGTTTCCATTTTTTTCTCTTCTTGAATAACTACATAAAAAAAAAAACTTGGTGAAGTCATCAGTCAGCATAGGATGAGGTATCACTAACATTCAAATGATGCTCAGTTATGAATTGCCATTTTTCTACTTTCCTGATTTTGCCAGCGTCTCTCTGTCTTCAGATTCTAATTGTTCATGCTTACTCCATTTCTTCTACTTCTACTAAGAGAAAAGTGGACTATCCCTAATTCTTACCCCAATCCTATCTCTGAATTATAATGCCTCCTTATACGGCACCAGTGTAACATTCTAATGATTTCAATTTACCTACAGAGCATTTAAGCATTTCTATTCACAAGTGGGATCAGTTATTAATAAAAGTTATTATTTGTTCAAGCTCAGACATGCTTCTGGGCAATAATGCATAAGGTACCATTTCTAAATGAGTAGCATATAGAGAATTGAAGGTCATGACTATGGAATCCTATTATTTCACTGCTCTAGGAAATAAGATCTAAAAAAAGCATTTGAATAGAAAATGTTGATATCAACAGTGGAGATAATATATTGTCTATGTATTATCATCAAGAGTCATGGAACATGAATTGAAAGGAATTAATGTGCGGATGCTATGTTTGTGATTTCCAGTGTATACCTAGCTGGCCATTCTGGATAGAGATGATACCCAGTTATACACCTCTACTACCTATGGGATAGAAAAATAGTTAAATTTATAGAAAATAAGTTCTTTGTTTAAAAAAATATGGGTTTCTTCAATTACAAGCATATTTTTAGGGGGAAAATGCAATTATCAACTAATGATAAAGGATTCAGTTTTCAGGTGGATAGTGTTAGGATACAAATATACTAGAACTCTTATAGCTTTGGGGGAAAAAATGCAGTTAGAAAGTTGAGAAACAGAATAAAAAAGATTCAAGCCTTTTTTCCATGCTAAATTGACTTTATATGGAAACTCAACTTTGAAAATTGAGGGAAAAAAGAATATTGATGTGGAAAAATTGGTTGGAAACAGAGATATTGATTTTGGACCAACTGACAATGATGAAGATTGATGTTTAACATACTCTGTGTTAAGAGATAAATATCATTTATCAGATATAACCCAATGACAACATTGTTTGGACTAGCAGCATTTCAAATTGTGAAGACACCTGAGGTACGAGAACAACTTGTTAAATCTCTTTAAACACCCCTCCCCCAAATCCTCTACTATTCGTTTCTATAGATATTTGTTATCAACAAATCAAGTTGATATGGAGATATTAAGAAATGAATAGAAGAAAGAATTGTGGATTCCTATATTGTCTGGAAAATGAGAGTGTGTCCTAACTTTTATAGGTGTCAAAGGACCTCAAGTTACAATTTGTACAACAAAAAGTAATATTTATAATTTATTGTGCTTCATTATGTTTGTGTAGAAAAGGACTGCCTAAAACAGAATTTAGTTGGAGGTGTAATAAGCTTAATGCTTCTTTACAAGACGTTTCTATACTCAAGTTTTAGGAGAAAGTAGTAGATTATATAACTATGATTGTGCAGGAAAAGCTAGAATTCTCACAGGATATTATTCACTTAAACTGTATACCTTCTATGTCAAAGCTGACAACCGGGCAACAAAAATACATTCTCTTTGCCCTTCCTATGGCCAAAATACAGATATTGCAGCATTGGAAAGTTCTTTAGGATGTGAATAATTTAGAAACAGTATTGTGGCCAATGTTCAAGATATTATTATATATAAATAAATTTTATTAGAAATATAACTCTGCCAAACATCATGAATCTCTGATCTTCAAATTTAATCTTCAAATAAAGAAAGTATGCCACCTGTAAAAACCACTGGTTTAGTGACATTCAGTATTCATAAATTTAATAAGTAATAATCTATAAGATATAAATACATTAATATAACATATGTTATTTGCTTTATAAATAGCAAATTAATTGTTCAACTTGCTTGATAAGGACTTATTAAAGGGAGTTTAACTCCGTTACTAGGTCATTGGGTTAATATTCTAATTAAGTGTTAAGCACGTCCCCCCTCCAAAAGTCTAGACATATTCTTTGTCAATATCTCTTTATAACACTACGAGAGACTCCTCCATATGTTGGATGTTTATTTGATTTCCCAACCAGATTAATCCTTTTAAAACAAAAGCATGTGATTTACAAAATGTTTGCAGTAAGTGGCATAAAGTGTTATTACTCTGTGAAAGATTCAAACAGACATTAAATTCTTTCCATCTAAAGCTGTACAGTTTTGCAAATGATAGGAAGTGCTATGATTTGATAGCAGGGAAATGTTTATGCATTATTGGAAGTAATCTTATTTATTTATTTAGGAAATAGATGTGGCTGCTTACTCAGCAGACAACTCTGGGCAGCAAACAAACAATAGAATAACTAAATACAAATAAAAAGTGAAAGCAACTAGTAAGTATAGAAGTAAGATTGATTTTAAAGTGGGGATGAAACTTTCACTATAGTTCTTTTTAAAACATTAAAAGCTGAAACAATATTAATCTTAGTACTATGCAAGCTTTCTGATGAGGGCATTGAATAAGACAAGGTCAAAATTAGTAAAGAGAATGATTTCCAAATTCGCTCTTAAAGACAATCACATTCATATAGGAGATATCAGTTTCCTACTTTTTCATATTTATAAAGCAGTTCACCCCAGAAAAAAAAAAGATGTCCTACGATGCATAAGGTAGAAAATTGCACTTTAAAAGCATGCATTAAGAAAAATGTTTACAAGTATGGATACATGCATACATATATTAAACAAAGTAATATACAAACATGACATCATGCCTGGAACTATATTATAGTAATAATTTCAAAATGAACAAAATTTGTTTCGTTATTTGGACAATTCCTGGTTGTATATTTTGCAGCTCTAAGTTGTCAGCAAATTACAATAATTCTGTGACTGGAAATATAAACCTGAGCTATTTAAGACTCTTATCACCAACTAATCAAGCAAGGCTGTATTGATTAGTTGGTGATTCTGTATTGGTGAGCTGAAACTCTATGTCTGTCTGCTCCAAAAAGCAATAATGTGTCATTTACCAAGATAAACTGGCCCAAGCAGAGTGTGATGAATCCCCAGATACCTCTCCAGATGTCAGTTCAGAGGTGGATGAACCAATTGCAGCAGCTGAAACAGAGCTGCAGCAGGACAGCCCTGAGGCTTAAGGTGAGGAAAGTACACAGCTGCAGTTGGTCAGCAATGAGGAGGAGGAACTATCTTTTGTAACTTATCCAAGAACACATAGGGCAGAGAAAAGGCAGGAACAGCTTGTGAGAAGGCAGCCTTGCCCTTCTTGATGGGCTGCACCAAAAACTGGCTATTTAGTGCAGCAGGCAGATGGAGGTGATGCTAGAAGCAACATGTTCATTTCCTAGTTGCATTTTGGGGGGGGTGGATGTTGTGATTTGGGACTTTTCTCGCCTCATGAACCCTCTTGTGTTGTGGATTTATTTTTTTTCCTGATGGGTTTATCTTGTTTGGGAAGCTTTCAAGGGCCTTGTGGAACTCATTAGCCATTACTCTGTGGACTGGCATTGGTCTGCTTTTGGCTGGAGTTAATGGGGACAGTTCTGGGTTTTTGTTGAAGGGAATTGCTGGGGAATATCAGTAGACCCACTAAACCACCATTATGTGAGAGTGAGTGAGCAGGACAACACACAGACTCCCAAAGCTTTGTTATTTCCCACCAAGCTTTCTTTAAAAATCCAGAGAATTTATAAGTCAAGAGGAACAAACTCTGAAGTGATGCCTTGGTGGTGCCAATAAGATAAGAGGTGTTCCTACTTTTCTTGAATATGGCTATAGCTTTTTCCTGCTCCAAAGGGCTATGTAGTTTTGGTTTATCTTCATTATCAGTGAGAGTATTGGCTTCAGGCCAATTCTCAACAGCAAAAATGCATGAGGTTATCCTCAAACTGCCCTAGCTCACCAGAAAGGCAACAACCTCTGACAAGTCTTTTTCTGATCCACATCGAAAGAAGCATGACTTTTGGCTTATGCTAACCCCAGTTGTGCTGCATGGTTTACCTGCTGTGCTTCACTTTATTTCAGGCAAATATCTCCTCTATATTTGGGTTAGTATATGGTGGGACAGAAATGTTGCCTTCCCTCCAGTCATTATTCCTTGCCTTTCACAGCAGTTTTTAAAAGAAGTTAAGAAGTGAGCTGTTAAAAGCTTGTTCATCTAAACTGTGGAACTCCCTCCCTCCTATCAGTTTATTAAGGGAACAATGGAATCTCAAAGACCTTGGCTTCTTTTACTTCTTTGTTTCATTTTTGTTTGGAAAAATTAGATGAAAAGAAATCGGTGGCTTTTCTTTTTTAACCCAAGGTCAGAAACAATGGTAAAACTGATGTTTTCTTCTCCTTTTTAACTGATCCAGGCCAGGCAAATCATTAATCAGGGACATGGTAAATGTTCTGAGCGGGGAGAGGTAGAATCAGGCCATCATTATGACCAAAGAGGAGGAAGGGGATGAAATCTATAAAGACTTCAATTTTAGTCTGCTTAGCCATGAAAATCCTCTAGTTGAAGCTTCAGGACAGAAAAGCCCTGTGTTTCTCACTTAGAGGAATAATTGGAATGGCTATGATATAACATTGAACGTTTTCTAAGTGCATAATGAAAAAGGAAATTATAGCAACAAGAACCTAGCCAGTAAAGAACAGGAAAAGCTATCCAAGAACATTACAATGCTGTGATAATTTTATTTCAAACCCTTTCAATTATTTTGTGACCTGAACCCAGGCCATCTCAGTTCTGCAACTACCTTCCTTACTGGTCCAATGTGATCTTTAACAAAAGTATTCTTATCTCATTTTTCTTGAAGTAAACTATGTGTGTTTCTCTTTTTATTGTTACTTAGAAAGAGAAACTGAAAGTGGTTTTTTTTTTTACATTGGGGAGCATGCTGAGTTTAACTAAGAGCCACACATACTTTAAAAAGAGGATGGAGGGTCACATGAGAAATTTGAATTTAATCCAGTGTAAATTGAAGTTAAATGTAAATTTATTTAATGTTGTATTTTTAAATTTGTATAACTTTCCACTTAATTGGTACTGAAGCAATAAAGTGTAGAGACAATCTTTGAAAGGGTGGCTTAACATTTTGGGGGACTCTGGACTATAGATTTTGAACTTCTGTTTTCTATCAGATTGTAAAGAATAAAATAGATGGGCCTGTCTACAAAGTTCTTACAAGCATTTACCAAAGAGCAATCAGCACTTGCCTGCCAAACTATTCAGCAATATAAATGAATCCTGGGAGCCAAAACCTAACAGAAATTCTATGAATCAACAAATGAAAAACTAGATATGTTGTATTCTTCTGTATGTGAATTCACACTTTATTAGAAGAGTAACACAATGTTGGCTTCTGAGATTTGATGAATGGGACCCAGGACTCTTCGAGCAATAGAAATGAGCTGTTATTCTAGCATCTGATGGCTGCTGTTCAGAAGTGGCAACACTGATATAACTACCCAAATTATGAGGCATGGCTGTGCCAGAAAATTCTACCTCTCAATAACCTTCATGACAGTGGAAGGCTCAATAAAAGTAAATAGGTCCCTGTTGTGTCAAGGGACAACATAGGAGAAAAAATTATTATTAATAAAGACAAATAGGTATGGTTTTCTAGGTGATGGGTTATTGTTCAATTGGAGAGCACCTTTCATGGAAAAATATTCACACTCAGTCTCCAACTAAAAGGTTTTCAATAACAGATGTTTCTTTGGCTGAATCTAGAGATTGGTTGTCAGGATTCCATTCAGAGTAGATAATATTGGGCTAAATCGATAAATAATCTGATCTGCTCTACTTATGCCTAATTATAATTCATTCAACAATCTGTACTAGAAACAGCTGTTTGTTCAACAAACTTCTGGTACTGCCTTTTATACAGCAGCTAGCCTCTGACCATCATCACTAGTAGTCATCACTAGATTTATCCTCAGTTAGCATGTTTCATTCCCTTGTCAAGTCATTCAACTTTGTGTCCATCAGTATGGAAGTTGAATCCATTATTTATCGAATATCACTGTCTCCCCTTCCCCACACCATACAACTAGCTGACAGAATGTAGTTTATTCAGAGTCACTTAGCAAGTTCACAGCAGAGGCTAGATTTAAAATAGGAAGTTCCTGACTTGGTCCATTCTCCAATGATTCTTTTACATGCTATAAATAATAAGCTTGAGTCATCATGACAGGAATACACAAATAACCCAGCTTCTCTCAGGAGTCTGCAAAATACATTAAAAATGTCAGTATATAAGAAATTATGAGCTGGGATAGACATAACAATAAGTCAGCCAATGGGAACTGTTTGGTGACTAAGAAGCAGCACCTGTTGTGAGTCATGCCAGATGGCTTGGAGACTGGACACGACTTAAGGTAACTGGCCTCTTGTTTCTGTGCTTCTGTTTTGATTATTCTGATTGCTTCTGCTTCTTGTCCGTGTACTTGCTACCACTTTGAAAGAGCTGCATGGGTATTGTATACATGCATCATGTTTTATATTATTGTATATAAACAAGTTTCTTCTATTAATGAATTCTGCTGAATTATTTACTTGTGTGCTGGTTGGATTGCTGCAAACTCTGACAAAAAAGATTCATGTTTCTTAATAGAAACACAGTTTTAGAATATGTTAGATTTAAATCAGAATTACTCATTCATGAATAGTTAAACTCTCCCCAATTAAGTATAGTGAGAATGTGGTTGTATAATTTCTGAGGGATACAATATTCATATAAGATGAATGTATTTATTTATATTACAATGGACAGCATACACAGATCAGAGAAACCATTCCAAACAAGAAACCAAGAAAGGCACTCTTTCCAACACTCCACTTCCAATTCCAGGAGAGCAAAATTATGAAAAACATACAGCAATTGTTGTAATAATATATTGTGTATTTGCAGTATTGCATTTCACAATTTCCTAATGCAAGAGCACATTTCCACAAACATGTTCCAGTTAATCTCCCTTCTATTGGCAACATTGCTGTTGCTGTTATAATTTCAGGCAGGTAATTTCATGGGCCTTTAAGTAAAAATTGAAATTAACCTGGGAATCTTGTAGCAACGGATGTAAAAACTAATGCTAGATCAATCCAAGGGCCTATCTAGTTCCTACAATGGCCAATTGACCAGAGAGTCTAACAGTAAGACGCACTAATACATTTTTGCTTAACATATAAACATCTGGTACTGCCTTTTTCACTGCAGCTAACCTCTGACCATCATCACTAATATCCATCACTAGATTTATCCTCAGTTAACATCTTTCATTCCCTTGTCATGTCATTCAAATTTGTGTCCATCAGTATGGAAGTTGAATCCATTACTTATTGAAGCACTATGCAAAGACCTACTTCTTTTCATCTGTTCTGAATTGTCTATTCTTTAATTTCAGAGCAGCTTCAGATTTATGACAAAAGGTATTTTTCTCCTTATCTACTTTACCTATAGTTCTCTACATGAGCTATCCCACATCATTGAAAAGATAAATCAATGAAGTTTTCAATTAATGCTTTGATTTATATGAATAAGAATCTTTGTAAGTTAAATTATAAAAATAAGCTAAATTGAATAATTTTTGGACAACTTTCAGTTAAGTAAGAATATCACAAATGTCTCCCTGATAGAGAAAAGGTTCCACAGCCTAAAAAGGGTTGAAAATGTTACTTAAAATATACTATTTACACATGATAACTGTAGAAAGTCAGAAAATCCATTCATTCAATAGTTTGCAGGGTAATATTATTAGTATGTTAACAATATTCAACTTTACATCACCATTGCAGGCTGTAGAAAAGATGCTATTGTAGTTTTATCATGGTTCCTATAAGGTTAGAGTTTAAATGGGACAGAACAGGTTGAAGCTGAATCCTAACAGACTGAACTACTGCTTATTCATTGAGATTATCCACTGATGGATAATCAGTGTTATTTCTGAATAAGCAGGCACTACTCCCAAGGCAGAGATTCACTATCTGGGAGTCCTGGATTCTTGGCTCTTTTTGAAGATAGAAGCCATGAATAGGTGGACTTTTAGCCAGCTTTAACTGATATAGTAACAGAATAACAGAGTTGGAAGGGAACTTGTAGGTCATCTAGTCCAAGATAAGGGAATAGAAGGGGGACTTACAAAATTTGCAGATGATGGTAAGCTGGCAGGAATAGCCAACACCCAAGAAGATAGACTCAAGATCCAAATGGATCTTGACAGATTAGAACACTGGGCCATATTTAACAAAATGAAATTCAATGTAGAGAAAAGTAAAGTCCTACACTTAGGCAAGAAAAACCAAAAGTACACATATAGACTGGATAAAACTAGACTCAACAGCAGTAACTGTGAGAGGGATCTTGAAGTCTTAGTGGAGAACCAGCTACTGTAAATGTGAGCCAGCAGTGTGCAGCAGCAACCCAAAAAACTAATGCAATCCTAAGTTTCATTAACACAGGGATACAATCAAGATCAAATGAGGGACTAATACCACTCTATAAGGCCTTAGTAAGACCACACCTAGAGTACTGCATCCAGTTTTGGTCACCACATTATAAAAAAGATGTTGAGACTCTAGAAAAAGTACAGAGAAGAGCAACCAGGATGATTAGGGGACTAGAGACTAAAACATATGAAGAGCGGTTACAGGAACTGGCATGGCTAGTCTAGTGAACAGAAGGACCGGGGGAGACATGATAGCAGTCTTCCAATATTTGAGGGGCTGCCACAGAGAGGAAGGGGTCAAACTATTTTCTAAGGCACCTGAAGGCGAGACAAGGAATAGTGGATGGAAACTGAACAAGGAGAGATTTAACCTGGAAACAAGGAGATACTTTCTGACAGTGAGAACAATCAACCAATGGAACGGCTTGCCCTCAGAAGTTGTGGGAGTGCCATCACTTGAGACTTTCAAGAAGAGATTGGACTCCGATTTGTCAGAAATGGTGTAGGGTATCCTGCTTGGGCGAGGGGTTGGACTAGATGACCTACAATATCCTTTCCAACTCTGTTATCTGTTAATCCCTGCCCAAGCAGGAGACCCTACTCCATTTCTGACAGATGGAAATCCAGTCTCTTCTTGAAAGCTTCCAGTGATGAAGCTTCCACAACTTCTGAAGGCAAGCCGTTCCATTGGTTAAAGAGTAGCTTCAACCCTACCAGGTGCACCAGTACTTCATGACTCCTGTTTAGATTAATGCAATGCATTTTACATGTAGCTACCTTAATGCTCCACATTGGAAAATAAAAGGAGCTAAAGCAAGGAAATAGTGCCTTTCATTGCCACTAATTCTCTGGAACAGCATTCCTGTACAAACCCAAGTACATCCAAGGGAAATGTTGAAGATGTTCTGGAGAGCATTTTAATCTGCTTGGTGCTCCTGAGGGTATTCAAGTTTGTTTTAAATTTTTAATTCTTACCATAGATATCTTAGATTTGTTTTCCATTGCATTAGCTGCTGAGAAGTAAACTGGTTAAAATGAGGTATAAATGAGCACTCTATAGCATTTCGACAGCAACTTCAGACTACAGTGATATCACAACCCTGATTAAGTTCTCTTGCTGACTCAATTGAAGTATTGAAAGCAAAGTAAATAAAGTTCTTCCTCCCTCCCTAGCACTATACATCTGTGGAATTTGTGGATATTTTGTTTTTTTCTTTGCAAAAACTCCTACCCTACCATGCTTCCAACTTCCTAGACTTTAGGTCTTGAAGGAGAAAAAAAAATAGCTTGATGCTTCTTCAGTTTTTCTGATAGGATTATAGTAATTATTTAGGCTTATTAATTTGGAGGGTGAGTGGGTGTTATTGTAAAAGCAGAGGCAACTCAGCGTGGGAAAATGATTTGAAAGGTTAGCAGGTTTACAGAAGATCATCATCTTCAAAATGCTGTTATGACATTGGGGAGTAGAAATAGTACTGGTGTGATTTATTTATTTTGCTTCACTTAGAATTTTTCAGATTTTCAAAACAGAAGCAGCCCAACATGCACTCAGTTAAAATTAAAAAAAAAATGTTTTCTCTGATTTTTCACTTCATGAGAAAGATGCATGTTCATACCCAGTTCACTACATTTAGAAAATAAAATGGGTCAACTGAAGCAACCAGCAAAAATCTCTCTCAAATTAATACAATGGCTTTATCATGGTAAATCTCCATGAATCTACAGAATGAAATTCTTGAACCTTTTAGCATTTGAATATTTTTAAAGATAAAATGGAACAGAAAATTTTGCTAAACCTCTTTCTAGACATTAGGAAGGTATCAAGGCTGAAATAAAAATCTGTGTAAAGTTCAGAATAAGAAAATCAATAATTATGCAACGGGTGTCATAAGGTATAATGATGATAATCAATTTAGATACCTTTGAAAGGGAATTAGACTAACTCATGGAGACCAAATCTAATGATGCCTATTAACCTCTATTATCTCTAGAATCAGATTTTGAGAGAAACTTGAGTAAAAAAAAAAAATTACATCCATAGTCTGCTTGCATACTTTTCTCTGGACATTTGGATGGTCATTGTTGAAGCACTATGTATAATAATATCAAATTATGATAACAAAGCAAGATGATATTTAATCTATGTAGAAGAAAAATAAAGAAAAAACAATCCTCAAACTACTTATTTTCTGGTAGAAATTTCATGGAACATAGCAGAATACACTTTCCAGTATATTCACAGTAGAATATACAATTCATAGTAGAATGTACTTTTCAGCACCACTGAACATAGTGGAATACACTTCTAAGAAAACATGGTATCATGACAAAGCACTACTACTTGCTATTTCAGTGTCGACATAATCTAAATTTAATGAAACGAACATTCTGCTAGCTGTCTTCAGGTTTTCTCTCCAAAAAGCTAATTCAGACTACAATCTATTCTAAATACATTTTGATTTTTTTTCACATGACTCTGCATTCCACTTAGCTTCATAAGAAACCTATGAAGTAAATAATCCATGCAATTAGCTCAGGGTAAATATGATTCCACTGCAGCTACTTCTCAGGACTTCTCATCAACTGACAGTACAATTCTATTCTTTCCTTGAAGGGCAACATCAAATGATGAAAAGGAAAATGCTTAATGAAATTTAGGGTTTCTATCTGCTTATATAGGCTGTTTTTCAAAGAATCAGATGGACTGAAAGAGGAAACACCAAGCTTCAGCACACAGCAGATTCTCCTCCTCCCTCAAGACACAAAAATATGTGAAAAACCTAACTTTATCACTATCCTGGTCCTGTTATATTATGTACAAAACTGTGCAGTTGAGGAAGGTCATCAGATTCTCATTCAAATCCACAAAGTCAGAGGCCCTATACTTAATTAAATGGTGTTAATTTTATTAGATAACAAGTCTTAACAATATGGCCTAAAATCATAAAATCTCCAGCTGCTACTGTCCTGTGTTTCTGAGATAAAAACGATGGCAAAGTTAATGAAACTGAAATTCTCAAGATAGACTTAACACCTACAAATGATCCTTCTCTTTCTGTCTTCTTTTTTCCTTTTTTTCTACTTCATGGATAGATTAAAGTCCAGCATGGAACCGGTAATATATAGCTTGAAAGAAAATAGCAGAAAATGTGGACATTAATGGAAATCAAAATAAGATTCTAGCCATTGCTCTAACCAATGTCTGGAATCTCAAAAGCTATTTTATGTGTGTGTGCAATTTCTAAAAACGAATGAATTCCAGGAATGTGTTATTTGCCAGTATGTTAGAGAGGAGGCAATTTTCCACAAAACATGTTTTGCATTTATGTGCTGCATTTATATAATATTTTAGTTAATTTGAGTGCCTATTACAAAAATAGTTTATATAATAAATTAATATATTTCACTCTTTAAAGTATATGGCTGTCCAGATATTTCTTATATTAATTCCCAGCATCCTTCTCTGTTGGCTATTCTAGATACTGCTGCTGGATGTTCTAATTTAACAATATCTGGTGGGCAATAAGGTCTCCGCCACTGAGGATTACTTTTAATACATTTTAAGTACGATGCTTGCATTTTTTTTCTTTCCCAAAGGTAATCAAGGATCCAACTGAGATTATGTCAAGTCCCATATGTGAGCATTATGAAGCATTTAATTAATTAAATGCAGTCAATATTGTTATTCCTCCTGTACTTAATAATTTATTTCTTCTATCATCCCAACAGTGTCAGCCTTTCAGTAGCAACTTTTAGACAGATCCCAAATGTATGGTAAAAATTTGAGTAATCTTATGGTCTAGGGATTCCAGGTTTTTCACTCAGCTCTATCAAATATAGCTTGATAGTGATATCAGATTTGATATCCTAACTTCTGTGGTTATTTCTTATAATTTGTTAACTGAAGTGATACATCATAGAACAGGAAAGTAGAATGAGACCTTCCATCTATGAATATTTAGATACATTTTGATGGCTCAAAAGAAACCATTAAAGCTCTTATACTATACCCAGAGTTTTAATTATAACATAAGAACTTTTTAAAAAATGAGGATTGGTTTACTGAAATCTGAAGACCATTTCCCTACCACTATCACCCTGATTTTGCAATTAATTTAATAGATCTCTGAAACATGAATTATGCAAACAACAGTAACAAAGACAGAGTCCAGCTGTATACACATGGAATGGATGAATGAATGTACAGATGTGTTAGCATGTACTAAAATAAAAAAAATATTATGTTTTTAATATATAAGAAATAATATATATACTGAAATATCTTTTATATTCAGCAGAAGGAGAATATCTAACTTGTATACTTCAGTTCTATAAGTGTTACTAGAGTAAATGGAATTTAACCTAGTAATTTACATTATATTTATTTACATTATATCGTATACAGACCTGAGCAATATTTATACAGAACTGAAACTTTAAATGTCTCTGAAATTAATATTTCTTTCAGGGTCTTGGAGACCATTCCATCTATGCACGAAACAAAAAAGAGACATATTTATAAATACTGGCAGCCAATGAACTTCACTTCTCCATAACTTTGCACTAAGAAACTTACCTAGTAGAATAATGAAACGTCTAAAAATTAAGTTCCAATTACTCTAATAGTGCAAGATAACTCAAATTTGTCACCATTCTAGCAGATATTTGTTGTTATGGCTGCAGGAGTTCCAACATCCTATACCGAGCACTTTTGCTTGGTTCCAGTTATGAAAACATCACCTAAACACTTACTAAAGTAGTGTCTGTCCTATAAATTTCCTTATGTGGAGAGAATGGTTGTTTATACATTACTCAAAGAGAATTACTTTTTTAACAAAAGCATACCATGTGTATAAATTGAGGCATGCTAATTAATTATTCAAATACAAATTTGGAACTAATATAATTTAAATAGGGCTGCTATGCATCTCTTGTGGGAAAAAGTGATCAGGTAGCCTGTTAGGTAGTAATAGAGAGTTGCTAATGGACAGTGTGAAGGTCTTCCCTATTGCAATTATGTATCTACAAAAGAGACATGGAATGAATAGCTATTCAAATGCAGAATTCTTTCAAAGTTTTGTCAGTTGGCAGCCTTTGAAATAAAGAACTCTCCATAAAGTGGAAGATACGACCACCTTTCTATCCACATTACATTTCTACAGCAGGGTATTTGATCAAGAAACATTTTCTGTGTCAAGGAAAATGACTTTGTAAATGGAAGAAGGGATGTTTAATGTCTTCATAGCAGTTTGATTTTGTAGCAGATTGTAGCAGATCCTTGAAAACCAGTGTGACAGCAACACACTTCAATTTTGTGTTTGAAAATACCCATGGTTAACTTTTTATCTGCCTTACCATTCTGACATTCTGAAAGGTTGTATCATTAAAAAAAAATAGATGTAACATGTTCTAATAACCTTTGGCCTTTAACTGTAACTCAAATGTTCAATAGAGTTTAAATAAGAGAGAGAAAGAGAGAGAAAAAAAAAGAGAGAGAGAGATAAGTTTTTTTTTTAAATAAACTGATGGTAAAATGATGCTTTCTTTTTTATATATAATATTTATCTTGGTTCTCAGTCCAGTTGTCACATATGTCAGGAGATGACAAGTTGCCTGCCTATTAGCATCTTTCTTTAAATAAATCATCTTATCTCAACACTTTTGCAATATTTTATCATACAATGTTACATAGCAGAAGAGAGATAGAAAATAATTGCTTTGTTCTTTAAATTTTCTCCCATCTTAATCTTTTGAGCATCATGTAAACACCATATTTTTTATGCAGCCTGAGTTCCGTTGAATTTTTCCCTTGAAAATTAAAAGATTTCTGAGATAGGCACCACTTTATTATGAGGCAATCTGACCAGCATGAATATTCAGATTTTCTGCTAGGGTGATGACATTGCTGTGAATGTCAACAAGACAAATGGAGAACACCAGGCTGGGAGAATGGAGATGTTGGTGGGAGGTGGATAAAGAAGCACCTAGGCAACTGGTAAGACTTTCCAAGATTAAAGCCAAAATTGGACCTGGTGGTTGATTATGAGTAATGGCATAAATGCAGAGCAAAACACGCATAAATTGTAAGAGCTGAGTATCAAATGCATGGATTAGGAGAAATACCCTTGAATATGTAAATGTATGTGTTAACTTGTCCAAAACCAAATTGATACATCAATGCAGAAAATAGATTTAGCACTGAGAATGTGAGAATCTAATTAAAGCCAAAATTGAAGGATCAATTGGCATATTTTGTCCAATATAAAATTTAGAAGGAATTAGGGATTTCTTATCAGATGAAACTTTAGAGAATCTGAAGAGGAAAATATGTTGAAGAGACCTCAGCATATTCCCACTTATGATCAGAAAATGTACATTTTCATTCTGTTATATTTGTGTACCTGTTGTGGGGGAGAGAAAGAAAAAAAAGGCAAGAGATAGAATTAAACTACAGGTGATGATCTTCAGCAAAGCAGAACTTCAATGTAATACACACTTTCTCACACTGATTTGTCTATTAACATATGTTGTTTCTTGTCAAATGGAATGTATCCCGTTTTTCTTCATTTTATGCTCATACAAACATTGAAGAAACAATAAAGTATTTCAAATCTGTCAGTCTGTATTTATCTACCTATCTACCTATACCTGTCTGTCTGTCTGTCTGTCTATCTATCTATCTATCTATCTATCTATCTATCTATCTATCTATCTACCTATTATCCATTTATCTACAATATCTACCTATTATCTGTGTGTAATAAAAGATAAGCTGCAATTTCTTTTACTTCTCTCAAAATGTCCAACAAAAGTGACATTTCATACTTGAAAGCAATCTTCACCAAAATGGTGGCATTTCTCTGAAATTCAAGGGGCAAACAAGTGTTATTACATGTAACTGTTCTAGTATTTTTTCTAATGGACGAGATCATCTCTGTTGTGAAGAAAAAGTTGATCTGTTATTGAAAGATTTTCTAACTCAAGTTACAATAGCAATTTGACCTGATAATCAAGGAACCATCAAAAATAAAAAAGTATTTTGCTGTTTGTATAGAGCAGTGGTGGCTAACCTGCACTCACTTGCACCCACTTGTGTGCCAGCACCCAGAAAGCAATGCGTGCTGCTCCCCATGCCCCCTGCGCATGCATGTGCAATTCCCCCTCTTGCACTGCATGTCTCTGCATGCACATGCAATCTCCTCACGTGCAATGCATCCCTGCACATGCATGCACGTCTCCCACACACATGCGCGCCAGATACCTGACAATCAGCTGTCGGGTGGCGACGCATGCGTGTATGTGTAGTGGGGCTCTTCCAGGTGACCTCTCGTGTGCTGGGGGAAATGGGTCTGCGTGCCACTTCCAGCACACATGGCATAGGTTCACCAACATGGGTATAGACCTTCAAACTACGAATTCCTCATTATGTCATAAAGTATACTTGCAGTTATTTGGTCATGACAACTTTATGCATACTTAAAGGGATAGAAAAATAATAAAGTTTTGAGTGGAGCTACCCATATGTGACTAGCATCTTTGATTTTTCTTGACTTTATTAGTGTGCATTCAAATTATTCATAAGAATACTAGGTATGTTTTCTGTCTTGCAGTTATATATAAAATGTGGGATAAAAATGCAATAATAATTTTCAATCTTCTTTTTGACTTCAGTGTGCTTGATGTTCATCTAGGTAGCTAAAAATGCCAAATCCTGTCTAAATATCTTGTGAGACAAACCATACTTATAATAATAACAATAACACCCCAGATGTAATAATAAAATGTCTGAACACAGCAGATGGTGCACTAGTACCTAGAGGCAGCAGACTAGAAGAGAAAGAACTGGAGAAAATAACAAAATAGAAAGATCTGCAAATAGAGGAAGAACAACTGTGGCAAAAGAAAGCAAAGATAATACCAAAAGACATGGGCACCTTGGGTGCAATCCCAAAACAATGGGAGCAATTCTTGAACACCCTCAGAATTGGAAAAATCACAAATAAGTTACAAAAAGTAGCTTTACTTGAAGTAACTTACTTTCTGCAACAATCCCTTTAACACCATTAGAAAACAACATCTGCCTGTCTCAAGAGCCATGGTGGCACAATTGGTTAGAATACAGTACTGCGGGCTACTTCTGCTGACTGCTGGCTGCCTTCAATTTGGTTGTTTGAATCTCACCAGGCTCAAGGTTGACTCAGCCTTCCATCTTTTGAGGTGGGTAAAATTATGACCCAGCTTTCTGGGAACAATATGCTGACTCTGTAAACTGCCTAAAGAGGCCTGTAAAAAGCACTGTCTAAGTGCTATTGCTATTGCTATTGCTCAGGGCCTTGGAAAGACTTGATAGGTGGATAAGAATATCAAATCCACTCTAAACATCTGGGTGACTATGTGCCAACCATAATATGGAACAAATTCCATAAAAAAAGATGATGTACCAATGGACTACTCATACATATATTATACTGAAAAAGTTCACGTTCCTGGATGAACCAGCTTGTACTGTTTGGCTTCTAAGCCTCTTAATATATCTCATATTCAGGAAGCTGAATTAACTTACTAGGAAAAGTGGCATATATCCAGCCCCAAACTTTTTAGTGTGATCCAATAAGGAAGAAAAACACTTCAATAAGCAGCTATTATAAAACAATTTGGAAAACTATAGTATCAAACTCTCACTAATTTCTAAGTTTAGAAAGGCATAAGTATCTTGAATGTTTGGACTCTGTTCTCCCTGAGTTTTTTGTATTCCAGCATGCTGAGTTGCCATTTAGGCGCTAAGCTACTAACAAACTTCGCTCCCAATTGTTGATTGTCTATTGCCTCATGTTCCTCCTGTTACTTTGCCAGCTTCTCACAGTATGTCAGAATTAAGTGTGGCAATTTGTTTATTGATTCAAAAACATGTAATACTGAACTGGTAATTCATGTATACGTGTTATCCCTGTTGTGCTCAAAGAAAGCAGAGAAGCAAATACATTCAACCACTATTATAATTTCACTGATTGGATAAAGAGGAGTCCAGCCACCATAGATTCAGCTGATGCCAATGCTCCTAGGCTCTGATCCTCAGTTTCCATATGGCCTCTGTGCAGCACACAGTCTTCTACTTGCTGATGTATGACAATTGTTGCTGGAGTCTCCTTCAATCTCGGTGCTGGTGCTTGAATAATTGCAGCTCATGCTGTCTCTTGCTCCTTAGCTGGGACTTGAATTCCTGCCCATAATATCTGGTCCTCTAAATCAAGAAGATTTACTGTATTTTCATCCCGAAGTAATATTTCCATTACAATAATAATAATAATGATGATGTTGTGGGACAAAGTACTGTTACGTAGAGCAGAAGAGCACATACATCTCTTAGCATTAATTAGTTTGCATGCCTAAAACAGTGACAGAGTATCTGTGTACTGAAAACTATATCTATTTTTATATGACATGATGCACAATGATGTGGAAAAAATGCTGACAGTTTCAACGTTTCTCTGCATGTTTATGGTATGTTATTTCCATAGATCAAGTGTTATGTCTTCAGTTCTTTTTAAAAAAATAAATTTTATTAATTTTCTATTAATTACATCTGTTAGTGTTTAATAAACATCATGTTGTCTGGGTATTTAATTTGCTTAATGATACGGATTCCATTCTTACTCTCCACCCTTTTTTTCCAACCACTGGTAAAATAAGTTCCATGTTTGATAATATTCTGTGTCTTCTTTCTGTTTGATTTTCAATGTAAATCTATCCATTTCTGCACAGTCTAATATCTTCTTAATTATTTCTTCATCTTGTGGTGTTTCTTCATCTTTACAATATCGTGCAAATTACATCTTCAGTTCTTATGAGTTAACCTTTAATGATTTGTGGATCTGTTGGCCAGAACTTCTGGGCAAGATGGGAAATAGTCATAAGGTATTGTCTACATGCAGAAAGAGTTCCATGGAAAGAGTGCTGGTAGGTTGCTGCAACATCATCCAGTAACAACCAAAGATTTATTTTTTTGTAAATAAGGAAAGCCAGGCATATATCTGAATCTTCGTCACTTTGTTTAGAAAACATCACACAGAAATAGCAAGAAGATATGGTCTTGTTTGACTGATAATTAAACAAGCAATGGTCCCCATCTACTCATATACTCAGGTGTGAAATCAAAAGCTAAGCCCGCAGAGCTATATTTAGGCGTGCAATATGTCTTTGAAAAAAGTAAAACTCACAGCTGAAGAACCTAAGGGAAACCACTTCAGGAATGTAGTGCTGTTTGAGGAGAAGCATGGAGGCTTTTTCATAAAATGAACCAAGGCAACCTCAACTATAGCAGGGCAATATCTTGGATGACAAATATGTTGTCATCCTAAAGATCTCCCTCATAAGATTATTGAGTTGAGGCTAAAATTAACCATGACAGTGCTTCCCTATCTTTCTTTTTTAAAAAAAAGACATTCCAGGTTCTATGTATACCAATACATGCTTTAATGCTCGAGAATCAAACAAGCCCCGTTGTATTAGTCAAAGATTGTCCATTATTCTTTGCCATAGAGTGTCAGGTCATATACCTTAGGGAAGCTTAGAAGACTTCCTGGAGACATGAAGAGGTAACTTTATCCCGGTTGAGAAAATTTTATTTTACTTTAACCTCTTTGAGAAAAAAATCAAATTCTTTAACTTCTTGAGAAAAAAACTATATATATGTATTTTGTAAAATTAAATATGGGATGTGATTGAACAAATAGCATCACCACCTTTGTCCACTCTTGTACTCAGCTAATAGAATTTCAAGCTGGATTTGGTAAATTTTCTTCTGCTGACAGCTTACCAGAATCATCTGTTGGAATGGTACCCCATTTTTTTTCCCCTGATTTATCTTTCTTTCAGTACTGTCTTGTTTTTTTTCTTTCTCCAACAAGCAGCAGGTAAGGGACAAATAATTATTATTTGAGGTTTGTTCTGATCTTTTGTTAGGAATTGAAATTGTGCCACTGCAAATAATTACTTAGTTAGCACTAAGGTAGATCTTACATCAAATCTAGCTCTCACTGTTGCTTTTCATGCAGCTCAGATATCCTGGAGCTAATGACTGAATTGGCAGGCATATATACCAGCATTCTGCAGTTAAAACACCAATGAAGTCCAAGCTTTAGATCTTAAGATTCATGGTTCAAGCCAATTTACAGGATTGCTCTGCAGATATAATTAGGCATCTTCATCTACGCTGATCTGTCCTCCTGGAAAGACTACGTGAAAAGTACACTGCTCAAAAAAATAAAGGGAACACAAAAATGAGACATCCTAGATCTGAATGAATGAAATATTCTTATTAAATACTTTGTTCATTACATAGTTGAATGTGCTGACAACAAAATCACACAAAAATTATCAACGGAAATCAAATTTAGCAGCCCATGGAGGTCTGGATTTGGAGTTACACTCAAAATTAAAGTGGAAAAAAATACTACAGGCTGATCCAACTTTGATGTAATGTCCTTAAAACAAGTCAAAATGAGGCTCAGTAGTGTGTGTGGCCTCCACATGCCTGTATGACCTCCCTACAATGCCTGGGCATGCTCCTGATGAGGTGGCAGATGGTCTCCTGAGGGGTCTCCTCCCACACCTGGACTAAAGCATCCCCCAACTCCTGAACAGTCTGTGGTGCAACGTGGCATTGGTGGATGGAGTGAGACATGATGTCCCAGATGTGCTCAGTTGGATTCAGGTCCTGGGAACGGGCGGGCCAGTCCATAGCATCAATGCCTTTGTCTTGCAGGAACTGCTGACACACTCCAGCCACATGAGGTCTAGCATTGTCTTGAATTAGGAAGAACCCAGGGCCAACCACAGCAGCATATGGTCTCACAAGGACTCTAAGGATCTCATTTCAGTGAGTGGCAGTCAGGCTACCTCTGGCAAGCACATGGAGGGCTGTGCAGCCCCCTAAAGAAATGCCACCCCACACCATTACTGACCCACTGCCAAACCGGTAATGCTGGAGGATGTTGCAGGCAGCAGAATATTATCCACAGCATCTCCAGACCCTGTCACGTCTGTCACATGTGCTCAGTGTGAACCTGCTTTCATCTGTGAAGAGCACAGAGCACCAGTGGTGAATTTGCCAAACTTGGTGTTCTCTGGCAAATGCCAAATGTCCTGCACGGTGTTGGGCTTTAAGCACAACCCCCACCTGTGGACGTTGGGCCCTCATACCACCCTGATGGAGTCTGTTTCTGACTGTTTGAGCAGCCACATGCACATTTGTGGCCCGCTGGAGGTCATTTTGCAGGGCTCTGGCAGTGCTCCTCCTTGCACAAAGGTGGATGTAGCAGTCCTGGTGCTGGGTTGTTGCCCTCCTACGGCCTCCTCCACGTCTCCTGATGTACTGGCCTGTCTCCTGGTAGCACCTCTATGCTCTGGACACTACGCTGACAGACACAGCAAACCTTCTTGCCACAGTTCGCATTGATGTGCCATCCTGGATGAGCTGCACTACCTGACCACTTGTGTGGGTTGTAGACTCGGTCTCATGCTACCACTAGAGTGAAAGCACTGCCAGCATTCAAAAGTGACTAAACCATCAGCAAGAAAGCATAGGAACTGAGTAGTGGTCTGTGGTCACCACCTGCAGAACCACTCCTTTATTCGGGATGTCTTGCTAACTGCCTATGTTTTCCACCTGTTGTCTATTCCATTTGCACAACAGCATGTGGAATTGATTGTCAATCAGTGTTGCTGATTGTTTGATTTCACAGAAGTGTGATTGACTTGGAGTTACATTGTGTTGTTTAAGTGTTCCCTTTATTTTTTTGAGCAGTGTATAATAATGCAATCAAAGATTTTCTTGACTGTGAGGTTTGAGATATGTTGGGAAAAATATGACAAACTATTCAGGTAGTTAAAAATGTTCATTTTTCAAGAGTAGCCAGAAAACAGGCCATATTCCTAAATGGGCACTTTAGTCTCCATCCATCTGAGAAATTCTCAATTAGTTCATCAGAAAATCAATGCTAAAGGCATGCCTGAAGTCCTTTGCTTCAGACTTTGCCAAACTTTGCCAACAGAAAACAAATTTAATATCATTACACTTTGTTTATGTAAATTCTAGCTTTTTTTTCCCAAAACAAACATGGAACATAGTCATCTTTTTTTTTTTAATCAGAAGTGAGGCATCTGTTGTAAAGTCTTACTTTCTCATAAATAAAACACATAGCACTCTTCATATTATTGGGGGGGAGGGGAATACCATTTATATTGCCTACAACCTCCATCTTTCAATGATGATAAAAAGCATACTTTTTCATACTGTAGTTAGAATACAGTATTGCAGGCTGACTCTGGTCATCGCCAGGAGTTTGATTCTGTCCAGCTCAAAGTTGATTCAGCCTTCCATCCTTCTGAGATTGGTAAAATATAGACCCAGATTGTTGGGGCCAATATGCTGACTCAGTAAACTTCTTAGAGAGGGCTGTAAAGCACTCTGAAGTGGTATATAAGCTATTGCTATTTTGAGAAATGTTTTGTTGATAGGCTGACTTGGTATGTGATAACCCGGGGCATGGCACAAAAGCAACAAAGTCACAAAAGTAGGTGAAGTCCCTTTAATACCTCCAACTTGGCCCCCAGTGTCCAGTTATCATCAGCTGGAGAAAAAAGCTCTCCCAAGAATAGTTTTTAAAGGAAAGAAATGCAGTCCGAACTCAAAGTACATATAGATTATAAATAAAAAGCAACACAAACCACACTGTAGCAATTAACGAGACAGGGCAGGATAAGAAATTGAAGACTTCAAAAGATAATAAAACACAAACAGTTGGGAGGATGCCAGAACCCAGATAAAACTTGACAAACCAAAATAATTCATGCTTTGCTTCCAGCAAGGAGCTGTGCGCAAACACCTTGTTAAAATCCTGTTTTCCCAGCTGCAACTAATGAAGGGAATCAGGGCCTTTTCCTCCCCTAACGCATGTTGCTCCCTTATCTGTTCCTGCCTGCATGCCCTAGGATGAAGTGGGGTGGGCCTGGGTCTTCCTCTGAACGCCAGCCGGTCTGTGCCCTTCCCTAGTTTCCTCCACAGCCACTGGAGCCACACTCCCACTCCCTGTCAGCTGTTCAACCTCTCCCTCGGAATCAGATTCCAATAGGGGCATGACATGGTAGAACTTGGGAATATATACCTTACAACTACGAAGTTAAGAATGAAGGTAATTAGCAACATGTCATCATTAGAAGCAAAATGAACACATATTAACACAAAGCAA
The DNA here is from genome assembly GCF_049901715.1 of Pseudonaja textilis. Lineage (NCBI taxonomy): Eukaryota > Metazoa > Chordata > Lepidosauria > Squamata > Elapidae > Pseudonaja > Pseudonaja textilis. Next base: position 127,459,933 of record NC_141992.1, on the reverse strand, counting down.
GACCATTCTTCTAGATCATCTAGATCAGTGGTTCCCAAAGTGGGTGGTACCACTCCCTGGGGGGCAGTCGGATGCATTAGGGGGGCACTAAGAGGCAAGGGGGCTGGCAGGGGGGTGCTAAGAGGCGACAGGAGGGCATTCGAGGCGCCAACCCTACTGATTCACTCACTGACTGTAGCATCGCTCCAGAGCCGGCACCTCCAATGCGGAAGCGGTGGCACGTTACGTGCCACCACGGCTGCGTTTGATGCACCGTCCCCCACCACCTCTTAGTGCCCCTTTGCTGGCCCTCTTGGGGATGCTAAGAGGTGGCGGGGGGGCATTCAAGGCACCAGTCCTGCAGGTTCACCCATTGACTGTAGCACCGCTCTGGAGCCAGCGCCTCCAATGCGGAAGTGGTGGCACTTTATATGCCGTTGCAGCGGCGTTCAATGTACCATCCCCCTGCCACCTCTTAGTGTCACCAAGTGGGCTGGCAGAGGGGCACTAAGAGGTGGCAGGGGGGCGTTCAAGGCGCCAATTGGCCCTGCAGGTTCATCCATTGAGGCACCAGCTCTGGAGCGGTGCTACAGTCAATGGGTGAACCTGCAGGGACGGCACCTCGAATGTCCCCCTGCCACCTCTTAGCATGTCCAAGAGGGCCAGAGCAGGTTGCTAAGAGGTGGCAGGGGGTGGCGCATCGAACATGGCCATGGCAGCATGTAACGTGCCACCACTTCCTCATTGGAGGCGCCAGCTCTGGAGCAGTGCTAGTCAATGGGTGAAACTGCAGGGCTGGCCAGCACCTTGAACACCCCCCTGCTGCCTCTTAGCCCCCCTCTGCCGGCCCCCTTGTAGTAAAGCTCCAGAACCGGTGCCTCAAATGCGGCAGAAAAGCCACTGCCACCACTTTCCCAAAGTGCCGCCGCTGTCACATTCTGTCTTTCTGTCAGTCCATCCATCCATCCATCCATCCATCCATCCATCCATCCATCCATCCAAAAGGTCTGTCTGTTTGCCTGCCTGCCTGCCTCTCTCTCTCTCTCTCTCTCTCTCTCCTCTCCATGCATGCATCCATCCATCCATGTTCGAAGTGCTGGCCCCACAGGCACATCGGGAAAGTAGAGCAAAGCCAGTCTGAGAAGGAGGGAGGGAAGGTGGGAGGAAGAGAGAGAGAGAGAGAGGGAGGGAGAGAGAGAGAGAGAGAGATCTGATACATCAGACTGAATGAGGCCTAGTTTAGACTGAGGCCCTTTTCTACACTGAAACATCTTTTCCAGCACATTGAAACCTCTTTGGCTTCTATTAAAGGTTTTGTGGACGAAACATGGTCAAGGCTATCAGGAAGCGCTCACATTTTGTTGAGGCTTTAAACAGGATCCATTGAACCAGATCTCCACCCTAAAAATTACTTTTCCCCAATGTATTACAGTGCCAATTCTGAAGAAGGCAAAACCAAAATGTACTGGTAAATTACAAGGAGAACACACACACGTACACACACTCCCTTCTAACCCTGCTGGAGCAGGTGATTGGACTAGAATAGATATCTCATTATCTTCCTCCTCCCTCCCTCCCTCCTTCTTTATTTCTTTTTCTCTCTGTCCCTTCCTTCCATCCTGCCCTCTTTCTTTGTCCCTTTTTCTTTCTTTCCCCTTTCTCTTTATTTTCTCTCTCTCTCTCTCTCTTTCTTTTCTCTCTCTCTTTCCCTCTCTCAGGCTCATCCCTTTGGATCAGGGTTCACCAAACTTTTGGGCCTCAGGGACCACCAAACTCATAATTTTAAATCCTGGAGACCACTAATATGAATTTTGACTGACAGTGGCTTTCTGGTGTTGGTGGGAGAGAGAGAGAGATCTGATCCAACCTCTCTCTCTCCCTCTCTCTCTCACACACACAGGCAGGGATGGGATTTAGACTCCTGATCTAAAGCTGTCAAAACTCCAAAAACTGGTCAAGTAGCTCCTGGGAGGCCAGTCATAAATTAGACCACTTGCTAAACAACCGGTCATTAAGTGAGGACCACTTGTATTTGGTTTGCCAGTCACCTGGCCATGCCCACCCAGTCATGTGACCAGCAAACCACACCCTCAAATTAGGCCACACCCACAGAAATTTGAATCCCACCCCTGGGTGGGAGGCACCGAAGATGAGTTTGTAGCACCAAGGGGGCGGTGGACTGCAAAAGTTTGGGAACCACTGATCTAGATCTTGGCAACCAGTTCCAACTTCTAACCTAACTTTTTATTATTATTTATTTATAAAATTTTAACAGATGACCAAGCAAAACCCATAACTCAATTCTTATTTTTTTCTCTCTGTTTTTATACTCAAATAAAATGATATTTTGAGTACCATACGCAGAGAATGAATACAACTTGGGAGAGGGTTGATCACTCTAGGTATTTCCTATCTTCAGAAAAATGAGGTGGGGGGAATAGATCTTACTATTGTTCGTCTTTTGGAATTTAAAGGTGTACAATTCCAAAAAGACTGAGGGCAGCTTATATTTTAGAATATATATATATATATATATATATATATATATATATATATATATATATATATATATATATATATATAGATCAGCTTATAATTTTTAGAATATATATATATATATATATATATATATATATATATATATATATATATATATATATATTATAAATATATAATATATTTAAAGGAAAATAACTGCCCAAACAAAATCACTTAAATTACACCTAGAAACTATTGTCAGGGGCATCCCAAAATATCCCAAAAACAAGAATGGGGACAGACACTTAAGATACTTCCAGAATATTTGAAGAGTGAGACCTGTACATGTCTTGGTATTCCAAAAGGCAAGGGTTTTTATTTATTGAGCAGTAAGCCTTAGATCAATACCTGGAAAATATTAAAGTAAATAGCAAAACAGGCTACTTCTAAACATCTTGGAAATAATACTGTGATTGCCAAGAATCATTGCTGTATCAAAAATATGTCATGTGAGAGAACTCATGCCTCCGTTTTTGATACAGCAATTATTCTAGTAGACAAAAGGAATGCTGTGGACATAATCTACCTCAATTACAGCAAAGCATTTGATAAACTTGCCCATGCCTTTTTCATTGACGAGTTGTTAAAGTGTGCTTTGTATGGTAGTATAATAAAGTGGATCCACAATTGACTGACTGGCTGTTTTCAAAGAGTTAATATTAATGGTTTTACATTGAATTAGAGAACATTCATCAGTGGGTCCTTTGGAGAACTATCTTCCAGCTGGTATTATTTGACATTTTAATGAATGTTCTGAATAATGGGATTGATGGGAAGCTTAGATAATGGAGAGGTCTGGCCAAAACCCAGAGAAACAGAACAAGATTGTAATCTCATTTGGACAGGTTTGAAGACTGGGATGAAAGCAGATCCAGCAGAAGAGGTTTGTTGTGTATCCCATCCACTAGAACAGGGATCCCCAAACCCCAGGCCATAGACTGGTACCCATCTATGGCCTGTTAGGAACCTGGTTGCACAGCTGGAGGTGAATGGTGGGCGAATGAGCAAAACCAAAACATCCACCATCACCCAGTTTGTGGAAAAATTGTGTTGACAAAACCATCCCAGGTGCTAAAAAGTGTACACACTGCTACATTAGACAGTATCATTAGGCAGCACCTAGGAGGAAGAACTTTTCTGCTACCAGAAAAATATACCAAAAAATTTATGATAATAAGATCTATACAACAGTGTAACAATCTATGTAAGGAAGTTGAAGGTTCTCCGTTCCTGGAGATTTATGAGAACAGGCTGGACTGTCACGTCTCCTAGATAGTTTGATTGATTTTACTACACTCTGTGAAAGGCTGGGTGATCTTTCTGATTCCTCCTAACTCTGACAATTCTCTGATTGTTTTAGTTATATCCCTTTTTTCTTTTTATCTGAGGGTTATTAATGGCATAAATAGTTCTCCCCATGATTGTGTTAACTTTATAACAACCTGGTAAAGTAGTCCAGATTGAAACAGAACAACCAGCGCAGTTTTATATGTATTTGCAATGCTGACTAGAGATTTCAACCCATACTTCTTTCTAGTATAAGGGTACACAATATACCAACCTCCCAAAGTACACAAAAACTACTAAAATTGTGGTCAAATTATAATTGTAGCATGATGGAAAGACTAAATGACAAAATTTCATAGGGAATAATGATATTAATGTGTTTTTAATTAAATTTAAATTAAACGAAATTTAGTTTAGTCTTAGCCTAGTTTTGTCCTAGCTTTTTTGGAGTGCAGCCATAGCATTCCCCTCAAAGGACAAACATGGCTTTTGGCCCAAAGCAATTTGCACAGCCCATTCTAGTCCAGTGATCAAGGCAGTGCACCAAACGGGCATATATTAATGTATGTATACAGGCAGCATTATATTATGAAAATTCAAAAGGCGCCGTGCAGTCATCTAAATGTGCAACTCACAATTGCTAACATAAAAGATGAAATGAAATAAGAGTACAAGCATTTCATCAAGGACACACATGAACTTTTAAAATGCTGTGCAGGAGAATAATGAGTTGGCAGACTTCGTTGTGTGAACCACCTCAAAGACACAAGATAGAAACTTTTGGTAGAATACTGCTATTGATCTTAAGCCAAATATGTGGTCCTGAGGTACAGTATATACTGAAATAATGGAAAGTTTAGAGCAGATTCTTGGCTCACCAGATCAGTAACCAAGCACCCAGAGGGATCAGGAATAGCAAGGAGTCAAAGGAGCTTCAGATCAAACTATTTTGTGCCAATCTCGCTTTCCCCGTGGATTATAGAGTGTTAATAAAAAAGGTCCTTGCTGCCTTTTGGAATAGGGAAGAGCCGCCTAATTTTACATGGCCTATGGCATAATTTTGAAAACAATTTGCAAGGGATCTGTTCAGATCTCCATTGAGAGACACCTGTTCTTTCCTTTACATCCTGCTATTCAAGACAGAAACACGGAGACATCAAACAAAAGGGGAGGAGGGGTTCAGAAAGAAAGAAACAATGATTGCCAAAGAAAAATATTTAATAGCTGCCAAATGGCCCTTCATTATTTTCCTCCCTTGCCGCTATTACTGAAGGGTATCCTCATTTTGTAGAGTTGATTTCCCCCCCATCCATAGTTTGTATGTGTATATGTGCATACATAGGGGTCAGTTAGCATGAATCTCTGTAATGTTTTCAGCAGAGTATTCTCCCCTGCAGGTCTTGCTAAGCTTATTCGCTCTGTTGTAACATGCAGAATTTTTTTTCTTAATGCACCACTGCTAAAAAATAGGGAGTTTTTTTAAAGCCATTACTGAATAGCTTTACTTAATGTGGAGGAAAGTGAACACTCATCATTATTCTTTAACATCCCCTAAAGCCACAGTAGGTGGCTCTAACATCCCTCCACTTTTAATCTAACTTTTTTTATTAGTTCAGCTCTGCTGCGATAAGTTAGTTTAGGGAGCCATCTTCCTATTATTTTGCCCTTCTTTGCTCGGTGCACAATCCTCATGAATGCCAATTAATGGACAGTGGAGAGAAACAGGAATCCCAGGGATCTACCTACACTTTATTTCTCACACTAATGCATTTGAAGAGAATAGCGGTGTTTTCATGGAACTCATTGCCAAGTTAGTTTGAAGCATGTGTGAACAAAGTGAGCTAAAATTCCAAGTCTATTGAAGGTGTTTAAGGTGCTGTTGGGGCTGCTGTGATTCTTGGAGTCTGTTCCATTCACTCCCTAGTAAAAAGCAATTATGATTTCTGCTTTGGTTAGTTATTCAATCGACTTGTTCGTGGCATTTTCATTCACCTTTCTTCCAAGAAAGTCAGTGTATTATCCGGTATATCTTCCCATCCCATCTTCTAATCAAATTAATCTTCAGGAAGTAGGATAGGTTTAGTGGATATGATTCAAACAAGGCTTTTGGGGAGTTTAATTATTAACAAAACAAATGTAATTTATAAGGATTGGTAATTTGTGTAGCTGGGTATTCCCTATATAAAGAAAATAAACCCTGATTTTTTTGAACGAGACATAACCATTTATGAAACCCTCAGGAAATTATCCACCAATTCTATTTTTTGTGAAAATCTATTGGTGAGATCAAAATGAAAATACTAGTAAATGCTTCCTGAACACAAATCCAATGTCTTTTTTACATGTCTGTCTAGTTTTCTTGGGAATTATATGGAAATACATTGTCTTTGCCTTTTTCATGGTTTGTTTTTCCTTTTCAATTTACATTTCAAACCAAAGATCATTATTATCATCATTATTTATGGAATTAGCTTTGGTCGGTCTTATTTCAAGGTAGACTAATCATCTGATATAACATCAATCCCAAATTTTACAAACATATTTTCATTTACTTTCTCATTGCAGTACACATATATGCAAAGGGTGCATACTGTTATATATAAATGGCTTTCATGCATAGTAATACTTCACTCATTGTAGCAGTCCAGTAGAAAATCAGATGGGTGTAGTTCTCACGTTTAAATTGGTTTTACTTATGTTTAAATTGGTTTTAGCACAAAAAGCTATATAGATGCAGGTTGATCCACACCACATTAATGTAAAATTCTGTTCTGCTTTTCATCATAGTGAAACCTGAGCCTTCAGAATGACCTTCATGATACATATTATTACTATTTTTTTTTTTAAAAAAGAGAAATATCATCTTTCAGGATTTGTCTTAAGCTTCTTGTCAGTGTTGGAATGTAAGATGTAGATCCATGTTTTATTAGGAATTTCATTCTGTTATTGGTGCATAATATAACTATTAGAGAAATTTGAGGTTCCTTTCTTTTTAATCACTGTACTTACAAACATCTTATTGGGGATAGAAACAGATGCAATAAAATCCAAGCATCTTCTCATATACATTGCAGTTCCCTTTTAAGTTGGAAAGCTCATTATTTACTGTATTGTGGCCATTTCTAAATAAGCATATATTTATTGTTACTGTCTTATTAAAACTTTTAAGTAACAGGGAAAGATTTTTGTGGGGGGAGGGGAAGGCCCTTTGTGGATTTATATACAAATAGTAAAATAATTCCTCAAAAAAGAACAAATGTATTAATTTTTTTCAAAGTTTATCTCCTGGACTACACACAAACATTCCTCTGTAACATTTATTTTCCCTTTGGAATTGTTATCTAATGTTCATTTACTTTGAATTTGCTGGTACATTGAATTCAGGGGACTTATTTCTAAATGCTTGAGAAATTCAATATTTGTGACACCTGACTGACCCTCCTGGACAAAGAAGATCTGGGTCTGGTTAGTAATTTGATAGGAGGTTCAAGGGGCTATCAAGACTTGAGAGTGGAAAGCTGGGGGGGAAACCCCCTGAAGATGATGAAGGCAAATTCCATCTAAATTACTGCCAGGAAAACTGCAGAGCTGTATCCGTGAACTCCTCAACATTTGAGTTTTAAGCAATGGCAACTTTCCCTTTTGGCTCATCTTCAGTTCCTCAATTCTTCTAACTGGGACTATTCCTCAGGTTTCTGATGTGGTTTTTCACTCAGTGGTATACTCAAATATCACAACTCAAGTCGTATGTAAAGTAAAGGCTGATATATGCAACAGAGAGATGGGAGAGATCAGCTGAACTTGTCGATCAGAAAGGTGGGCAGTTCGGTGGTTCAAATCCAGAGGTGGTATTCAGCAGGTTCTGACCAGTTCTGGAGAACCGGTAGCAGAAATTTCGAGTAGTTCAGAGAACTGGCAAATGCCACCTCTGACTGGACATTTGACAGTATCCTTCCCCTGCCATGCCCACCAAGTCATACCCACAGAACTGGTAGTAAAAATATTTGAATCCCACCACTGTTCAAATCCCTAGCGCCACGTAGTGGAGTGAGCCCCTGTTACTTGTCCCAGCTTCTGCCAGCATAGCAGTTCAAAAGCATGTAAAAATGCAAGTAGAAAAATAGGGACCACTTTGGTGGGAAAATAACAGTGTTCTGTGTGCCTTTGGCATTTAGTCATGCTGGCCACATGACAACGAAGACATCTTTGGACAGCACTGTCTCTTCGGCTTTGAAATGGAGATGAGCACCGCCCCTAGAGTCAAGAATGACTAGCCCACATGTGCAGGGGAACCTTTACCTTTTAATTATTCTAAGCAAACTTTCATTGGCAACTAGTTTATTTCTGGTCTGCATCCCATTCATTTTTATTTACTTTTAAATTTATTCCATCCTTTTTCTTCAGGAATATGCAGTTATTAAAAAAGAAATTGCACTTCCATTTTTACTTAAGTAATATTTAAATATAAATATTAAGCTGATGAATGCTATAGTTTCTGTTTGAAACTATTTTTTTATTTATTTTAGCATTTAAAGCCCTATCCAGGCTTTCCCTGAAAGAAAGGAAGTTAAGAAAAATGTTTATTCTCAGTCTCTCTGTGATGTTCTAAGGAGGCAAGTGCTAGGCAAGTGATTACTAACATTCATTTTGACATCATTTCTTTATCTCTAGATGGTCAGTCAAAGAGAAGCTGCAGCAATCAGTCAGTTCACTGTGAGTTTCACTTTTCTTTAAAAGCCATTCTTTAACCGAGAGAAACTCTCTGATTCATGCAAGGCCAGCTTTTCTTAGCAGACAAAACTTACTTACTCCCAGCCTATTCATTGGGAACCCACAAAAAGGAGAGGATTTTCAGAAGCCGCCACTGAATGGGAGGTAACTGGGCCTGATGTGAATTGACCTTAGTTCCTTTAGGATCTTTTTTCCTTAAATCTCAGCAACTTCCCAGATTCCTAAAACTCCTGTCGATCCAGATCAAGCAACCAACATACATACACCCTTGGTATCTAGACTGAGTCTTAAGTTTCAGATAAGGGATGGGAAGGACTGCTAGGACTTTTTTGTTGTTGTTGTGGCCATACCTGGTTTCAAATTGAGACATAGTGGCAGAAAGCAGAGACAATATTAAAGTATATAAAATCTATTTTTAAGAGTAGTATTGAATAAGAATGTTGTAAAAGCAGATGGTTAGTTACGTTCTTACCCGTGCAGCGGTAGATCAAATTCTATAAGGATCTGTAAATTCTTGTTTTCTGAAGTCTTGATAAACTGCAAGAGGGTCTAATCCTATATGTGATCTTTAAGAGGCAGTTGTATCATTCCTTTCCCCTGGGTTGGATAATCATTACTCTTTTTCTTTTCCTGCTCCTCTTCCATTTCTTTAATATATCAAGGATAACATTTTATTAAGGGACTACCCTGAAAGCTGGTGCAGATTATTGGTACTCTGTCACTCCTTCTTCTGCTCACCTCTGGGATCTTCTTCTGCTCACTTCTGAATCACACATTCTTTTTCCCTCCTTCACCCTGGAATATTCCAGAATGCTTTGAGGAGAAAAATGAGGAAGGACAGGACAAGACATAGGCTGACATTCATGAATGAATGAATGCACGCATGCAATTTGTGCACCTTTGAATTTGATTGCCTTGTACTCCAGCCCCAATGACAATATTTATAAGGAGTTCATAACAAGATTGGTACTTATATTCAGGACTCCCTATTGACCATTTCTGTGTTCAGCCAAGTTGCCACTGAGTTCTACACGATGCTGAATTCCAAGGTTGAGCTGGATGCATCTTTCTAAATGAGCTGTTGGAAAAAAAATATATATCAAGTTCAGCACTCTTTTGGCTGTACAAAATCATTTTTCTTTTGTACAAATGGATACTGTAACAAATGTGGGAGGATGCATTTCTGTCTGTCCTTTGTCTATTATTTTCCACAGATTCCACTGGGGTTTTCACGGATAGTCCCAGGAAGTGGTCTCCTTAATAGCAGAGGTATATTATGACTTGGTAATTATATAATGCAATACTTCCATTGCCAAGAGAAAATGTTTGTTTGCATCTGTGTGTGATTTATGGTAAACAAAATCCCCTTACATAACAATTCCTGTCCAGCATAGGCACCCTCATGATTCAGTTAGCATTAATGTAAAAATAAACATCCCTCATGCTGCATTTTATCATTTGCATAAAGAATCTTAGTTTACCTTACAAAATGCCTTCTCATCTCATGTGCTTGAGATAGATAAGTTTTGGTCAAATATAGTTGTAGAAATGCCTGATCACACATATTGCATCATCATCTTAACATGATGAATATCTTGCACTGAGATGTGTGTGTGTGGGGGGGGGGAGTTTGAATAATTGTAGCACAATTTGTAACCCACAAGCTGAACATAATCAACCAGCCATGTAACTGTGTCATCTCTGAACCCCAAACAGAAAGAAAAGTAAGAAAAGTTATGAAGTCTTTGGGTGGCTGATACAGATGTCTAGTGGCTGTGCTTGGCTTCATGGGTCACAAACCACAGAGGTCTTTGTAAGTGATACAGATACCTAAAAATAAGTAGCAAGAAATGGAAAGTTCCCCAGTTTCATATTAAGCTATTACTGATATTCTGATGATGAAATCTGTTCTCCAACTTCTGGAAAAGTTTCTTTTCCTAATAAAAGTAAAGCCACTGTGAGTTAGACTAAATTGGTAATTTCAAGTGGCTTTCATGGCAAAAGTATCAAAGTGAGTCACAGATATCTTCTTCTGGGATGGATAGGTAGATAGATAGATAGATTAGACAGACAGACTAAAATAGCTTACTGTCTTGGAATTTCTTGACAAGTTTCCTATCCAAGGTACTAACCAGATCCAACTCAAACCTTTTTTTTTTCAGATCAGCCAAAGTCAGTTAGATAAATCTTGCTTTCTCCCTAGTTCTTTGTCTTATCTTATTCTCAGTATGCTTTAGAATTTTATTAGAATATTGTAGATGGTGTATTGAACTTAGTAGGGTTTTGTGTGTGGGGGGGTGTTTTACATATTTCACTATCATTATTTACCCATGTAATATGACTATATTACTATTATTCTTCTCATCTTTTCTACTACCTTCTCATATTGGTATCTTATGATTATATTAATTAGTTGGTTGTATGTACACTTGGAGCTTCTGCACTAGAGACAAATTCCTTGTGTATCCAATCACACTTGGCCAATAAACCTATTCTATTCTATTCTAATCTATTCTATTCCATTCCTTCCATTCTATTCCATTCCATTTGATTCCAATCTACTCTGTTTTATTCTATATAATTGTCATTTGAACATTTGAAAAAGCAATATAGTTTCAATAATTCAATTCAAATAAGGAAGAAAGTCTAGGCAGGATTTGGAAAAACATCCAGTTTTGGTAGTCATAATCTGAATTAGCCATAGTCTTATTTCCATACAGTTATTAATCAGCAAAACTTAAATTGAGAGCATTTCCTTTAAAAATAATCAGTTTTCTTATTGAATGTTGTTTTGCTAACTGCCTAGAAAACTGCATCACAAATGTCACATGGCACCAGCCTAATAAAAATAATGCCATTTTTTAAAAAATGCTGCATAGGTGTAAAAATAATGCCATTTTTTAAAAAATGCTGCATAGGTGTTTCTTTCTGCTGGACTACACACAGCATTTCTAAGTTCCTCTATAACTTTATTTTCCCTTTGGAATTGTTATGTTCACAGATGTCATTTCATGCTTTAGAAAGCAAAGTGCACCTTGGCCATCTAATAGCCACAACTTGTTGATGAAGCAGGGACCTAATAACACCATTCATTAGCCAGGGGACATTATCTGAGACCTGAGAAAATTAAGAGGAAAAGTATTCCCATAACATGCATCACTGTCTGTAGTTAACAGGAATCTTTTCATATTTCAGAAGAAGGGAATTTAAGTAAGATCATGTTAACCTCACATTTTTGTTGTCTTGTTTCTTTTCTTTTAAATAATGTTTGGATCTTTTAAAAAGCATTGTAAACAATTGCTTTATAGCAATTTCACTGATAGAGATCAGCATCTGATCTTTTATAGTTTTTTCAACCATATTATTCTTAGCACAAATACTGCTGTATCATAAACAGAGCTATTTAGCTTGATGCAATACAGATTGATTGCACTGATTGTCTTAACTAGCTTTCTTGCACCTTTCCAATAACTTTCTCAGTATATCCATCATCATCAGAACTTTTGTACATCCATTATTGCAGGGATGTCGATAATGGGCCGGATGTGTCACACGCTGGCCACACCCACCCTAATTTTAGCAAATGGAGAAAAAGTTGTGGTACATCATGTGATGACAATGTGACGTCACAAGTTTGACACCCCTGCACTATGGGCTATACCAAGGAAGGCTGTTAGGAGGCAAAACTGGCATTTCTTTTCAGGGATACATTGTTCCATAATGTACATTTAAAAGGTTGTTTTACTGAAAACACCATCCAACTTAAGCATCTGTGAAGTTCTGTACAATTTAAGAGGAAAGGGGATGGCTTTATTGTGTGTCAGTTTTGAAGGCATACAGTCTTGTTGTCTTGTAGGAAAAAGATCAGCTAAGTTGGAGAATCACTGCTGGTTAGGAGGGCAAGGGATTTGAAAAAATAAGGGGCCTAAAACATGACCTCACTTGATTTTCCCTAAATATGATCCTTGTTTCTAAAAGTCCATATGAAATGAAAGAGAAAATACAATTCACTGAAGGGAAGTTTAGCCAGGAGAAATATGAAAAATAGATTTGACAATATTAATAAGAATAGCAACATAGCCATATTTTGTCTGCTAGCCATTCATCTCTGTTTCCAAAAGAATTTCATATTGAAACCAACTACTTGATCAATCAAGATTCGACCTTCCAGTTATATGTTCTTACGCATTCTGATTCTACTTTTGATTGACAGTAAGTTAGGTTTCTGTCACTTGGATATGAACAATCAACACTTTTGAATTATGGTTTGTTGATTAAAATATCAATATCAATCTGCTAACCCAGTGAAGTTCAGCTGTCATTTACATCTAGTATTTCTAATCTAGTAGCTGTTGTCAAACTCCTTTAATGGATACTATACTTATAATGAGCCATGAATCAGGCAAGATCTTACATGAATTTGCAATTTGCTTTAACTTGAATTTGCAGTTCAATCTCATATAAAAATCCTGATATAACACATGTTCAATAATATGTTCTTTAGGCAATTGCTTGTGATGCAGAGCACAGACCAAACCATTTTTGTCATTCATTTTATCTATCCAGAGACTGTATCAGATTATACAGAGCCAGAACAAAATACCTCTAAATTCTGTCTGAATATTAGTATGTGAAATCAGTTACGTGTACCGTCCAAGCTGAAGCTATGGAGACAGGTGGAATACACATATTCAGCTGTTGTAAAAATGCATGTAGGAAATAAAATCTATCCATGTATACCAGTACAGAGGATGACTTTTGCCTGTGAATATTTTCTGGAAGGTCATAATTTCTCTTTCTGGATGAAGAATGGTTCTTTAATAATACGTAGTTCTAATACTCTTCCATTCCAAGCGGTCTGAAGCCCTTCAGAGATGAATGAAAACCTAAATTACAGGGAACAATAGGCATTTTAAGTTGATTGATTTCAATAGCCAAGGACTTTAAGATATGAAGTTGAATTTGATGGGGGTAGTTCATATTTTAGCTTTGGGTATTTATGCTCATACATTTTGTAGAATTCTCCAAATAGCAGCAGCCTTGATGAATCTGAAATGCATGTGTTATTATGTGCCAGAACGGTTACATTCCCACATATGGTTCAGGTTTTTGCCTCTAGAGTGATCAATACTGGTAGTACAGTGATTAAAATGCAATATTGCAGGCTAACTCTACCCGCAACCTAGAATTCGATCATGACAGGCTCAAGGTTGACTCAGCCTTCTACTCATCTGGGGTCAGTAAAATGGGCCTAGATTGTTGGTGGTGATATGTTGGCATTGTAAACCACCCAGAGCACTATGGGGTGGTAAATAAGTCTAAGTACTATTGGTACACATTTTTCTTGATTTCTGCTGTTTTTTGGGGTGGGTGGGGAGGTTCTTCTAGAAAATGTTCTAAGTCAACTTTCTTACAAACAAAGCAGTTGTCTGTAGCAATCCCAACAAGTTGAAGACTCATTTGATGCCTTATTTTATCAAAAAAATATTCATCTGAACATACTGCTATAATTCATACACATCTGGTATTGGTTAGTCATTTTACCTGGACATATATTAATGATACATAATAAGAAATATAATTTAGACAGTGTCATTTTCAGATTATAATGAGATGTGCTAGGAGAAAAGTGCTAACACAATAACATAGAGATCAGCTCTGGATTTTATCTGTAAATAATTTTGCAGAACTGGATTACAGTTTATAAGATCACCAAATAGCTACGGTATGAAGTAAATAATATACAACACTCAAGCATGCACAATATGTGAGTCAAGCATTAATGGAGTTCATATGGATATCCAAATTAAAATTATGGGGAGAAATGGGTACATGTTTGACAGAACACACAAATTATTGTATGTGTTAACACCTAACATGGATGAAGGGATACTATCTGAGTTTTGTGAATTCTGATAAACAGATTTGATCTGCTGCTTATGTGCAGAAAAGAGTACATATATTCTGCAAATTAGTCCATCTCCAATGATATGAAAATCTTGGCTCAAAAATGCATCAAGCTGAATTTTACAGTTTATTTTACAGTTTATTTTAAAATGAAATCTATTTAGACATGTGGATCTATATGAAAATATTTTTGAAAATAGCTGAATGAATATTTAAAAGCAAAGTTTGGTGTGTAGTGATTATTTTTTTTAAAAAAACAGAGTGTTATAAGAAAAGCATAAGAGTGCATATGAAATTGTATATCCACTTACATAGGCAATCCATTCTTAGCTATGAATCAGTATAATGAATATTTTTGAATGTTATGTATCTATCTTGACACTACAAAATTAAACAGGTAAAGAGATTTCAGATTGTTTTCCTAGGGGAATAAATTTGTATGTTCCAGCAAAATAAATTGCAGTGCATCATAAAGCAAATTAATGAAAAGTATTCCCTGTTATTTATCTTTTACTGGCGAAACATTTTTTTAGGTAGGCATTTCATATGTAATCAAATTTAAGTATAGCCAGGATTTCTGTAATTTTAAGTACCTGTTTTTAATTATACTTTATGTGTTTTGTATTTACATTGTCATCTCTTGTTTGTTTTCAGTTAATTGCCTTGAGCACCTTCTGTTGATAAACAAAGAGATACTCGAGTAAATAAAAGTAAAAGAAAGTCAAGGCACAAGGGTAAGAAGTTAAAAATAGTCCACCTAGCAACTATGAGTGTCTACAAGTGAGGAGTTGATCAAGAAGGCATCAATGATCACCTTTTTATATTGTGGGCACAATGCTGGTAAAAATAGAGCATGTAAGGGTTAGGGGTTAGGCTTTAATGGTAACGGTTGGGGGTGCCACATAGACTTTTGGACCCTATTCCCCACCAGTGCTTCTGTTGTGGCCTGACAGATTTGGACAGTGAGGAGGTTGCGGAGGAAGATGGGCCAGTCCTGAAGTCTGGGAAAGGCTCTGACGAGTGCTCTGCATCAGAGGCAGAGTTGGGGCCAGGGCCAACTGACAATTATCAGCTGCCTTCAGATTAGAGATCAGTGAGGCAGAAGAGCTGGAGCCTGTTCCCAATGTGCACATGCGCAGAGTTGCCAGACAAAGGGAATAGCTGAGGAACAAGGGCTGACTTGGAAGTAAAACCACAGGAGGACAGTGAATGCCCCCTCCCCTAGAGAATAAATAAGAAATGAAAGGTGTTAAGTTTGAGCAATGAGAGGCTGAACCAGAGCATGAGTGCAACAATACTTTATTTTACAATAAAGGGCTGACCGTGCTTGCCACGCCTGGAACTGGCTCGCAGCAATCAGCAACTGGTTGGACCCCGCAGCCTGCTTTTATAGCTGGCTGCGGGAGAGAACCAACCAATGGGAATGGGGGAATAACGCCCACACAAAGTGAGTGGACCTGAGTGAGAACTCCTAGAGTTCTCAGGACATAACAAAAGGGGAGTGAGGCTTTGCAGGAGACAATTAGTTCCTTCTGGCATGCTTGCCAAGTATTGTGATGTCTGAAAGATATCGGCCTGGCCATGCTTCAAGCTTGATAAAGGTTTGTAATTGGAAACTATCTCAAAAGACTGTTGGCTGGGACTTTGTTGGAGAGGAAATTCATTGTAAATTAAATAAAAGGGGTTTATCAGGAAGAGGACTCGGCTTCATGCTGTTGGGGAAGTCTAGGTCAGAACAGCTTCAGGGAAACTATTCTTATGTCATCTGAAAATGTTGTTAGAAGAAATATCCTTCAGTTCCAAGTGGGGAAAGAGACACTGGAAACACGGAGGCTGTTAGGAAAGATGGTTTAATGGTGGACAGGACCACATGGCCTGGAGCTCTAAAGTGAAGAGGATGCTAGCATGCTCCAAGGTGAAAAGAGAAGATCAAGAAGGGAAGATATGCTGAGAGTGCCTGGGTTTTATAATCTTTGTTGGGATTTGAATTGGAGCTTTTATTCTGATTGGTTGTCAGACTCCCATGGGGCCATGCAGGGGCAACTCTGTAGGCTGTCCTGAATTCCAGGCTTGGTTGAGCCTTGCTGGATGATGATGCACTGAAAGGGCTCTTAGGCCCTTTACCTGGAGATCTTTGTTATGTAAAGTATTCTGGTGCAGGCCTTAATGGCCCACCCATTAACAAATGGGTGGGGATGAGCTTTTGCTTCCCGAGGTATTTTTGCTCTTGAGTTTCTACTCTTTTTACGGGAAATATTCTGCCTTTTTAATATTTCCTATGATATTTCATTTTTCTAGGAGAGGGATGGGTTTTAACTTCCACAATGTCTACTAACAAGGAAACAACATTGAAGAAATCAATTCGAGGATAAATGTGACCAGTACAACAAAATGCTGTTTCCCCTTTGTTAAGTTTTTATATGCAGCTATAATCATGAATTAAATAAAATTGAGATCAAGTTACAGTCCAAAACCCACTATTGTCTCATTGATGATCATAGCTGATGGTTTTGTTTCTCAATCTCCATGAGATTGTTGCATTATAAATAATGACATTGTAGGCTCTGAGTATAATATGGAAGAATTTCATTCTATTTTTATTTGTATGCCACCCAGAGTCCCTCTGTGTGAGAGTTGGGCAGTTTCTAAATTTGATATATAAATAATAAATAAATAAAAATAAAAGGAAGATGAAAGGTGCTAAGATATAAACAGGAAACTGTAGTGTAGGAACATTGGAATTGGTGATGTAGACCAGAATTTCCCAGCGAGCTTGAAATCTACACATCTTAAAGTTACCAAGATTGAGAAATACTGATGTAGATCATCAAGGCTTGGTAGAGCTCCAGCAATGACAATGCAGCATGTTTTCCGGTGACAAAAAAAGAACATACATTGTATTATTGTAGTTTGTGGCGTTTTAACAGCACTACAAATAGGGACATCTCCCAGCTTGGGGGAATCATGGAGCTCATTTAAATGTCAATAAATAAATAGAACAATTTTGGCGGCAAAAGCCAAATAAAAACTGAACACATTCAGTGGCTATTTAACACTTGGTAAATCTAGGAGGGGGGAATGGAGAAAAAAAAGAAAGAAATTGAATAGAATAGGATGCCAAATATTGGACTGAAATATTCTTTGCTGTGACATGTGCTGCAACTTTCACTTTTTCCCTAAAATGTCTAAATGCAAAACTGTGTTTTGCCCTTGTAATTTTATGTTATAATGCCCACCTACTCTTTGCATTAATGAATGAATACTTACCATGATTCACCTTTTCTAACATTGATGCAATTCTGGTTTCTTCAGAAAACACTGACTATAGAAATTGGAATGTCAAATATATTAGTTTATATGTGCAGGGGTCCCAAATGCCTATTTTGGAGTTTTCCAAATGCTGAGTTGAAAAATAGAATCTTTCCATAACTTTAGAGCTGCATAACAACATAACAAATATTTCTGTCAAATATGTAGAAGCAGTTTGAATGGCAGGCACAAAAATGCCTGTATGAATATCAATATTATTTTTCATAGAGAAGTTTTACCCCTTTCAAATGGTTTCATTCAATGATATATTAATACATTAATGTCATAGTGGTATACCTATTCAGGATTAACTGATAATGGATAATAGGTCTACTAAACAAGCTATGGTACTTGAGAATTAAAAAAAAACCTCACCAAAAGGGATACATTTTAACTGAAAAAGAATTCCTGCATTCATGCCTTGTAGGTGGTGTAAATGGATGGCAAACTGCTAAGGTATATTGCTTGGCTATTTTTTAAAAAATATATTCCATCTAGACCAGCTTCATAACACCTCAGTAAGTAAGAAAGAAATCTAATGGGACAATTTCTTCTCCCCACATTGGTTCACTGGCCCCACATTTCTTATCTGAAAGAGATTCCCGTCTGGAAGATTTAGTATTTCATTTTTGCTTCTCTGATTTGTGTGCCCTTTCCCCAACTTAGCTCATTGGCTTTTCATAGTACTTCATTTTCAAGATGTTCTTCAAATCGCCAGAAGCTGGGAATAGGCTGACAGGAGATGGATGACTCCAC
The DNA here is from genome assembly GCF_049901715.1 of Pseudonaja textilis. Taxonomy (NCBI): domain Eukaryota; kingdom Metazoa; phylum Chordata; class Lepidosauria; order Squamata; family Elapidae; genus Pseudonaja; species Pseudonaja textilis. The sequence goes on along the minus strand of NC_141992.1, from coordinate 127,441,426 downwards.
AAGGAACCCTGTGGCCTTCTTCTGCAGTTTCTGCAAACTGTCTAGTTCAAGCTACTACTGGAGACAAGAGAACAGACGCAAGGAGCTCTAGCCAGCTTTTGAATATCAAGATGTAATTGAGCCACCCCATCTGACAACCAAAGATTCATATTGCTAGGTTAGTGCACTAGTTGGCATTTTAAAAATCTAGCTGACAACAATCACTGAATAACCCAAATATGTAAGTTACCTCAGAAAGGTGAGGCCATACATCGGAGGCTTGATTTAATAACCATCTGCCAAATTGATAACCTTGCTGCTGCACCAAAAAATGGTAGTCAGCACCACCATCTTTTGCAGGGCAGGCTGCTATATCTGGCTTGGTTCTTCTGCCTCCCCACAGGCCTTATTCTCAGGGATGGGCCTACCCTGAAAATAATGGTGGTGGTTTGCCACCTAGGCGAAGCCCAAGCTTATCTCTGGAAGCCTTGATAGATTGATAATTGCAATGGATTCTTGCTTGCATGGATGTCAGCTTGGAAATACATAATTACCTGAACAACCATTTCAAAATGTTTTAAGTGAACAACTTACTTCTTACCTACATTGCAGATCTTAATTTTTTCCCATATTTTGTCCTGTAACTCCATGGCAGCTGCCTATAGATTATGTCTGTTGGGAACATGTTTCAAGGTTTTCACTTCATTCCACAGCTTTTATCTCTCTGTATGTAGCCTTTTACAAAGTTTAGCAATCTTTTTTAGTAGTTAGCATCATTGTGAAATTGCACATTTTCCAGACAAAATAAAAATAAAATAAAATAATACAAATTTAAAACAAATGAACAAAATGTCTCAGATCTTGCAAGATTCTTATGCAAGAATCTGTAGGCACTGAAATATTTGAAATGTTGGCCATTCATTTTTGTATTTGTATTTCATTTTTGTATTTCATTTTTGAGGTATTTTGTTTGTTATCACTAATAATTGGAGTGATATTTGGGAACCTAAAACTGTACTGTGTTATTCTGTGAAATGGAGTTTCCAATGGTTTGTTCTATTAGGATGGCACCACATTTGAGGCAAAATAGGATAACTTTTTGTGCTAGAATTTCCAGGAACAAAGTTTGCCAACATCTACTGTATAACCTAGATCAGAAATGAACTTCAAATTCACCCTGTTTGTTTCCCAAACTTTGAGCATTAGTGTATAGGCATCTGAGTCCTTTATGCTGACCTTGAGTATGTTTTCTACATCTCCTTCTTTATATCTTTTATTTTTTCTTCTTTTCCATCACTCTCTACTTCCTTGTTTCATTGGGGTTTATGATTTGATTTGGGTTTATGATTTGGAGTAGGTCCTAAAGATTGTTCATCTTCCCTCCTCAGTTTTAGTTTACAACCCTTCAGATAAGCCGTCAGTCATTGTCTGAATACACTCTTCACAGTTCTTGTGAGGTGCATGCCATACCTTGCCAGAAGCCCTTCATACATGTAATGTAGACCATGGTCTAGGAATCCAAAGTTTTCTTGATGGCACCATCCCTTAAGCCAGTGGTTTATTCTAAAATCCTTTGTTCCCTCATTGGATGTTGACCTTTTGTTGGAAGTACAGATGAAAACACCACCTGTGCTCATAACTCCTTAACTTTCTGGCCAAGCTGTTTATAGTCTCTTGATATTGTTTTCTGGTTCATTGTAGTATCATTCTTCCCCACTTGAAAGAGAAGAAAGGGATAGAAACTGTGGTCTTGATTATTTTAGTAAGGCTCTCAGCTACATCTTTTAGTTAGTTTAGTTTATTGATTAGCCCATAGGCAATTTCAAAATACAGAGTTCCAAACTCAAATTATTAATAAAATCCTATAAAAATAGCTTAAAATGAAGTTGGAATAAAATATAACAATTTAGTATATAGATAAGTAAAATAAGAAAATTATATTTCAGTATCATCCCTACAATCTACCCCTATCAGTCGATCTCAACTGAACCATTCTCAACCGAACCATTTTACTCAAGTACTTTGCCATATTAAATGTTGTTTTCAAATTCTGGCCACACATAAGGTATGTTGTTTTAATATGAAGTCCCCTATGAATCATATGAACCTGTCTCTTATCCTCTTATACAAATAACAGTCAAATAATATGTGAACCAAGTCTTCTACTTCTGCCACTCTGCAAATGCAAATACATCCATTATATGGTATTGAATGGAATCTCCCATATCTGACCATTGTATCAAGATATTCAAATCTCGCTCATGTAAATATCCTCCTAAGATATTTTGGCAATTGAAACTTTAAGCCACATCTTTGATTTTTGTTCCAGGGAAACAAAATACCTCCCTAGATTGATTGTCTGGTCTACAGACTGCTGATTCCGTTCCCCTGAGAATTGGATCTGCTAACACCAACACTCACCTTCTTTTTTTCCCTTGGGAAAATCTGGGCTGCTTTTCTTCTTCAGGTTTCTGCATGACTTCTTCTAGGGGAAACAAAGAAAGTTGACTGTGAAGAAAATGGCTATCCAATGAACCTGGCCAATCAAAAACACTTGTTTATCATAAGATGATAAACACGATGCTGTCCGATCTGTCATTTGTTTGTAAGGCACAAGATATTCCTGCAAGTAAATATATGGCACAAGATGGTGCATGGCTTTGCATTTGTCAGACTCCTACTGTATTTAATGATTTAGTAAAATACTTTAAAAAGAAAATTCAGTGGGCACAAATCAGCTATTTTGGAGCACATCAATGCTGAAAAACATCACATTTTCTTCCTCAGGTATAGAAGCAAGAAGGATATAATACTACTAGAACAACTCTCCAGTGATGTCTCCCATTTTTGGAAACTCTTGTTTAAGCAAGTTTTCCTGATATTCTTGTCCTTTATTGCCACATGATTTCTGGAGTTTATTTTTGCTTTCAAATGGGTCATTTGGTTTAATGGTTTCTTACTATTCTTATTATGCTGTTTTCTGCCATATACCTCTTAATTAATTTGATTTTTTCCCCCAGATGGAACAGCAGCTTTAAAATAAAATAAAATAAGTGGCACGCATATTAACTTGCAGTTAGGAAGGATAATGGTGGGTTAAAATATTTCATTTTCATCAATTTTGCACTTAGTAAAGTAAGCATAACTATCAGTGCTCCATAAAAAGGAGGGGAGATTCACTAATTTCATAAAGTATCTTGGCAGTTATGGACATTAAGTTGCAAATTATTCTATACATATAGATTGTGCTTTAAAAAACCTATCCACTGAAAGAATTCTATACTCTAATTAAAGTAAATTTCTCACCCAGCTTGACCCCAGTTGCTATCTTTTTGAAATAGATCTATATTAGATTGCATTTTTAGAATGAAATTATTATTTCATTGGTTTCATCAGTAACTGTTGAGATCTGTAGTTACTAGTTCTTAAAGTAAACCATGCACATATGCACATACAAATAGAACTTATTAATTCAAAGGATTCATTTCAGCAATGGTTATCATTTTTCAAATCATTGTAAGGTCATCTTAAGCTAGAACACCCCACTTCCCTTGGCCATGGAACTGTGCAGGCTCTTAATTTAAGCTATCATTAGTTATACTGAGTGTGTTTCCATTAATAAAGTTTATTAGTAACATATTCAGCAAATGGTGCAGAGACTGTCCATCCAGAAGTTCAATAAACACAAAAACTAGATCATTCAATTCAACCCAACCCAACCCATCCCAACCCAATCCAATCCAGTCCACTTCAAATAGTAAATCAGCATATGCAAAAGAATCCTCCCTCCCCTATTTAAAGAATTCATCCTCTTGGTATTCTGATACACTGAAGGCAGAGATTGCTACGTTTTCCTCTATGCTTGGATACAACCCAGTGCTTCTGAAATAACTATTATCCTTATCAGTTCTACAAACACATGGTAACAGAAAGAACCAATATATGTTGCCACGTTCTATAAAGCTTCAGCAGTTAGCAAAGCCTGGTTATCATCTCAGAAGCTATGCAGGGTTGGTTTTAGTACTTTCATGGAAGACCATCTGGTAATCCCAGGATTTGGGGCTAGAGTAGAAATTTGAAGGAAAAAAAAAATCAGGGGAATATAATGGCAAGCAACTTCCATAAGACTGCCAAGAAAATTGTAAGGCTACAATGATGAGGAATCAGTCTTGACTAAAGATAAATTTAATTTTAGGAAGCAGCTGCCTCTGACTTAGTATTTCAATCAAAACAGCTTAATAGTCCATCTCTAACACATCTGCCAATTTTGGAGTCACCTGGAGACAGCATTGATCTGATGCCTCTTTTTTTAAATGACTAGAGAAAGGGTTAGATAAATTGCAGTGATTTTCCTATATCACACAGTGCCTACACTTCTATGGAATCAATGCTACATGTAGAAGGTCTATAATCTGATTTGGGACTTAATCTGAATCTGGAGTGAATGAAAGCTCTTCAGAACTGGTTTTGACGCAGGACAGACAGCTGTCCCAATTTTAAAATACCTTTAAAACTCAGGCTTTCCAGCAGGTATGATGGTGATGCCTCTGAAGCCATCTGGCACCAATTTTTTGCCAAAAGATATTTTAGAAATTCTTTTCACCATATGCTTATGCAAAGTGGATTGCTAGGGAAGGGACAGAGATGAAGTATTGGATTCAGCAATCAATAAGTCTGTCTTCAGTTCAAAATAATCTTTATGATCAGAGAACTATCGATTGACCTCCCTCCCAACCTTTGAGATGGGTGTGGGTGAATGTAAAGACTCTCAGAAAACAACAATAAAGTAGCATGGATCTATGCTGAAGCAGTATGAAATGTAATAAAGCACTATTGTGATCCTAGGTGATTTTGTGAGAGAGGAAAAGGATGTAGCTAATTGAGGCTAAATAGCAATTTTGCACCAGAGATTTTTGTTGCTGTCGTTGTTGGCATAAAACAAGGGCCAGGACAATTGTGAGTATGATAAACCTTTTTAAGGGAAACAGTTATGGACTGTTAGAGATTAACAGCTGGATTGCCTTTTTATATGGTGAAGAGCAGAATCCCTACCAGTTAACAAGTACATTTGTTCTCCTTAGCTCATATATAGGCCAAAGGATTAAAGCAAAGTAAACATTAACACATCCTTGGTCAAAGAGTTCTTCCTAGGGGCATATAATATAGTTAGACCCCCATTTAGGAATAGGGACCATCAAAGAACCTGAAAAAAGAAGGCAGGTATACAACTTGAGGATTGACATGGAAGAATAGTTAACATCACTTATGATAGATTCTGTAAGATTACATCAGGCAGAAGCCCTAAAATAGATTACTGTTAACTTGCCCATGCAAGACTGTGGTTTTTGGAGGGGGCAGCTGCATATTTGATTAAAAGTCCCCCATCAAAAGGAAGAGAGACAGTTAACCATTGTTAACTCAAACATTGGGAATTCCAGGTCTCTTCCTCAAGACTATTTAATGTCTGTTACTCCTTTCTTTGACTAAAGAAGAAGTACCCAGCATGGTTTACACTGCCCCCACAGCTCAGCTCCATTCAGTCTCAGTGATAAGGCTCTCTTTATCATTTTAATGTGGGACCAGATAAGGGCATCCTTAGTCCTCCTGTTCTGCATACCTGTTGGCAGGATAAAATAAACATAAATCATTGTCCTTAATGTGTGATGGGACATGTTTGGGCAACTATGGGTGGGTGCCTGGGGCATAGGCCAGAGTCACGTTTAAGTTGCCTGAGTGACAAGTCACCGGGGCAGTTATCTGTGGTATTGACCTCTCATCTGCCCTATTTCTCAACATAGTTCTACAATCTTCTGGAAGACCATTAATCCTATGTCCAAAATTAACCTGGATGACAGATTGTAAAACAAAGGGTGGATGGGTGCTGCATGAATGAAACTCTCCCAGCGCATTGGGTAATTTTTCTCCCACTTTATCCTGCAACCTCTATTTTACTTGGGACCTGTGGTTGAGCTACAAGCGGGAAATAAACAGAACTCTTGTCAATGTTATTGTAGTTCCCACATACCTCAAACTGATGCAAAGAAAGGAAGAACAGTGCTGGCAGAGAATATTATAGTTGTCAGCAATAAGAAGTAACTGATGGAGCAGGTGAAACTATTGGAATAGCAAAATGGCACTATCACCCTCCAAGTAATGAAAGTAATAAAAAGTATGGCCACATTGAGTCTCGTATTAGCAAAAACAGCAGAAAGCCTATAATATATTGCTCAGGACAGAAGCAGAAACATACACCAGGCAAAATTCAATTTTCTTCCTCAATTTAAGCTGACCAGAGCATTGGTCAGTGTTAATTGTGCATTTAAAAAAGGCTTTAGTAGTCCTCCAGAAAAGCATACAATATTTGTACATACGGATCCACATAATATTTTATTTGTTTATTCAATGCATATGGTTGTCCATTTCAAATGGAACTGCAAGATGTAGTAATAAAAGTTAAGGAGACCAGGGAAAAATAGGATTAAAATTAAATATAAAAAAGATCAAATTAATGGCAACGGGTACAAGCACCAATCTTAGAAATGATAAGAAGGTATTGAAATGAAGATAACTTCTATCTTTTAAGGTCAAGAATAAAGGGTCAAACAATCAAGAAATACACTGCCGATTAACACTTGGTAGAGTAGCAATGAAAGTCTTGAGAAGATACTCAGATGGTAGGATGTGTCTTTATCTACAAAGATCTGAACAGTGAAAGCCATGGGATTTCCTGATGGTCTATGTAGGCAAATTTTGGACCTTGATAAAGCAAGATAAAAAAAAGTATTGATGATGTTAGATTTTGGTGTTACAGAAGACTACTTGATTATTTTTTTCCTTGGCTATTCATGTTATTCACAGAAGACTCATGAGAATATCATGAGCAGTCAAGAAAATAAAATGGATAATTGAATAACCCCACATTTTTACTCAAAGAATAAATGACCAGGGTTAAATTATATTTTGGATACATTGTGCCCAAAGACTTAGCTGTCTGGTAAATGCTGGGAAAGATGGAAAGCAACAAAAAAGAGAACATCCAACAGCACAGATGGATTCAGTTATAGTGATGATGTGTGCCTGACTTTATTTAAAGGAGCAGATTGGAACAAATCACCATGTAGAAAAATCTACATTGACTTGATGGAACATAATCAATTATTAATGGTCTAAGACCAAACACAATGAAAACCAGTATACAATGCAATAGGTAGAAAATAATATTTTAAATTTAAGAGAAAAAATTAAAACTATCATAATGTCAGGCAAATGACTCTAAGCAGCTAAGAACATTAAAAGAGGAAAGCAAACAAATATATAATAAACAGACGATTGGGAGATTTTAGCCAAGATAACAACAAAACACCAAACATCAATACCAATACAAAACTAATACTTCAATAAAACTTATTCACAGGCTCCAATCCTGCAGACATTCTGCTTCCCCAGGCATGGGAATATAAAAATGTCTTTAGGGACTCATGAAATACCAACAGGATCTGGGCCAACATCATTTCTGTAAGGCAGGCACTGCAACAGAAAATGTTTTCATTCTGTGTCCTGTTGCTCTTTAATAAATGGGACCCATAACATGCCTCTCCTACCAGATGGGGCGTGTAGACATGAGTTGGAAGAGATGGTTCTGCAAATATGCTGCCTCCATGTCATGAGAGGTTTTAAGCAAGATGAGCTCCTATCATTTAGAAAAGCAAATATGACAATTCTACCATCTTCTCATCAAGGTGATCTTCCAGATTAAGATCTGAATAACTAGGGGTAGCTACTGGGGGCTCGCAGGGGTTTGGGGGAGCCCCTAGCTAAGATTTTGTGAAATTTGGAGAACCCCCAAAACCCACTCTTGCCTGGCCTCACCCCCACACCGCTCCCAGGAGTTGCCACTGTTTTGGATGCAGGTAAGTGCAGGGCTCATGCAGAGGCTTGGAGAGGGTGAAAAATGGGCCTCCAAGAAGTTTGGGGTGGCTGGAAATGGGCCTGTTTCTGGCTTCTAGAGACCCTCTGGAGCCTGGGGAGGGCAAAAACACCCCCCGCCATGGTGCAGAGGGCCAATTAGGCCATGCCCACTGTGGCCACGCCAAACCAGCAATCAGGTAAAGAACACTTTGCTAAAATTTTTGAAGCCAACTCCTGTGAATAACATAGTTACATCAAAATTTATATAGAGTTATAAGAAGGATGTGTGCTAAAGTAATCATTGCTTTCTTAAAGAAAAACAGTGTTGAGAAAATAAATAAGAGTCAGAAATGTGAATCTGATGTTAAATTGTGTTCTGAAAATTTTTGAACGTATTCAAACATAAGGCAATTAGATTTATGGCATTGGGGAACAGCAGGAAAAAGCTTTCCATAGTCTGGATGGAAGACTTTCTATATTCAAACTAATCTGTTATTGACATAGTGGAGAGTCTAATCAATACAATTTCACATGGTCAATATTTAATTTCTGAGTTCTGTTGCATACAAATTTGATTTTGAACATTTTACTTTTCTACACATGCTCTTAGCCAGATGAGCTTGTTTTTCCTTTTTTCCTCCTTGATTATTTTTGGTTTATTTCATTTTATTTTGGAGATCATCTTTTAATTTTGCAATTTCTTTTCTTTGTTTTTTATAAAATGCTATACAGTAAAAGTAAATGGGTACTCAAATATATTTTTGATGTTAATTATGGGTTGGTTTTAGAATTTGGACTATTTTTCCTGATTGCTTATTGCATTCTCCAAAGCTGTGTGGATAAAACTTTTTATATATTAAAAGGTTGCAGTAAAAAGCGAAGTTATATGAAATAAAAATAGATTTAAAAAATAGTAATGTTAGAATGACATAAAAATGATGACATCCTAGCTCAAGATAGGGTGGACACCAAGGTATATTTACAAACTGAATTCTTTTTCACAAAACTAAATTTGGCAGACCCAACTTCCAATTATACACTTTAAGAAGAGATTATAGGCAATTGGATGACTTGTTAGATAACTTACTTACTTTTTTCATATCTGCTTTGCTTTACTGGTTGATGCTGGAAGAGGCACTTACACAAATGTAACATTACCATTAATTAGAAATTGCCTTGTTCAGCTTTGGCAATGTGGCGGTTGATGTGTTTTGCCTTTTTTTCTCTCTCTTAGTTTTTAGGGAATGCTTTTCTAATATGGTCATTTGCAAGCAGAAGCTGGAATGGATTAGTTTGAAAGACATTGGACATTAAGATTGACTATCAATTTGCTTTCAATGTTTTTCTTGCTGGGTTTAAACTGTCTAAAGTCTGAAAGGAATCCTTGGAGAAAAGCTTAACAAAAAATGGGATGTGACAAGATTGAAGAAAGGTTATTGTACTATAAACTGCCTTGTCCATTTGGAACACAGTGTGTAAATTGAAACAGTTTAAATTATTATAAACAGAGGTGGTATTCAACTGGTTCGCACTGGTTCGTGTGAACCGACAGCAGTGATTTGGCATGGGTCACTGAACCGGTGGTGACCCCTGGCTGGCCATGCCCCCGACCCGGTTACCTGGTTGCCGGGTCACTCACTTGCCCCGGTCGCTCTCCTAGCTCATACCACATGGCAGCCGTGGCACAGCTTGAGCAGATGTCCCAGGGCTGCTGCACATGCACACTGCATGCAGCCACTAAATATGCAGTGTGCATGTGCAACAGCCCTGGGACATCCACCCGCTTGCCCACCCTCCTGGAGCACATTTTCTTTCTTCTCCCAGCAGATCCACCTCTTCCAGCCCGGCCCAGGCAAGCCAGCAGGTGGGTGGGCAGATATTCTGAGGGTCCTCACCCCCTTGTCGCAAGATGCCTGCAGCTGCTGCATGCTTTTTTCAGTGCGGCTGCAGTCCAGCAGTTGCACCAAAAAAATCATGTCCTGTTCTATGTGCTGGGCCCAGCAAGTCCGAGCAGCCAGCACATAGAACAGGGCAGTGCCAGAACATTGGAGAAGCAGAGTAAAGCTGTAGATCAGTAGCCACCTCTTTTGCAGCACAGAAATCCTCCCCGAATCGGCTGGCTGGTCTTCTCTTTCTACACCTGTTTGTTTTGTATGGCTGAGGAGGAGAAGATCAGGTGGCCAAAGGGGCGGATGCTGGAGGTGACTCTTGTTTGGTCTCTAGTTGCCTTCTCAGCACAGAAATCCTCCCCAAATCAGCCAGCTGTTCTTGGCCATACAGAACAAATAGGCAGAGAAGGAGACTAGCCGGCCGATTTTTTCCTTTCATCCCCTTGGACTGCCGCCACCTGTGTCCTCCTTCTCCCTGGGGGAAAGGAAGAAAGGCATGGGTGCAGCATGCTCGGGCCTCTGCCACCCTCCTCTGTTACCCCCACCATCTGCTTTCTGCCTTCTTACGCCACCCGCTGCTCTGGAGCTTGCTGGATCATTTTGTCCCAGTCAGACCAGGTGTGTGTGTGTGTGTGTGTGTGTGTGTGTTGTGTGTTGTGTGTGTGTGTGTGTGTGTGTGAGAGAGAGAGTGAGTCTCGGGGAGGGTGGGGGGAGACTGGCCACTGAACGAAGTGCTGAGATGTGACTTGTGTCTCCATAGTGGTGCAAAGCGATCATCCTTGAGCAAATGGTAGTGTGTCCCCCTGCTTGCTTTTCTGGGCTTTCTCACATCTCTTTTCCTCCTTTCCCCATCCTGCATCTTCAATGCTTGTCCCAGAGGTAGAAAGAGCCAGGGCACCAAGTAAGTCACCTAGAGACCATCCTTCCCGTCCCCACAGCCTTGTTTCTATCTTGCCGCCAAGGGCCAGACCTGATACAAAACTTGCATAGCCTTGGCGCTCCAAGTCCAGATTGCTGGACACTATCTGGGGGTGTTTGTGTGGCCCTTGTGGCATCTGTTATAATGGGCATGCATGAGGTTTTAGGTCCTTGGGGGTTACTGGCTTTCCCGGATTCCTGTGTTGGATCAAAACACCCCTTTTTCTGGGAGTCAGTGGGGCTACAGACAATGGAAGGCTCTCCTCTTGATTGGGGAAGAGAACTGGGCTGTGGGGTCCTGCTGTGGCCGAAGGAGAAAATGGTCTTGGGCTTTTTGTGAAGGGAGGAAACATGCAACATTTCATCCCCTGGGAGAAGCTACCGGCAGTGGAGTGCTCTGACTGGGAGGGCGGGATCCCGGCTGCCTCCCATAGCTGCCCTCCTGACCAGGTGTGTGTGTGTGAGAGAGAGAGAGAGAGAGGAAGAGAAAAGGAGAGAAAGAAAGAAGAAAGAAAGAGAGAAAAAAGAGAAAGAAAGAGAAATAGGAAAAAAGAAATAGGAAGGGGGAGAGAGAGAAAAAAAACTCTGTGCTATTATTTTTAATTGACAAGGAATGGCTGGGAGGAGAGGGCCAGGGGAGGCACCCCTTGTCATGAGCAACATTGAGTTGGCCACACCCACCCAGTCACATGACCACCAAGCATGGCCACCCAGTCACATGACCACCAAGCACGCTCATGCCCACCCCAGTCACATGACCATCAAGCCATGCCCACCAAATAAGCCACGCCCACAGAACCGGTAGTAAAAAAAATTGAATCCCACCACTGATTATGACTATAAACTGGAAGTCTCATTTGGTTTGCCACAATTATAGTGCTATACTGTGTATGTATCTTATTATATGATTGAAACATTTTGGTATTCAGTAAACACTAGGTTTCTTTTGAATTGTGGCCAAAATCTGAAAAATGTAGATTTCCCATTGACTTGAAAGGTCTTGAATTTGATCCTTAAAAAGCTCTTAGGATTAATTGTATTTTATCAATCTGGTCTTTTACATTATGATCACACTGCGTAATTTCCCTTGTCTTCATTGTATTAACCTACATCTACTGTGTGGCAAATGATATCACAGAGTTTCTGAGACATACATTATTATTTTTTACTACTTAAACCATAGACATTTAATCCTCCAGGGCCCTGGGGGGAACCTGAACCTCAAGCAGAAGGTAATGAGAAGGGTTATGCTGTTGGGGCTACCTCGGGTATGTTTGCAGGTAGCAGATGTTCCTGAAAACAGTTGAAAGGAAACTATTAGCATTCCAAAGAGAATGTAATGGTGTCACATTGCAACATGGTCTGAGACCTGAGGCAAACAATTCCCAGGAGATGCAATATACTTAAAGAATTGTTGTCACATCCAAAATTACTCAATCTCTTAAAGAGGAAGGGGAGGAGGATAAAGAAGAGCAGTAAGCCTATCTGTACATACTTTGTATTATTTTATGGCTCTGGGTGGTTTTTATAGTTGCATTTTCACAATTGAACAATGTAAAGTATACATATAATAACAATGGCTTATTATAAGGTTATCACGTATGGGAAAGATGGAGGACTTAGTAGGGAAATACAGTACATCTAGTGGGAGTGGAAAGGAAAAATTGTACTATCTATCTATCTATCTATCTATCTATCTATCTATCTATTTGTTTTATTAAGTTTTCGCGGGTACTTACATGTATGGTATTCGGCTTTGTTCGGATATTTTCCCACGTCATTATAGTTGTGCTTTTAAAGTTGTAGCAATGTTTCAGCAGAATCTCATCTCCCAGAAGCCTGATGATGACATATATATATATATGTCTAGGTGTGTTCAGGTCTTTTCCCGTATAAGATTAAGAGTATCTTGGTGACGTTTCGGCGAAGTCCCACTCACCATCCTCAGGCTGGTGCTTTCGGCTTCATGCCAGTGCAAGCAGTGTGTGATCAGAGCTGCTGTCTCTGTAGAAATACTGGTGGGGGGGCTAGTGTGCTGGGCTGGTTGGTTGCATTGCTGCCTCTTGATTGGTTGATGGAGTTGATGTTGGTAGAATGGGCTGTGTGATGGCCTTGTGAGTTTTATTGTGGAGATATCCTGGATCTTGTGCTGTAATCTCCTGGGTTGTTTGTTTTGTAGTGATCTTTTTTCCATTAGCCTCCTGTGTTTTAATGGCTTGGGTAATGGGTTGTGTGATGGCCTTGCGAGTTCTGAGTTGTTGGTCCCAGCCACGAAAACCAACACCAGACCCAAAACAACACAGGACACCACTGCCAATCCCCCTCATCAGACCCAGGCCCAAACCCATCCTATAAACCAGTGGTTCCCAAACTTTTTTGGTCCACTGCCCCCTTGGTGCTACAAACTCATCCTTGGTGCCCCCCGCACCCAGGGGTGGGATTCAAATTTCTGTGGGTGTGACCTAATTTGAGGGTGTGGTTTTCTGGTCACATGACTGGGTGGGCGTGGCTTGCTGGTCATGTGACTGGGTGGGCATGACCAGGTGACTGGCAAACCAAATACAAGTGGTCCTCACTTAATGACCGGTTGTTTAGCAAGTGTTCTAATTTATGACTGGCCTCTCAGGAGCTACTTGACCAGTTTTTGGAGTTTCCACAGCTTTAGATCAGGGGTCTAAATCCCACCCCTGCCTGTGTGTGTGAGAGAGAGGGAGAGAGAGAGGTTGGATCAGATCTCTCTCTCTCTCCCACCAACACCAGAAAGCCACCCTCAGTCAAAATTCATATTAGTGGTCTCCAGGATTTAAAATTATGAGTTTGGTGGTCCCTGAAGCCCAAAAGTTTGGCGACCCCTGATCCAAAGGGATGAGCCTAAGAGAGCCCAGCACACCACCACCACCACCCCCAGTATTTCAGAGAGACAGCAGCTCATTGGTCCTTTGGCCCATTTGCTTGTTTTCTTTTCTATCATAATATTTTCAGGAGTCTGCTCCCACACCAAAGTTGAAAAACATCAATATTCTTTGCTTTTTCAAAGTCCAACTTTCACTTTCATAGTGTGTCACACTCTTATTTTTATAGCAATAGGCACTATATGGCATCTGAATCAGGGGTGGGATTCTACCAATTTGGACTGGTCCTATAGATCCAGTTGTTATGATTCTGCACAGTTCAGAGAACTGGCAAATTGTGTCCCTGGCTTGCCCTGCCCCTCTCTGCCCTCTCCTGCCCTCCTAGTCAGTCCTTATTGCACATGTACAATATTGCATGCATGCCCGACATCCCTGACTGCTTTCTTCCCTGCCCAGTCATTCCTTAAGGTATTTCGTTTTTTTCCCCTCCCAACGATCAGCTGTTCCAGGATTCCCCTCACTTACTTACTGCTTCGCCAGTGGTTGGATTCAAAATATTTCACTACCGGTTCTGTGGGCATGGCTTGGTGGACATGGCATGGCTTGGTGGATGTGACAGGGGAAGGATACTGTAAAATCTCCATTCCCACCCCACTTCAGGGGAAGGATACTGCAAAATTTCCATTCCTTCCCCACTCCTGGGGGAAAGTTACCACCGGTTCTCCAAACTACTCAAAATTTCCGCTACCGGTTCTCCAGAACTGGTCAGAACCCGCCGAACACCACCTCTGTGCTTTGCCCAGGAGGCTTCCCTGAGGCCCAGGAAGGCAAAAAATGAAGGGGGGTGCAGCTCTTCCCAATTTTTTCCTTCCTGGGCCCCAGGGAAGGTTTCTGGGAGACACCTCCCCCAGGAGGCTTCCCTAAGGTCCAGAAGGCCCAAAAATGGGGGGCACTGCCAAAAAGGAGAAGAAGAAACCATGCTCATCCAGTCACATGACCATAACCACCTAGCCATGCCCACAGAACCAGTTGTTACAAAATTTGAATCCCACCCCTGACCTGAATATCTTTTCCAGGCTTGATTGCTAGTCTACCAATTTGTAGTGCCTCAACTGTTGTCAGTCTAACTAAAAAGCACAAGGTATCCACCTTTTTAGTATCTTTATTTGAGTTGTAACCTGGTTGCTGTATTTATTATTATTACTTTGGTCATCCTTATTTTTACCCTTAGTCCTGTTTTTCCCCCACTGTGCTCTTCATAGTTTACATTACATTATGAAACTTTGCAGATTCTTTGCACTTAAATGCATTGGAATATTTTAACTGCTATTCTAAATAATATCAAGAAAGAAGTTCAGTGATTTAATTCCCAAGCATCTACCAAGGAGGATTATCAGTGCAAAACTGCCAGTGATGGCCAGATCCTTTATTACTGTTCATTACATCTGTTGTGAACTTCACGTTGCATCAGGAAAGGCATCTGGCCAGTAAATGCACAGTTCCATCCAGTCATTAGACCAGTGGTTCCCAAAGTGGGTAGTACCTTCCCCACTTTGGGAGTATGATGCCTTAGGGGGCACTAAGAGGCAATGGGGCCAGCAGGGGGATGCTAAGAGGCAAGGGGGTGTGCTGGAGGTGAGCCCCTCGCAGGGCACATTTCAGGGGTGCATTCTACTGGTTCGGAAGAACTGTTTGTTACCGTTCCTGATAGTTTGAAGAACGGGTAAAACGGGCCCCTGGCTGGCCCTGGCCCTCTTCTCCCGCTCCTCCATCCCCTGCCATCAGTCCTTATTGCACATTTGTGACATCGTGCACATGCATGACAATCGCTGATGACATTCTCCACTGCCTGTCCCACCCAGTCACTCCTTATATAGCATATGTACGCTCACTTCCCACATTTTCCCACCTGCCGCCATTGCTTCCAGCAGCAGCCAGCCAGCCAGCCAGCCATTACTGCCTGCCTTCCACCATCTGATCTCCCTAGGTGAGTGATGCTCTGCAAGCTTCAGTCGCCTTCATACTGCTGCTGTTACCAGCTCGCAACTCCTGTGCCAGCCTAGGCCACACTGTCACTGCCCTCACCCTTGCCACCACCACCGCCACAAGCTCTGGTTGAGTCTCGACTCCCATGCTGGCCTAGGCTGCCACCACCATGCCACCACCGCCCTCACCATTCATGGCCTAGCAAGCTTCCCCCCACCCTTACTTGCCTGGCTTGCTGGTGACCCTGAGGAAGGCTGGTCGCCTCTTGGGTCCCTCCTGGATTCTCAGCAGCTGCTGAGCAGAGTGGTGCATCAGTCAATGGGGTGAGCCTGCATGGCTGGCACCTAGAACATGGTGGCAACAGCACGTTGGGAAAGTAGAGCAAAGCCAGAGGTCAGTAATTTTTCTTGCAAAGAGCCTACAGCTGCTGTGTATTTTTTTCAGCTTCTTGTCAGCTGACCCACCACTGGTTGGCCCCGTCCCTCACCCTTCCCTCCCACTCACTCCTTGCTTGGCCTGAGAAGATAAGGGTGGGGGGTGGAAATTTGCTCCATATTCCAGAGCAGCAGTGAAGCTTCATCTCTTGCTGGATCCCATGGGCATTTCTTCCAGCCCTTGTTGGCACTGCATGACTGGGAGATGCGCGACTGTAGCAAAACTGGATGGCCCAGCTGAGAGAGATGGGAGGGAGTGAGAGATGGGAGAGAGATTATATACATACATATAATCTACATACATACATACATACATATTTATATACACAGAGAAAGATACAGAGAGAGAGAGATGGGAGAGAGAGATAAAGAGAGAGGAGAGAGAGATGAAAGCAGAGGTGGTATTCAGCAAGTTCTGTTTGGTTCTGGAGAACCAGTAGCAAAAATTTTGAGTAGTTCAGAGAACAGGCAAATACCACATATATATATGTTCTGTCTCACCTGTGGCCACAAGGTGAGAGTCCAAATGTCCAAAGGAAAAAACACAAACAGACAATATCAGGAACAAGAGTTAACTTTCATCTGGCTGAAGTCGTCGTTGGCAGCTTTCCCAGAAGCTGTCTACAAATCCAGATAATGAGCCACACTATAAATCAGAGCCCAGAGCCGAACGGCAAACAGAAAACTTTTTCCAAACTGCAAACGTAACTAACAAAGTTTGACCCGAATGGGGATTCCAAGCTAACACTCCTCCTTATATTCCCTGAAGGGGCGTGTCAGTCTCTCTACTCAATCCCTGATTTGACGTTTCCTTTCAATTTGTGCTTGACATCTCAGCCTACGTCTAGTCCTTACATCAACCCAACATTTATCAGCTTGATCATCACCCAAGGACTCCGGCATGTTCTGTCGATCATCTGCTGACACCTGAGGCATAATTGATGATGAAAGTTCTGGAGAGGATGGCAACTCCGACACTTCCTCATCCTCCTGGCTCACATCTGCATCTCCCATTAAAGCAGGCTCAAATCCTAATGCCAAACCCTCCTCATCACTCAAACCTGTGTCTTCTGACACATCAGACTCAAAGCGCATAGCAGGCTCAAACCTCCCAATCACAACATATATATGAGAGAGAGAGAGAGAGACAGAGAGACAGAGAGAGAGACAGAGAGAGAGAGACAGAGAAAAAGACAGATGAGAGATCCCAGTGTTTGTTTTCTGTGGAAAATGGTCCATATGGCTCTTCGATTGTTTAAGGTTGCAGAAACAGGCAGCCAAGCTAAATGCCTGAAGGACCCCATCCCATCACTGGGAGTCCAGGCGTTTCAGAGAGTGACATGATGGATTCATAGTAGTGGTCAACGGGATTTAAAATTATGAATTTAGTGGTCCCTGAGGTCTGAAATGTTGGGGACCCCTGCTTTAGACAATGGGACTTTGTTTTTAGGCAATGGGACATTCCTACAGTCATCTAACCACAATCTATCTTCAGCATTTCTTCAAATCTGCTGTAGAAGAATTCTCTACTGTCCAGGCCTTTTAGGTGGATTTGTCAGGATCTGGAGGAAAAAAATTACTTGCAACTCATTAATTCTGTTAATTATAAGAATTAGACAAGAAAAAAAAGCTTACAGGTAATATATGGAATATTTGCAGAAAACTGAAAGATTTTTTTTATGTCAATGCTGCCCTAAGATTGAGGAATTAATCAAAGAAAAAAATCAATATTTAAATACAGTCAGATAACTGGTATGCCTAATGCTTTATGGTTAAGAAATAAATGTAAATATTTGATTCAGGATCATACAGTATTAATTCTTGAGATGATTTGGGATAGTTAAGAAGCTGAGGTAAATTTTCTATGTATTGATTACACTTTTTTGGAATATGCTTTTGAAATTTTATCTTTTTATTGTTGTTCTTTCCTAGTAACTATCTTGTCATTAATATAGTATATAGCTGACAGGTTAATAACTTGCAAATAGAATTAGTAGCTTGGTAGTTTAAAATTCTTTGAGCCTGTTTTGCAAGGCATGGGAAACTAATATTATACTAATCAGTATTCAACAAGGGGGGTCAATTTGTGCATATGTGTTAGATTTTTTTAATGAACTTTTTCTTGTTTGTTTTGTTTTTTTCTTTGTTTCTTTAAAAATGGTGTTTGTATTTTAACTTTTTTTGAATAAAATAAAAATAGATTAAAAAAACATGAATCCAGACACAACATTTTTGGACTTCAAACTAATCTTATGTCACTACTCAGCACTGACTCAAGAATATATGGCATGTCTGGGCCACATTAACTGAAGACACCACTTCCTGCCAATGTAAAGAACTACATTTTAAATTGATTTATAAGGAGAGGCATCACTGCAGGGATGGTATTCAGTAGGTTCTGACCAGTTATGGAGAAACGGTAATGGAAATTTTGAGAAGTTCAGAGAACCAGCAAATACCACCTCTGACTGGAGATTTTACACTATCCGTCCCCTGCCACGCTCACCAAGCCATGCCCACAGAACTGGTAGTAAAAAAAATTGAATCCCACCACTGAATCACTGGCATCTAACATACTAATAGAGTTGGAAGGGACCTTGGAGGTCTTCTAGTCCAACCCCCTCCCCTACTCAAGTAGAAAACCATATACCAGGGCTGTCAAATTCCCGGCCCACAGACCAGATGTGCCACGCACTGGCCACGCACTTTGTGCCATGCACTTTGCCTAGTTTAGCAAAGGGGGAAAAAGTCCCAATATGTCACGTAATGCAGCCTTGATAATGTGAGTTTGACACCCCTCCCCTATACTATTTCAGACAAAGAAGCCTCTTAACGTTTACTGCCCTAGGGCATTTTTATTCAGTTTTAACCTAAAGGCAGCTCTGTCTCTTACTCTATAATGAACTTAGATCCCTGTTTTTCTCATTTACATTATTTTCCATTGCAAAATACAGATGTTCTCATCTGGCCCTTAATGCTCAATAAAAGGCAGTTCTGAATAGATAGGGTCCCAAGGTCCAATAGGTAAGGAGTTTGCCTCAATTTATTATTGCATAATATTGGAATAGCGGAACCTTAACAGTTTACATATATTATGAAGTCATGAATATAAAATCTTGCGAGAAAAGCAGTTTGCAGTTATTTTTCTTCATCAACATTCTATTAATGAGATGGTTTATTTATTTTTTCCAAATGTTGCATATACATTAGCGCAGCTAAAAAAACCCAATGATATTTATCCCCTATCAAGGAAAGCTATAAGGTATGTTGGGAGCTAAATCCACTGGCAATTTATACATCTTAGGAAGAACCTGGTAAAAAAAAAAGGTTTGTGGAGAATTATTAATTGGAAAAGAAAACAGCAACCCAAAGTCCTTTCCCAATCTGATTATTTCATTAGTCTTTCTGCTTCCAATTATTAATGAAAAATTTCAATTTAATTATATTTTTTCCTGGCTGATGATTTATGCTATTCACTACAATCCATGTGAAACAGTTACAAGAGAGTGCAGGTTGTTTTAAATGACTAAGTAATGTATGTATATAGCTGCTGGGAACATTAACATCCATTGAATGCAATCACCAAGAATACATACTCAGGTAAGTAATTTTGTAATCCCATTGTTGTTCCAAATATAATTAACATGAAATGGGCATTCTGGGTGTTGAATTCCTTTTGTGGTTTAATGCATTTTTCATTTATTCCAAGAGCTCAGCTAATTCCATCCCTTTTCCTTAAAGAAAACTGCAATATATCAAAGTAAATATTCCTTTTGGAAAGTAGTGTATTAGACATGAGATTTCTTTTTCAGGCAGCTTTAAAATGACAGCCAGTTTGGTGTAGTGATTAAGGCATCAATTAGAAATGGGGAGACCATTTGGCACAAAGCCATCATTCTCTCTCCCCCCTAGAAAGGGGGCAATGGCAAATTATTTCTGAAAATCAGCCCCCCCACAAAAAATGACCGTGCAGAGAAATTAAAAGAAATATATATATATAACCAACCAAGCTTTCACTGTTAAATCCAATTTATGTTTTGATTGGCTAGATTAATAAAATTGGCTAATATAAAATATATCATCTATTAGAAGTCATCCATCAGACACCATCAAATAAGGAATGCTATTGTATCATAAACTTTCTGTCAGCTATGGAAGCCATAGTAGCACCAGAAATTTCCATGCTGCCACATTCTTGTGCTTGGGAAATTGGAAGGGGGGATTTCATGGAACGTATGTGGTTAGACATAATAGCATTTTATGCTATTATAGGTCATGTTATTCCTGTACCTGGGTGAAGAGTGGTTGAAGGGATGTCTGAAGTTGGAACAGATGGTGATTGGGCTATGTGATGGAATGATGAGTGCAGGGGATGGATTTTATATTTTTAATTATTGAAGGAAAACCCAGAACTCTCAGATTCGTGTTTTCCCAGATGTGCCAGTATGATAGCTCTAATAAAATGAAAGTTTGAGAAAATGCCTGTCTCAGAGTTTGGTGTTGGAGGTTGTTTTCCTGGAATGCTGACACTCACATCATTTCTATGGCTGGCACGGATAAAATGTGTGATTGTTGTAAGAACCCTTTGAGAAAAGCTATATCCTACTCTAGCTTATGCATGATTCACAATATATTTTAATCAATTAGCAATAATAATGGTCAATGTGTACTAGTAACCCCCAGTGTTTATTATATAACATTATATTAGCATAACAAAATAGTACTCCCTGAAATGCTGCATTATGTTTTGAATAAAAAGAGACTAACTTACTATAATTTTGCTATGGCACATATTATGGTATTATACTTTTATTAAGAGATATTGAGCATATTTAGATGAGAAAGTAATGAATATATTAAAAAGAGAAATTAATCTGAACAAATATAGGCTGAGAATGATCCAATCAGCTAGTAAATAGCAAATGAAAATAGTGAAAATTTAGAAATCATGAAACATGAATAAATTATTTTTTTCATCAAAGACTTCTTTTGGAGAAAAAACATTTCTTCCTCTGAATGCAAATTAACGCACACATCCTGGGAAAGAAATCCCTTGAGGGAAAGATCAGCATTCATTCTCTAATAAAGTCTTTTAAAAAATTTCTGCAGGAACAGATTTGTGTAATCATCTGAAATCAATTATATATTATTATACATTTTTTCATTCTTGATACTGTTACATGTCATCTATTAAATATTGCCAAATATTTACTGTGACTCCACACTAGGTCTGAGAGTCAATTATTAATACTATTAATTTTCCATTTTACTGCTTGGAAATTGCCAGATGTTGACTACTACTGGTCTGTAACTACTGCAGACTATTAAGTATTATAGCTGTACAAATCATTTGGAGGGGTTCCTGGCTTCTGGCAACAGCCACTGCTGAATGCACTGTAGGGACTTGTTTCCTGAAGACTTGGCCCTACCAATTAAAGGGCTGCCTGAGGCCATCTGTACAGAAGGCAGATTGATGGCTGACTCTATTTTTTTTCTTAAAAATAAATGTATTAAAGCTTATTGTTGCAATTGTAAAAGAAAAAAAATTAAAAGAAAGAATAAAGAGTAAAAGTGTAATTTCGGTCTAGTGGTTAAGGCACCTGGCTCAAAACTGGGAGACCATGAGTTCTGGTCCTACCGTAAACAAGAAAGTTGGCTCAGTGACTTTGGGCAACTGACTCAGCTCAGCTAACCTTGTAGGTCAGCTTGTTGTGTGAAAAATAGGAGGAGGAAGAAGCATTAGGTATATTTACCATCTTACGCTTAAAAATAATAAAGGCAGGATAATAAATAAATACATAAATACATAAATACATACACACCCACACACACACCCACACATATACATATACTGGACAGAGACAGGAGAGAATAATAAAGAAATAGAAATTTATAAAGAAATGACTCCAAACATTCACCCCAATAAGTATAAACAATTATAGTAACTTTTTACATCCTCTTAATTTACAGCCAATGATCTTAATTTATAGCCAATGATCTTAATCCCATGATCCTTCTCATAAACAATCCATAAAGTATCATCATTTCAATCCTAGTACTAGCAAAAGTCCATTAAGAGTTGCCAGAAATAACAACATATATATATATATATATATATATATATTAACCTTGATCCAATAGACCAATTTTATATTCCTTCCCTTTATTTTTAACAATTTTAAATTTTACTCCTTTCAAATAAGGCCATAGAACCTGATTTCTTTTCATTTCCCCCCCTTGACACAAGAATTATCCCAGTTTTAATAAACTGTTAGCCTTCTCAGATAAACCGGACAGGAAACATGATTGGATGAGCTAAATCTACTTCATTTTAAGGCTGCAGTAACAGAATCTTGTAAGTCTGAAAGTACAAACTTCTTCTTGTCCTTTTAACTGCTAAAATCATTAGATTAGTCCATTCCTAAATTTCTTTAGGCTGATTGCAAGTCCCTGCCTCTTTGTTCTGATGGTTTCTTAGGCAGTATCTTCTCTTCCATTTTCTCAAGGTTATTCATGCATTTCATTACATCACTCTATCCTTGAGATTCCTACTCTTCCCAAATTCCCAAGGGAAATAGAAACATGTACAAGTATGTATTATAATACAGAGGATTGTTATTTTTACTATTTTTTCACCACCTTCCTATGCCATTTAACTGGTTTGTCATGGATTGCAAAAAGGAATTACCCCTCAAATATATTGTGTGAATTATGTGCATCAGAATATCTGGAAAAATGCATTATCTCATTATCATTGTTTTTTCATCTGGTCATTAGACCATATGATTTACTTAAATGGTACCTTGGTAAAATGTGCCAACACATTTAGATCTTTTTTTATGAAATCTATATACTATACTACTGACCAATCAGCATTTTTTCTCCTCATATTGAAACTGCCCTCCATTGCTGGATCAAGGCAGAAATTACGTTTTTTTTTCTGAATTAGCAAAAAAAAAATGTAAGGCTTCATGTAATCATCCTTGAAGGCTACTATATTATATTTTGCTGGCATGGCAAAATGATATTGATTGAATAGGATAAGCATGGCTCTCACAATCTTTTTCCTCTTCCCTGTATAAAAAAGAGATGAAGGAGAATAAAAATATTTTGCTTATGTTTTCAAATTCTGCCACTAAACTTTTAAAAAATATGTAGCTTTTGGATTAAACTGGTAGTATTAGTTGCAGATAACCAAAATCTTGGACTCACTGATATTAAATGTCCTTACCACTAAATCAGTTGGAAAACATGCATGGAATTATTATAAATATTATATTATAAAAATCGGATGACTGTTAGTATGATGGAATATTCTACTCTCAGTGGCCTTGTTAACAGAATTTAAACACTGAAATGCCAACAAAACATCTCGTAATGGCTGGAAGTACTTAATATGAGATCTCTCTGTCACTTGGATTTTAGATTGTTCAAATGGATGGTAGCTTGTTCCTGTCATTCTCCCTTCACCACTCTCTGCAGAGGTTTCAATTCATATAAGCTTGACAATTGACTTGGAACTCAAACAGATGAAATCAATTTGGTACGTGTATCTTATTAGTCTAATCATTAAAATTCACTATTTGTTTTTTCCCAGTGAGTAAGCATTACTTATTTAAGGCTTGTCATACGGAACAACTCAA
This sequence comes from Pseudonaja textilis, assembly GCF_049901715.1. NCBI lineage: Eukaryota > Metazoa > Chordata > Lepidosauria > Squamata > Elapidae > Pseudonaja > Pseudonaja textilis. The sequence continues at coordinate 127,417,817 of NC_141992.1, read as the reverse complement.
AATGATTTCATATCCACTATTCTTCAGTGTTCCATGAATGATTTCCATCCCAAATGCACCTATGTTGCTGAATTAACAAATATAGATGATATGCTTTGATCAGAAGACAAATATGCATGACAGGCCACAATGAGGGGTGCGGGGTGGGCAGTTACAATATTATGGCAATTGTTAATGCACAAAGACATTTTATGCATTGTTACCTATGGTATTTGGTCCATTTAATAAAAAATAAATTCCTTCTAAATAGTCATATCTAAAATGATGTGGTTGGCTAATCCCAATGATTTATGTAGTGGCATGCTTCTATTTAGTTAGGCATGTATTTGGGTTGAACTGGAAAAAAAGAAATATATATTCCAGCAATTTGTTGTAAATAAGAAAACAATCATTGTAGGAAGAGAGGTGTAGAACCTTTTGTGACCTGCTTGTGATGTCTGAACACTCTGATAATATTTTTCCTTGTTTTGATACCCAAGGCCAACTTTGGTCTACTAATTATTTTGTGGAAAAATTGTTTCATTTCATGGAGATTCTCAGACGTCCAGGTCATGGTTGTCCCAAAAGTGCTTTTTCGAGAAGCAACTGGGCTTTCTGTTTTTCTTTCTTTCAAGACCATTTTCTTTGTTTCATTTGTCTTATATAGAATCTAGAGCAGCATCACTGACAGAGGATGACATATGTCACATTAGAGAGGAAGAACATACCAAGATGCCTCTATTGTGTATGTGTACTTCTGGGAAACTGTGAAAGTGCAGACGATGTAGATCATGGGTGTCAAACTCACTGCGTCACATTGACGTCACCAGGGGTGGGATTCAAAAATCCCAGCAACCGGTTCACTGCTCAGTTGCTGGGTGGGTGTGGCCATGGTGGGCATAAACAATAAATTCAAAACAATAAATCTTGTAATTCAAACATAGTTTACATATAACCTGGATATAAACTATTCTGTCATAATTTACACATAACACTGAGTTTTTCAAAAGAAGTCTTAAAATATTGTCATCCTTCATTGGGATGATAGCTCCAAATGAGTTAAAAACAGATAGTGGCCAAAAACATATGACAAATGCCCTATTCCTTTTGATGTGTAATGCATATAAAAATGAGTGGGGAGTGATCACACTCTAAAAATGAGTGGGGAGTGACTACCATCTAGACCAGGGGTGTCCAACCTTTCACCTTCCCTGGGCCACATTAGAAGATGAAAATTTGGTTTGGGCCACACATAAAATAAAATAACAGTAACGATACCTGATCATCCAGAAAAACCATAGAAAACATAGTTAACATATTAAATTTATTTGGAAATGAAGTTAGTGAGATGTTTTTATTATTTATTATTTATTAAAAATTATTTATTTTTTATCACTTTTTTTATCACAGTTTTTTTATCATGGTTTATTTTCCGGCCAAATTTTGCGGGGAGGGGAAGCTTGCCCGCCTCGCGCCTACCTCTCCTGCAAATGGCCCGGCTGGATGAGGCAGGACTGGAAGGCAGAAGCAGCAGCAGCGGCGGGGGCAGAAGCCTTCCCCCGCCACCGCTGCTGCTTCTGCCCCCGCCGCCTCTGCCCCTGCCGCTGCTTCTGCCCCCGCCGCCGCTTCTTCCCCGCCGCCGCGGCTGCTTCTGCCGCTTCTGCCCCCACTGCCGCTTCTGCCCCGCTGCTGCTTCTGCCCTGCCGCCGCCCGCTGCTTCTTCCCCGCCACCGCCGCCGCTTCTGCCCCCGCCGCCACTTCTGCCCCCACTGCTGCTTCTGCCCCTGCCGCCGCCGCCACCCCCGCCGCCGCCGCCACCCCCACCGCCGCCGCTGTTTCTTCCCCCGCTGCTGCTTCTTCCCCCGCCGTGGGGGGCAGAGGTGGCGGCGGAGGCAGAAGCAGCAGCAGTGGCGGGGGAAAAAGCGGTGGTGGTGGCGAGGGAAGAAGCGGCGGCGGGGGCAGAAGCAGCGGCAGCGGGGGTGGCGGTGGGGGCAGCAGCGGTGGCGGGGGAAAAAGCGGTGGTGGCGGCGAGGGAAGAAGCAGCGGCAGGGGCAGAAGCGGTGGCGGTGGCGGGGGAAGAAGCGGAGGCGGGGGCAGAAGCGGCAACAGCAGGAGGTGGCGCTCTGACGGCGCCTGCCTTTTCTCTTGCTGCTTGGCCTGGTGCTCGCCTCGCCCCGCCTCGCGCCTGCCTCTCCTCCTCCACCTCGCTGGCTCTGGCACGAAGGTTGGGGTGGGCACTGGGCCGTATTACGAGGCGACCTGGGCCGCATGAGGCCCGTGGGCCACGGGTTGGACAAGCCTGATCTAGACTTTTTTTTACTTGTTCCCCCACCTTACACACAAACACACACCCTGGACAGCCATGTACTATACTAAAACAGAGCAAAAGGAAGATATATGTATGAATCATCACATTCTCAAAAAGTATGGAAACAGTGGGGGGTTTGTAGCTAATTGTAGAAAAAAGTCTGAGAACCAAAAGACATTTGCAAATGAACTGTTCACATTTCCCTTTTAAGCGAAGCCAAAGTCATAAATATTGTCTTTTGTTTTAAAGTTTACCTGGGATTATTTGACTGAGCAAATGACAAACAGTAGGCAGAAGAGAAAAAGGAACAATCTGTTCCTCCAAGGTAAATAAAATCAATTATACTTCGTCCTGCTCAGTTTGGTTAGCCATTTTAAGTAGGCCATATTTCTGCATGCAGCTATTGCATGAACAATTGACTTTGGGTAAAGCATACTGATTTCCAATATGCATTTATTTTGACTAATTAAATAGAGTCTTTATCATCTCTGAGACAAGGGTGGGAGGGTTCATGGAAGTCTTGCCTAGAATCAAAAGAGGGAGAAAAGAGAGATTTATTTTTTTTTGCTTTGCTTTTTTCTTGTTCTTTTTTTTGCGGGGGGAGATCAGGCTGACTGTGCTGCTAGGATGTTTATTTGTTGAATTGATCCTTGGCAAGGATTACCAAGATGGGAAAATGTTACCTTTGATCTAAACAGTATCATCCAATCTTAGTGTCAGCACATAACTACTTGCCAATGGTGATATAGGAAGAGAAATGAGAAGAGGAAAAGACAATTCTGAAAATAAGGGAATTAGATACTATCTTGCTGGACAGTTGTCATCAAGCATTTGATCAAAAAGTCAAAGCTTGATAGACAAAGATACAATCCATGGCACAGCATATTTGAGGAGAGGCTTTCCTCTGATTTCACTATTCTTGACCTGCTTTCTGTCAAAAATGGATTGCTTTTTAACGCAAAGAATCTCCCTAGATTGCTTCTTAAATTATCTTCGTCTTTAATTATGTGGAATCTCTTCCCTTATATAATGGTGGAAAGGACTTTCATCATGGCAAAAAAAATGACAAAAAGTGGGGAAATTATAAAATTCAATGACAAATCTGGCATGAATTCCCACAGTAAAATATCCACATGTAACTGTTGAGAAAGAATTAGACTTCCTTCAAGTTGGGAAGAAGGCATTCTATCGGGATACAAAAAAAAATTCAAGTGGCAACCATGATGATATGATTTGAGAAGGATTTCAATTGCACCGTCGTGGCCACCACCTTGTTGTATTCTGCAAACACCGTTACATTCTGTCCCTATTATAAGTGCACTATCATTCTAGGTAGAAATATTCTCAACGTATTACTATAATTGAGTCCAGAATGACAGTTATAAGTTGTGGAAGTTTTTAAGTGAATCACCAGATGATGTGCCCAATTTTACAACATTTTCGAGTTGGTCGCTAAATAAATACTGTGTTTATTAAGTGAAAACTGTGGTTATTGAGTGAACACTATGCTGGTTAAATAAACTTGTTTTCTTCCATGGCTGTCTTTTTACTGGAAACCTGAAATAAACAATGGAAACCAGTCCCCACCGAAAAATCCTGAAAATTGTGGTCATGTGACTAGGATGTTGCAAATGGCCATAATTGTGAGATAATACCAAATACTCAAAATTCAACTGTGAGTTTTGGGGGGTGCACTGAACTTTGGAACTGGATCACAAGTAGCCTCCCCTCCATCATAACTTTGAATTGTTGCTAATTGTTATTAAACAACAATTACCAGTAAATGCAATAAATTACTGTTACATGGGTATTCTATGTCCACCCAACATTTACAACCTGTCAGGATTTTCTGATCTGTTTCTCAGTGCCGTGTCACCTTGTTGGCCAATGGCCACTGAATTTGGACATTGTATATTTTCAATGAAGAATACGCTAGATTGTACACTAGTTGGCCATTGGCTCCTCCGAGCCAAAAAGACATATATAAGTTTTCTGCTTCAGTTAAAGCAATAAAGTTCGGTATTCCATGTCCCTGGTAGTAGTCATTTGGTATGACACTTGGTTGTCTTTCTTGTTATTTGGTTTGCCCTTTGGGTCCATTACCATCTGACTATTTTCCATGACTCTAAGCCTGTTGTATCTTTGGGTCTATCAAACAGTTTCACCTTACTAGGGAAAATCCAAAATAAGCACCATTATATACTATAAAGTTATGCTATGCTTTAACTTAGATTAGCAATTGGATTGGTGCTTTGAAATCCCACCTTGCATTTTCTGTTTTGGAGGGAGAAAGGATAGAATTGTAATTACAATCTGTTCAAAGGAAACAAGTCAACAGTGAGGTCAAATGCTTAATTTCTCGCTTCCTGAGGACATCCTCAGGCAAACAACAGATGAAATTCTAATCATCCTCTGTTATCTTGCTGCAAAATTAGAAATAACACAAACCTTGATGTGTCAACATAATCTGCTGTTTTTGAGGTGAGTACCAGAAGAATACATTGAAGCAATGCTCACTGAGCTCTGAATGTGCTGTAGCAAAAGGCTAAGCATTTTTTCAAAGCAATTATGAGAAATACTTCTTGATTGATAATATTCTTTCAGATCCAAAGAGACAGGCAGGTATTGGCCAATCAACCAAACATTTTGGTAGTACACAAGAAGCAGAAAACAGAAGTAAAGACAGATTTAGGGTGCCAAGTGACATCAATGTCAGGAAGAAGGAGTATGAGAAGCTGAGAAGTTCCAGGCCCTAAAGGAGGAACTGAAGATGATGTGGAATTTAAAGACCAAAGTAGTACCAAGGGTGGATGGACCAGAAGAGGACAGTATTAGGAATAGCTAAGATAGTGTGCAAAACTCAAATTCCCAGGGTTCTGGTAGAAGAAGCAAGATTGAGGAAGACACATATCACTCATATGGAATTTTATATATCCCTCCCTCACATCATTATCAAAATTATGGGGAAATATACATAAACAACACACACACACACACAAATGAAAATAAAGCATAAAGAGAAGGAGCAGTAGAGGAAAATAACTGATTTCTAAATCCTGTACATTCAGCCAATGTAATTCATCACTTGACCAAACAAGTCCATTTTTATTGTTACATATTAGAAGAAGAGATGCTTTTCGGACTGTGACAATCCTGCTTTGTGGTGTCTCATGATATGAAAATGAGGGAGAATAAGAAAGAAGCTAAGTAATGGGAAAGTGGACAGGTAATAGAAAAAGGGTAAGAATTAATACTTAAGAAATTGAATTCACAATGAAATAAATAAAATTAGAAGCTATACAAGATTTAACAGAGCAGATCAATACAGGCTCACTTACAGAACTGCCACAACTATCCTATTATTTTCCATTTTAAAACTGAACATCCATTGTTCTTTACTTTCTCTTTGTGGGTGAGAAAGACAGAATGAGAGCAAACATTTCCCCCACCCCATTAAATAAAGGGATGACTTTTGCAAGTTAAACAAATTAACTTGAAAATTTAACCCCATGTAAAATTCAACTAAATCTTAAGTGCATAGCATCTTGAATATTTCACTTATCAACTTTTTTCTTTAAACATAAATTTTATTTTAACCTATACTTAGAAACTGTTTTTCAGGCCATTTCCTACCAAAAGTTAGTAGTTCATCTTGCTTTTTAAATTTGGATGTTCAATTTTTAGATTTATGAAGAGGAACGCTCTGAAAACTGTAGCACATGTTTGGATTGAACTGTACATGGTCTGTTGATTGAAACTTACCCATCCCAGTTGGAGCCTTTCAATAGAATTGGGTGACTGCATACAATTATCCCATCATAATGAAAAATGCACAATGCAGTTTCATGCTGTACCAAGTTGAACCATTAGGAGTAAGGATGGATTGGCAACAAAAACTATTGGGTAGGGAAATAAAGGTTTGGTTGAATATGAAAAATATAGACAAGGACCCAAAGGAGGAGTATGGGGAGCAAGTTAAAAAGAGAAGAAGTGTAACTTCTAAGAGGATTAGAGACCATGGATAGGAAGGATTTTTCTTTAAAAAGAAAAAAAATGAGACAGACCTAGAATTAAAATAGATATAAACTTTAGAAATAGGGGGGATATTGTTCTACATCTTTTAACTGATACAATATTTAAAGTGTATATTAGAGGATGAGATTAGAGTATGAAAAAGGATGCTATTAGGTATGCTGAAAAATAATGCTATTCCTATTAGAAGGAGGTCACAAATATTGAATAATGGAAAAATGAAGGATTATGTGTTGACATAATCATGTATAACAACATTAGATTAATGTAGCAACTTTTTTGGCTGTATTAAAATTAGAATAGATACAAAAATTTAGAAATGGGGGAACAATTTAAATACATACTTTTATTCAATATATATAAACTGAATTGTAAAATGATGTCACTAGGTATGCTCAAAAGTAAAAGCTATTACTATAGGAAGAATATAACAAATATTAATAGTGAAAAATGAAGGACTAAGTGCTGATACAGTTATGTATAACAACATTAGATTACGTAAGCTGGACTAATTTAGAAATGTTCTTTGTATTATTTTTGCTTTTGTATAAAAATGATGACACTCAGATACCAGTGTCAAAATGATATTGATGTATTTTTCAAAAAAACAACAACTTTACAAATAAAAAAAGGAGTCAGGTGGCATATAAATGTGATAGAAAAATAAATTGCAATCTAAATCACATGAAGTTTGTGTTGCATTGCATTGATTCATTTAGCATAGTATTCCATTCTAGGCATTATACTTTTAGATGGATGAAGACAAAATGGAAGGCAATCAGGAAGAACAGTAAAGAAAATCAAAAGAAGCTGAGGAAAATGTGCCCGATTATTTGATTATACTTTTCTATACCATTGAAGGTTGTTATATTTCCATTATTCTATCTGTCCTCTTAAGGACATATAGAATAATGGATTTAACTTATTGTGAATTTCAGTTGAACATTAAGAAAAAAATATTCATAAGTTTTGGAGCAATTTGACAATTGCCCAGAGGGATGGTGGTCTCCCTTTCATTGGATTTATTAAAGCCAATAGCTGGGCAGTTAACTGTTAAGGATGCTTTAATTTCATCTTTTTGCATGGAGTAAGATCTTGGATTTGATAGCCCAAATGGCTCCCTGCAATTCTATGATTCTTTTTTTTTTTAAATTTTATTGGCTTTTAAAAACAAACATAAACAAACAATACATAAAACATAAAAACATCTTTTTTGAAAGCAGCATGATCCCGGGTTACATCTCTTCATACAGACACAAATTCAAATCCATGCTCATTTTTATATTCCATTCCATATCTTATTACTATTATACATTTTCTATATAGCTTCTCTCCTCTTTTAACTGTCTTTATTTTATTTTATTTATTTCATCTCAGTTCAAATCATTGTACTTATATTCTTTGTCTTTCCTATTTCCACTGTCTACTATCTTTTCTCATTAAACAAAATTTCTCCTGTAATTACTGATTGGAGTATGACGCCTTTATATCTTTCCCCTAAAATTATAACACTTAATATAATACATAACTTCCATTTGGATTCTGCTTGGCACATTCTAAAACTACACACTATATTTTGAAAGAAGAAAAAATTATAAATATATTATATAATTAAAACAACAATCCATACCAATTCAATTCTATCATTAATATTAATATTCATTCAAATCTTAACATTTTACACATTACTTTTCAAATAAGTATCATACTTCTATGGGTACACTTATAAACTTTCCATAGTTAATTCCCCACGACTTCACTTATTTTTTATAAAACATTGAGTAATTAAAATGTTCCAGTTCCTTCCTAATTCAATTCTCTCATTTATTTTATTTCATTTATTTTGGTCACAAAAGTTTCACTAAATTACACTAAGTATTTTATCCCACTTTTTAATCATATGTTGTTTCCAATTTTCTAACATTATTTCTATTACAAATATAACAATACAATCTTATGTACCTTTACAGAATCCCCTTTTCAGTTAAATTTTCACCCATTATCTCTGAATAAATCCTGTTTCTTTACATCTTGCTCCAAACCTTTGCAACTTCTGTTCCCTTTCTTCTTGCCTTTCTTCTCTCTCCCCTTTTTACCCCCTGTCTCTCCACCTCCATTTCCCTCTTCTGTATTCCCCTCTTCTGTTGCTTTCCAACATTATATCCACTTTTCACATTATTTTTCCCTTTTTTGGCTGTTTCTTTAAGTCTTAAATTCTCCATTCTCTTCCCCCCCTTTCCCCTTTCTTCCCCCGATAGAGTTACTTGTTCATTAAAGATTGCTTCTTCTTTGTCCCAATCTTCTTGTTGCGCAGTCTTTTCTTGTTGTTTCTTATAGACGCAAATCGCCATTTCCAAGAATTGAAAAACGAAGCCAAAGGAGCCCTTCCCTTCTTGTGCCTCTTCTTTGTAGTTTTTAAATTCCATTTTCAGTTCATCGAAAAGTAATGCCATTGTAGAATTTTTTAAACAACCACCCAATTGTTTTTAGTCTTCCAAAAATCCCAAAGTCACCAAGCAATCCAAATACACACAAGCTGTTTTTTTTTACACTTTCTTCTTTTTCACTTTCTCTTCCTGGGGTTACTATTTAGTTACAAAGTTCCAGTTAAAATGTATCCTTTGGAAGTCTTATTGGGATTTAACTTTAGATTCTTTTAAATTCCAGGCAGTCTCCTCCTTCCAAATCCTGCCCTTATTCTTTTCCTCTCCCTTCCTGCTTATAATAAAAAAAAGGATGTTTTAGTGTCCAGAAATCTTTATTGTCCCTTTAGCAAATTTTATTTCCAGCTTAATTACCTATTGGTGCCAAAGCGGATTTTTCTGATTTCTTATTCAGCTCAGTTCATTGTCAATGTGAGGAAGGAGAGTGAAAAAAAAAATCCTTTCCCTTTTCACTTTCTTTCGCTGCTTCTGAGTCTTTTTTGGGAGTGATGTTATCTTTTGTAAAAATTAAGTTCCAGGGTACCTTTGTTGTTGCTTTTTATCCTGATCAGCCAAAACTTTCACTTCTTATCTTCCTCCTGCACTTTCTTTTCTGGTTGAGTGCTTCTTTAAGGTGGCCATTTCTGACCACCGCTCTTACCGCCTTTGGTAAAGGGAGTTTGGCTGGCTGAGGAGGAAGGATGTGGCTTTCCTCAACCCTGCTGGTGATGTCCCCCCTCTTTACCACCTCTACGGGGTGGCTTAGCCCCGAAGCCAGCTGGCTCGGGGCACTCCAGCCACGAGCCCAGGCAGAAACCGCGCACGATCATGGATTCCTGCCTGCCGCCAAAGCCCTGCAAACCGGAAGTCCCCCTGCAATTCTATGATTCTGTGTGATAATTTGTAGAATATAATTTCACTTTGAAATGTAGCAAGTGAAACATTTTTTGGAATCTTCTTGATTATAGGTAATTTGAAAATTAGACCACTGTTTTCTGCCCTATGTTTAAAATTATTCCAACATTCCTATTTATCTCAGTTTGCTTTATTGGAAAATGGTAAGATCAAACCAATGTCTTGTACTGAACTTTGAAACATGATGCTAATTCAGTTCAAATACTTTACCTAATTCTAATTTTAATGATCTAACTCATTATATAAATTCTTCAAATGTATGTGTGGACTTCAGTTCCCAGAATTCTCCAGCAAGCTTATTCAATACTGAGAATTCTGTATAAAAGTGGTATAAGACATATATTTCTATATGAATGTACAACATGTCTTATCATCGTTAAGGTTCAAGGTTCCTTATAATATTGAAATGAGACTCCCCCACTTTATTCCAATGCTTGCAGGAGGTGACAGTTCTAAAATTACACACAATGGCATCAAGGTTACCAGTGTGAAAGTAGCTTATATTTCTTCCTGTCCAACTGCTGATTGATATTCCTGAAGCCAATCTGCATCCTACCAAGAGGAAGAAAGCAACACAAATGAAATCTTCCTTCTCTTTGTTGGTAGGCAAGATAATGCTATCCCGTAACTTACAGGAGGGACAAAAAAATAGCAGGATACCTGAAACTCTCCGGTTTGTAATTTCTAGTTATGCGGCCTTGGCGATTACACAAATTTGCCAGTCTTTGTGGCAAGAAATGGGAAATATTTTCTATTAAATAAGGAATGTATAAGAAAAGAAGAAAGGCAACAAGAGAAAAAAAAGTTGAAGAAAAAATAGGAAAAAAGAAGAAAGATGGTGCTTCAGATATTCTTTACAGCTATTACAAGTATATTTTAACTCTCTCTTGAAAGTTACATTATATTATATAATCTGTAGATTATAGATGCTCTATCATCTCCCCATGTAGTTGTCAAAGTCACAAATCCCAAGTTTATTTTTTTTCATTTTTATGTGAAAGGTCCATAAGAATCTTCCAGTCACCAGTAAATATAGACAATGTTTTTTTCTTTAACCAAAGAAGTAAATTTATCCATTTCAGCAAATTCTGTCTACTTCACCAACCATCTTTCCACCTCTGTGCATATGGTAAACTTGCTATATATTTTTTTGTTTATCCATTAGTCCTAAAAGGAAAAGTTCTGTGTTCAGAGAAAACTGATCTTTAAAATCCTCTGAATTAAAGTATGTATTTGAATCCAAAAGTTTTTAGGTTTTTTTTTTTTTTTACAGATGAAGTTGCCAGTCTTGACAGCAGCCTTAATGATGCATGCACCTGAGAAGAAAATATGCTTTATGTCTTCACTTGAAGTCTTTGGAACATATACAAAATTTAGCAAATCATTAATCAATTACAACTTCTCTGAGCCACAGGATTGCCACATCTCAAAGTAGAACCATATTTCATGAATTTATTTCCAATACAGTACAAAACGGGATAGAAATCTGCTCTCTAAAAATGAAACTAAAATAACTTTTAGATTGCATTTTCAAAACAAGCCGGGCATTATATATATGGTGTGTGTGTGTGTGTGTGTGTGTGTGTGTGTGTACATATACATGTGTGTGTGTATATACACACACACACACATATATATACACACACACATATGTATATATAGAGATATACATATATGTGTGTGTATATGCATATACATACATACATACACAAACACACAAAACAGCAACTGTGTGAGGTGAGCTGGAATGAGAGATAGTGACTGACCGAAAGCACCAAGTTGGCTTTCATGTTTAAGGTGGGACTAGAACTCACATTCTCCTAGGTTTTAGGCCAGCACCTTAACCATTACTCCAAACTGACTCCCATTACCTAAAAGAGAACAAAGATAGAGACTCAGGTTGCTCAGTGATTAAATGGCAATCTCCAGTTCAAATCCAATACTTTTAATCACAATGCTGCTCTTGAGAAAATGAAGCAGTGCTGGAAAGATGCACCAGGAGAAAGCTGCCCCTGGTCTGCCTTTATGTTATAAGCATCTTGCCTTGATGTACAACACAAAGCATTGTCAGTGTCAAAGAAAGATTTCATGGACATCCAGTTGTAGCATTTAACTCATTAGCTCAAAGTATCTCTACCTAAGCCCACTGCAAAATTACAAGCAAAACTTACTTTGAAACACACAAAGTAAGCACGTCTCCCACAACAACTAGGATATCAAAGAGTCTGCAAAGTCTGTTCAATGGATGCAAGTAAATATAAATTAGTCATGCAGATGGAAAATTAATAAATGGAGAGTGATCCTATTAACTACATGCCCTTTAAACCCTAAAATTTATTTATTCAAATTTAATTATACAAAGTTGTTGGTTTGTTTGAGTGTTTTATCCTGACTTCTCTGCTGCACTCCCTGCTGTGGCAAATCCAATGTGGTTCTTAGCGCTTTCTTCATTTTTTATTACTTTATCTATTTTGTAATCCCACCAGTTCTTGCTTGCAGGGAAATGACATTTCTTCCAGATATTTCAGTGCACTATTGTTGCTAATTTGACATGCCATTGTTTGTTGTCAGTATGTGCCATTTTTTTTGCACCATCCAACTAGATGATCCAGTGTTTCTTCAGTGTCTTTGCAAACATAATATTTTTTCTGTTGCTGTCTTTTCAATTCTGGATTTATATGCATTTGTCCTTAAGGTTTGGTCTTGTGCAGTCAGAAACAACACCTTTGTCTCTTTCTTCAATTTTTCTGCTTTTACTAATTATTATTATTTTATCCCACAGTTTTATATATAAGTCAAGGAGGCAAACATGTCTAATGTTGCAGCCATCTTTGTACTTTGAGGCAAAGGCAGAAACGAAATAAGTAAATGTTTAAAAAATAGTTCATCAATCTGAATTCAGAATTGTATAGATTTTTATTTTGTATTAATGTGGCAAAAATGATTTGTTTTGTTTTGTTAGGAAAGCGATAAAAATAGTAATTTTATTTGCATGTATATTTTATGGGTATAAGACAATATACAGTTTGCAATGAATGAAAAAAACAGAGAAATGAAAAGGTGTTCAGAAACTGCCTTCCAGAATGAAATACCATATGTTATATTCTTGTTCAATGTACTTTCAGATGAGTTATAATTATAATCCCCTGAAAAACAGGGTTCGTCATGAAAATGCTGACAGCTAACATAATGAAATGACACTTACAATGAAATAATGAAAATGCTGCTGCAGAAACATGTAAAAATAAGACAAGTGAATGAAAATCCATCATTCCTGTGTTTTACAGTAAAATTGAACCAAGCCTAGAATATGGCCACCTGAAACTAATAAATTAGATATTGTTCAGTTCCCTGTATCAAGTAAAAAATAGAAGCGGCATCTTTAAATACGTATCTTTCCCACCGAAATAAAATCAGAGTCATAAAGTTGGAAAGGGTCACTCAGACCAATTCTCTGCTCAGTACAAAAGTTCAGATTAAAGCATCTGACAAATGTCTCTCTACTTCAGTCAGTAGGGGAATTCTGGGACTAGAAGTCCATATAACTTAATGTTGTCACAATTGAAAAGCACTGCTATAGCCTATGATTAAGCATCTGCAATGAAAGAGAGAACTAAGGGCTTTTCTGTTGAGAAATTCTAATGTTGAATTCTTCTTGCTCTTTGCTAATTGATTTCCTTCTTGTAGGTAGGTCTTCTTGGATATGTGTGTGTCCCAGACATATTATTTATGTGCCAAGCACCTCCCAGACATGCAGACACATGCATACGCATGCTTGTGCAAAGTTCATGTTGCCAGATTTTATGCAGCTGTAATTAAAATAGTTCAGATGATGACTTGTGCTTTAAACCAGCTTTGCCCAATTGCCTAATTGTTGTCACAATTGGGCAACTGGGCAGTATGTATATGTACTTAGCTTCCCCTAAAATCAAGGATTATAACATAACACGGTCAGTTTTCCCTCAATAGTTCTACTTTGCCCATTTCCTTCATGAAATCTTTATCAATTGCAAGCCAAGAATAGCTGGTATTCATTCATATTGTGAAACAGTAAAAAAGCTATCAACAAGACAAGTATTTCTTAGGAGGACCATGCTTGATAAGAGAACTAAATATATTCCGAAATGCCGCAGGGTTGCAGCCTGAATAACTTTGATATGTGTGATTTACAAATCAATAAATACCAGGCAACATTACTCCCATAGATATACTGTTTTAGGTGGTATTTAAATAAAATAATCCCTTACTTACAGAAAATTTATACATCCAGATAGCAATAGTGAAGAAACCTGACATCAGTGCTATCAATAATTGTGAATAGAGTCTATGGACTTGATAAAACATGTTCCAACTTTGAAGGTTCTCTCAACTTAACATTTCTTCATGTTCCCAGTTGGATTGACTAATTCTCTCATTAGTTGCAGACTTTAGATACAGATAGTTTGCTTCTTGCTGAGTGAAGATGTTGAGTGGATATGCTGAACAGCACTTCATGAACATCTAAATAGCCACAAAGAGATGAATTGAGAGCATGTGTATATTGTATATGCATCTCTGGCATCTGCAGGGAGTCAAAATTGGCTGACATAATCCAAGATTTGGGTATGTGTGCAATGCTTGTCTGTGACTGTAATAAAGATTCAATCAATGAAAAAAATCCACCCTCTTTTTTCTTATGTGAAATTCTAGGAATTTCTTTAAAGAAAATTATATTTGTATTATCAATCTTCAGCTTTATATTAAAATTCTACTACAAAACCTTATCCCTTGTCTTCTTCTGGACAAAGTGCACCATAATATCCCCTGGAATATGTTTTTCTTCTCAGAAATTTTGAATTTATTTACTACACAGTAAAAATTCCTGCCTTGCTAGCCTCCTTTTCCCAATCCAATGTTAATAATCTTTCTCTAATTTCTTCTCCTGGGATTGCTTTAAATCTCAAACAAATTTTCTTTCTCTCAATTCCAATAGAGCCAGATTATCTAGTTCTCTTTCCAATTATCTAAAAAATTTGTATTAGTCTCTAAAATTTCCATTTCGTCATCACCTTTTAACTTCTTTCATAATTACAAGTCGTTCATTATTTTTCAAAAGCTGTCAATGTAGCATCAAGTGATTGTAATTAATTGTCCAATAATTCAAATTATTTCTAAAGCAAACCTGGTGTAATTCCTCTCTCTGCTGCTGTAACAATTCTCCCCCCACCCACTTTTCCATTCTTGCCACTTTTCTGGTGGCTGCCATTATAATATTATAAACCAAAAATGAAAGTGTCTCAAGTAAGAGAAAAAGAAAAGAGAAGCTCTTTTCCATTTTTAAAATCTCCTTAGTCTTCCTGTACTTTTAATACTTTCTTCTCTAATGACACTCTGTGGTTGTAGTCAGCATCACAATCAAATCTCCATAGTTTCAATCAGCATGACAATTTGCTTCATATTTTTTTTTTGTTAAATCCACCAACTGGCTACACTTTATAGTAATAAACAAGAAAGATTCCCACAAGATATTTGGTTTATTCTTCTTACTGAATTTCATTTTTTTTCAAAAGCATTTTCACACGCACAAAAAACTCTTTTCAAAGTAACTGTCCCCTTCATTGATTTCAAACTATTTTGTATCAACTGCTAAATTGACATAACCTCCCCCCCCACTTGCTAAGCTTCTTAAGTTTTTAAGTCTTTAAAACTTTTTCCTTTATTCCTGAAAAAAAAACAATAACTCATCAAATAGAATCTTACCCTGCCAAAATCTCTATTTAACTGTAATCTCTATTTAACTGTAGTTACATCCAAAAGTGGTTAAGAAATGAGCTTTTTGTGAACTTTATATACATGTAGGTTACATCATGGTTGTGAACTGGGTTGAAATCTCTCAAGTTCCAGCTGCTCAACTCATGAGATGATTGCAAAATCTTCAGTTCCTACAGTCTACTCGTGAGGAACCAAAGTTCAGAGTGCAAGTGGGCAATCTCACAATATCTCCGTTTTCCAGAGCAACACACCCCGCAGCCAGAATTCAATGTGAACTTCCAATCTCCACTGCAATGCCCTTCCTGCTTCTTTAGGGAAATCACATTTGTCATGACTTCTCCTGAAGGCAAGCTATCCTTGTAAATATTCATTCATGCTGTTAGTATATAATATATTAGTATGTAGTTTGATATATTCCACCACAGTGGCATATTAATCGAATGCCCATGTTGACTTTTAATTGTATTTCCTTATGCTTTGGCTTACAGTCATGCTTTTAGTTTCTTTTCTCCCCACCCGCCCCACTCCAAAGGAAGGATATGAACCTTAAAAGTTAAGTTGACAATATAGATTTGCTTGCCTGCCTGTTTAATTTGAAAGTCTGGATTCTAAAAGAGAAATCCTTGAGATGGAGAAATGTGAGCAATCTCAAAGAAAATGATGCTGATGAGCTAAATGCTTTTACAGCACAAACATCCATCTGTCAAACAAGACTTGCAGCCAAATTGGACTTTTATGATTAATGGATGTAGCCCTGAGTCCTTTCAATAATTCTGGGCCTTCAGGGTGATGTGGTCATTTGGGATTTATTTATTCTCCCTGTTAGACAGCAAAGTACTGTACAAACTAGAATTATAACTAAAATGCCAATGCTTTAAAAATGCATCTCATAAATAGATATTAAAGCATCTCCCCGTCATCTTTTTAAAAATCAAACATTAAAACGTAATTCTAAAAATAACCAGTGTTAATAGCACCACTGTAACACCAATAGGGGAAAACCTATTTCAAAGTATTTTCCCTCCACTCAGATATGCTCAACTAATTTTTTTAGCAGAACGCTTTAAAAAAGTGATTCAATAGGATTCAATTCAGTTCAGTTTATTACAGTCATAGACCAGAGACCAGAGCAGATAAAAACATTCAGTTAATTAAATTAATTTAAGTTAAACTTTAATTATAATATAAAATAATAAATAACAACTAAAATCTATGGTAAAATCCTGTCCATCAATGGTCTAACTATACCAAAATTACAGTCCATAAACTGTGTGGCCTATTGTCAGATTAATACTAAGAGGTAAAGGACGAGGCAATGCAAAGGTTTGCCACATTTGTTCTATAACATAACTATGGTGGATTAAATATGTGTTTCTGATGAATCCAGAGGTGGGCTGCTGGGGGTTCGCAGAGGTTTGGGAGAGCCCCTAGCTAAAATACTGTGCAGTTTGGAGAACCCCAAAATCCCATTCCTGGCTGGCCCCACCCCATCCCACACCTCCTAGGAGTCCCCACGTGGTCCATTTTGGATGCAGGTAAAGTGCAGGGCGCGTGCAAAGGTTCAGGGAGGGTAAAAACCGGGCCTCCCGGAAGTTCAGGAAGGCCAGAAATGGGTCCATTTTCAGCTTACAGAGAGCACCCGGAGCCTGGGAGGCCATTTTTGCCCTCCCAGAGGCTCAAAAAAAAAAAAATCTGGAGCCCAAGGAGGGCAAAAACTCTCCCCTGACATGGTGCAGGAGGCTGACTAGACGATGCCCATCATGGCCATACTCACCCAGCTGGACAACTGGACAGAGACTCCTTTGCTAAACCTTTTGAAGCCCACCCCTGGATGAATCCCCAGTGCTGCTGTGCAGAATCTGGTTACCGGTACTATAGTTCATCCTTAAGTAGCCACTGGAGATAAGCAGTAGTAGAATAACCAGGATACCTAGCAATTATTGGCAGAATATGTATTTTCCAAATCTCTGTGTAAAGTATGTGACATATATACTCTCCTGAGCCACAGGAATACAATAAGATTAGAACTATGGAGTAGCAGTAGGAATTAAATATTACAATTAAAAGGGTAGAACACTTATTTTGACTTGCTAATTCAAAATGAAACATTCAAATATTTAGACATGTTGAAGGATAATTTTGAAGAGTGGATCCAGAAGATAATTTTAATTGTGTTTACGTTTATAGATAGACTGTGTTTAAAAGATGCTATGAAAAAGAACAGTTTTTATTGGACAAGACTAAGAGTGATTTGAAAATGTATTTAAAATTATAGGCTACAAGAATGAAATGGAAAAAGATCTTGTACTGGACTTACACATAAGACTGATGTCTTAATAATTAAAAAGGATATACAATAATTTCTGGATAAAAAGTGATCTGGATAACTTTCCTGTATTAGATTTTTTTAAAAAGACTTATTAAAGTTTTGAAGGATTTTGTGAGAAAAGACAAAGAAAAATTGAAAAGATATTTCAAAATATTACCGTGTTTCTCCAACAATACGACCTCCCCAAATAGGAAGACCCAGCATGTTTTCTAGGCATAAAATCAAATTAAGCCCCTCCCCTCAAATTTAGACCTGGAAAATGGGGGGAAGGGCGGGGGGGCTTGCCATTAGGAGCGCCCCACGGGCAGCAATTCCTCGCCACCAGCTGCTCCTAATGGGCAATCATGGCAGAGCACGGAGAGCTCTCTACTCCTGCCAAGCACCTTTGCGGCAGACCCAAGACCTTCAGCGCCCACCACTGTTGATTTCCCTTCTGCCCATGCCGCCTCCGCGTTTGGAGCTGCCGCTACCACGTTTGGAGCACCACTGCTGTTTGGAGGACTGCTGCCGTTTGGAGCTGCCGCTTCTGCATTTGGAGCTGCCGATGCATTTGGAGCCGCTGCTTCCGCGTTTGGAACCCCACCGCTGTTTGGAGCACTGCCGCTGTTTGGAGTTGCCATGTCCGCGTTTGGAGCTGCTGCTTCTGTGTTTGGAGCACTGCCGCTGTTTGGAGCACCACCTCCATTTGGAGCGCCACCGCCGCTCCAAACACGGCGGCAGCTCCAAATGCAGAAGCAGCAGCTCCAAACGCGGACATGGCAACTCAAACACGGCAGCAGCTCCAAATGCAGAAGTGGCAGCTCCAAACATGATGGTGGTGCTCCAAATGGTGGCGGCACTCCAAATGGCAGCAGCACTCCAAAAATGGAAGCGGCAGCTCCAAATGCTGCGGCAGTGCTCCAAATGGCGGCAACACTCCAAACACGGAAGTGGCAGCTCCAAACGTGGCGGCGGAATGGGCAGAAGGGAAAGCAACAACCGTGGGTGCCAAAGGTCTTGGGTCTGCAGCAAAGGTGTTTGGTGGGAGTAGGGAGCTCTCTGCACTTCTCCATGATCACCCATTAAGAGCGGCTGGTGGCGAGGCTGCCCATGGGGCGCTCTAGATGAGGATGCAAGGGGGGGAAATTAAGTCACCCCCAAAAAGATGGCCTAGCCGTTTTGGGGGGGCTCAAAAAAATATAAGTCCCGGCCTTATTTTATGAGAAACATGGTATTTGATGGGACTAAATTTCAAGATTATAAGGAATAAAAGCAAGGCATATACAGTTGGTTTATTTGATCAGTGTTAAAATTCATATATTGTTATGTCTGGTAATTCTTAATGGACTTTTGCTGATCAGGTTTGAGCAACAAAGCATCAAGGATCTATAGATATTTATAGATAAAAATGGGTTATGGAAAGAAGAGATCATTTGTTGTATTTAAGAGGAGGTGATAAGTTATTAAAATTATATTTATGTTGAAGGGAGAAGTCACTTTATATATTTATTTTTTTATCTTTACAATATTCTTATTTTTATATTTAATATAACATATAGTTTGTATTAGTTACTGTCTTTTAATTGTAATTTTTAACGAACTTACTTTTTAATTTTTAATTAGTCCCTCTTGGGTTGAAAAATCTTTTTCAATTTTCATTAAATAATAATTAATCCTCCTTTCTTGCATACATTTTCTAGAATTATTTTGTTGTTTGTCCCATTCTTTTTTGAAACTTAAATATTTCATGTACTATAGAGGAATGTTTCATTCTGCATTGATTAATATAGATTTTGAATATAAGGGGAGAGAATTGTGGTCTTTAAAAGAAGAATTTAGTAGAAGAATAATTGATAGGTGGTAGGATGTATCTTACATAGCAATAAAGGCACTGAATCTCTGCTTTGAGAAGGCAACGGGAAGTGATCAATCACATGTTACTAAATAGAATGTTGGCTTTTCTGTTTGAACTGCTTTGGACATGCTAATATACTTCATTCCTTAATTTTAAACATGGGAAACACCCCACCCCCCTGCAAAACAGGAAGTATGATTCAATCACACTTCCTGTTCTGCACTCATTAGGTTACTTAGAGCTGTTTTGAGCAGCTTCCTCATGGAAGACATTTGGGAATATTAACAGTACTTTCTCTGGGGCATTCATTTTCTCCATTTATGTGTAGTAGAGGCAGAGATTATTAAAACCTATGCCATTACAAAGGAATACTTTGCTTTATTCATTGGCTAACAAGGCAAAGTTAGAAGCTCCCCATTCCTGAAGCCATCCCAATTGTCAGTTTTGGCCAGCATCACCTTCCACACATATTCTTACCTAGAAAGCCTATTCTTGGTATGGATTTATTTAAATCTTTGTTTGGGTTTATATGGAAAAAAATAATTGGATTGGATTTTCTTTATACCTTAACCATGACTTTATGGGCTTTTTCATTCGTAATCCAAACATTTTATCTGAAATTTGGGCAGGAACTGTTCAAAAGGAGAGCGTGTGCAGCCACAACATATCTGTTCATTTTCTTCAGTCTAGCTATATTACATTTCATAAAACATAGCCACACATTCAAGGAGGCTGAATCCATGTGGTGTTTGCATGTATGTGTCAAAAATATCAAGAGGGTAGTAGTTACTGTTATGTCCTGAGGACTCAAGGAGTTCTCACTCAGGTCCACTCACTTTGTGTGGGCGTTATTCCCCCATTCCCATTGGTCGGTTCTCCCCAGCAGCCAGCTATAAAAGCAGGCTGCGGGGTCCAACTGGCTGCTGATTGCTGCGAGCCAGTTCCAGGCTTGGCAAGCACGGTCAGCCCTTTATTTGTAAAATAAAGTACTGTTGCACTCATGCTCTGGTTCAGCCTCTCATTGCTCAAACTTAACACTGGTGACGAGGATGGGATGGCTACCAGAAGCACCTTGCAACCGCTGAGTCACTAGCCACCGATCTACAGCCCAGAGAGAGCGATCGGCTGGCGACAAGGGAAACGCTGATCCGCAGCCAGAGAGAGCGGTCAGCTAGCGAAACGAGCGATCAAAAAGAGCAAACGCAGTTCCGCAGCCAGAGAAAGCGGTCTGAGTCAAATAGTTAGAAGCGTCTGTAGCCGCTTGTTAGCCTCGCTACGGGGAAAGTGAAGCGCTGCGAGCCGCAGCCGTTCTGCATTTGGCGCGAAATTCAAACGGGTGTCATTTGAATTTCGAGCCAGTAGGAATCACAGCACAGCGCTGTAGAGAGTCACTAACGCCCACTTTTTTTGGCGCGAATCAAGACACCTCCAACGGCTAGCAGCCAACGTGGTAACCCAGAGAGAGAGAAAGAGAGGGTAGCAAGAAACCTCTCCAGAGCTGATATCACTAGTAACTCACGAGCGTTCGTAGTCCCAGAGAGATTTTTCCGCAGGTAGCCCAGCCGTTCCAGCACCATGAGTTCCAATCCAGTATTCCCGGCGTTTAAACCAGACGAAGAGAAGTGGGAATCGTATAAGAACCGTTTCAATCATTACATCGATGCGGTCGGCCTGTCGGATGCGGGAGAGCATCGGAAAAATCCTATTTCTAATCTACTGCGGAGCCACCGTTTACGATACCGCTGCAGCACTCGTGGCGCCGAGAGAATTAAAAACGCTCCGTGGTCCGAGTTGCTTGAGATCCTCACAAACCACTACGCTCCCAGGCCTTCACAAATCGCCAGGAGGTTCACGTTCCGAATGAGGAAGCAATCAAGTAAGGAGACCATCAACCAATATATGGCCGCCTCAGAACAGCAGCCCTGCACTGCGGGTTTGGAACATACCTGGAGGACATGCTCCTCAATCAATTGGTTTGTGGGGTCAAGGATCTCAACCTACAGAGGCGTCTGCTGGCTAAGAAAGACCTCAACCTCGCGCAAGCGGTAGAGGAGGCCCTAGCAGCCGAGCTAGCAACGAACTCAGCCACCGAAATTCAGGGCCCAAGCGCCAAGCTAGCAGCGTTCCCAGTCCATTCCGAAGAGGTGGAAGCGGAGGAAGGCCACAACGATGAGAACGATGTCCATCGCCTCGCCAATGACAGACGGTCGCAGGTAGGGGCCAAACAAGAATACACCGGTCCACCCAAGCACATCACCCTGTGCCTAGCCTGTGGGGGATCACATCAAAGGGCCACCTGCAAGTTTAAAGGAGCCGTTTGCAACAACTGCCATAAGAGGGGGCACATTGCGAGAGTCTGCCAAGCCCCCCAAAGCGCTGCACAAAGACCCCCGTCCTCGCACTCGGGACCACAGAGGCAAGTATTAAACTGTCGCACGCACCGCCTTGCCAGGCGTACTTGCCACTCTGTTAGTAAAATTTCTCTCTCCGTTTCCCTAGAAGGTAAACCGTGCCACATGGAGGTTGACACAGGGTCAGCGCTCTCAATAATCTCGTGGAACACCCTCAAGAGACTCCACCCCAGCCTATCTACTACCCGGCTTCAGAGATGCCAGTTCGGTCTGAAGGACTACCAGGGAAGGCCATTCCCGTGATCGGCAGAGGCAAGTTCTTTGTCAGTTTTAGAGCTTTTAAAGGCCACCTACCTCTAGTGGTAGTTAACGGCAATCTACCCACCTTATTGGGGCTCGATTGGTTTCCCCACCTCGGCCTAGGGTTAACAGGAGTCCATGCTGTCTCAACCTCAGACACTGACTCCTTATTCGCTGACTACGCAGATGTGTTCAGCGAGGAGCTGGGGTGTTATAATGGAACCCCATCTCGTTCACCGTTGACCCCCAGGCAGTCCCAATCAGATTAAAACCACGTAGAGTTCCATTTGCTATTCGACCAAAACTAGACGCTGAATTGGATAAACTACTAAAACAAGGGGTCATTGAGCCAACAGATTTCGCCAAGTGGGAGACGCCCATTGTCACACCCTCAAAAAGATGGTAGCCTGAGAATTTGCTCGGACTACAAGACAACAATCAATAAATATTTACAAGTTAGCGCCTACCCCGTGCCCGTCATTCAGCACTTATTGCACACATTCGAACCGGGCAGTATTTTTGCTAAATTGGACATGTCTCAAGCATATCAACAGTTCCCTGTTGATAACCAAACAGCGGAACTTCAGACCATCGTCACTCACAGGGTGCCTTCCGATGCAAGCGTCTCCAATTTGGCGTAAGTGTTGCCCGGGTATTTTTCAATCCCTCATGGAGCGGATTTTACAGGGCCTCCCTGGTGTAGTACCCTACTTCGACGACATCTTGGTCTCGGCCAGGGACAGACCCCAACTCTTCCAGAGAGTGCGAGCAGTGTTAGAGAGGTTCAGACAGCATGGCCTCAAGTTAAAAAAGAAAAATGCGCCATTGCCACTAGACAGGTGGACTTTCTGGGTTATAAAATTGATGCCTCTGGCATTCACCCCTGGAGTCCAAGGTCAGGGCGATCCACGAAGCTCCCACACCGACCTCCAAAACGGAGCTACAAGCTTTCTTGGGACTCCTAAACTTTTATGCATCCTTTTTGCCCCATAAAGCCTCAGTAGCCGAACCCCTACACAGATTACTAGACAAAAAGTCACCGTGGCACTGGGGGCACAAAGAAGACCAGGCGTTTAACGCCGTCAAATCACTACTTACGTCCAGAGGCAGTGCTCATCCAATTCGACCCCAACCTTCCTTTAGTACTGGCAGCAGACGCATCCCCTTTTGGAATTGGGCGGTCCTTAGTCACCGACTCGCCAATGGCGCCGAGGCCCCCATCGCCTTTTTCTCCAGGACGCTCTCGGCCACGGAGCGAAATTACAGCCAAATAGACAAGGAAGCCCTAGCAGCTGTTGCAGCCGTGAAAAAGTTTCACGAATTCCTTTTTGGCCACTTCTTGAACTGGTCACCGACCATAAGCCCCTCCTGGGCCTACTGGCGGCGACAAACAGACACCTCAAGTCCTCTCCCTCGGATGACAAGGTGGACACTTTTCCTAGCGGCCTACTCATACAAACTTATCCACCGCCGGGCAAAACTCTATCCCACGCTGACGCGCTCAGTCGCTGCCCCTTACCCGCTCCGGCTGAAGACCCAGCTCCTGTCAATGCCATTTTTGAAATCACCCAGTTGGACCTGCCCATCACCGCCCTTGACATCGCCGCCAAAACCAAGGCAGACCAAACGCTCGCCCAGGTGCTCGACTGGGTGAGGAGGGGTGGCCGGGAGGCAATGTTGATAACAAATTCGCACCCTTTAAGACTCGCATGCAGGAGCTGTCCAGTTTGCAGGGTTGTCTACTGTGGGGCACTCGAGTGGTCATCCCGACCTCGCTGCGCACTCCAGTCCTGGAAGCGTTGCACGAGGACACCCGGCATTGTGAGAATGAAGGCGTTGGCACGCAGCTACGTGTGGTGGCCGGGTCTAGACGAGGACATTGTCAATTGGGTAAGTTCCTGCAGCATTTGCCAGGAATCCCGTCCTGCTCCCCCATCGCCACCCCTACCAGATGGGAGAGCGCCAGCGCCCTTGGTCTAGAATCCATATCGATCTGGCCGGCCCGTGCATGGAAAGATGTTCCTAGTGGTCGTGGACGCTTATTCCAAGTGGATAGACGTGGCACAGCTATCCACGACCACCACACTAGCAATCACCAACGTGTTAACGCGCCTGTTCGTTACACATGGACTACCCGACTCCTTGGTCTCCGATAATGGCCCACAGTTCGCATCAGTAGAATTCAGCCGTTTTGCAGCCAACCTAGGCATTCGCCACATTTTCACAGCCCCATTTCACCCTGCGAGTAATGGGTTGGCTGAAAGGGCCGTCAGGACCACCAAAGAGGCCCTCGCTAGGTTTGGCAGAGATGACTGGCACCACAAACTCTCACGGTTCCTGATGAGCCAGCACTCAACCCCTGTGCAGTCACCAATAAGTCCCCAGCGGAACTTCTGATGGGCCGGCGCCTGAGAACTGTATTAGATAGACTGCACCCACAATACTGCCCTGACTCTCCCCTCGCTTCCACTTCGGGGGTTAGACATTTTATGTTACAGGAGCCGATATTCGCAAGGAATTTCGCTGGGGACCCACTTTGGATTCCGGCGAGGTCATCGCCGTCACCGGGCCGAGATCGTATAGAGTCAGGCTGGAGGATGGTCGCGTCTGGAGGAGACACATAGACCAACTCAGAAGGCGCCTCAGCAACCTCGCAAACAAGAATCCAGAGTCTCCAGTCGAAGGGGAACCGTCCCATCCGCCACCCAGCCACACCGCACCCAGTGACCAGTCTGCGCCAGCGGTCGTTCCGGTCAGCCCAAACTCGGACAACAGCGCCCAGAGAGTTGACCAACCGGATCCAACCCACGAGAGTTTGACTCCAGAAACCAACCCGGTGGTTTCCGAGGATGCCCAGTCCAGAGAGAGTGTTGGCGACACTATGCCAGCTCAACCGTCACAGACTGATACTGAACAGTCAGACAATGTTCCCGAGTTGTGCCGCTCCGGGCGCCAACACAAACCCCCCATCTACCTCAAGGACTATGCGTGTTCGCATCTGGGGGGAAGGGGTGTTATGTCCTGAGGACTCAAGGAGTTCTCACTCAGGTCCACTCACTTTGTGTGGGCGTTATTCCCCCATTCCCATTGGTCGGTTCTCCCCAGCAGCCAGCTATAAAAGCAGGCTGCGGGGTCCAACTGGCTGCTGATTGCTGCGAGCCAGTTCCAGGCTTGGCAAGCACGGTCAGCCCTTTATTTGTAAAATAAAGTACTGTTGCACTCATGCTCTGGTTCAGCCTCTCATTGCTCAAACTTAACAGTTACCATGCAGTTGAAGCCTGGACTATTATACATATGATGCATCTTAAAAGGGATCTTCATAACATACTTGTGGCTGCTATCTTGATTATTTTCATTCCTTTACCCGGTAACAATATTGGAGTACTCTGACTGGCAATACATAACCCCATCCCTCCCAAAGGGCATACTATTTTTAGATAGCACTGTTTTTTGCAAGAGATAGACAACAAAATAAGCTCTACCTGAAAGATGACCAGGACAATTCCTAATTCTAAAATTAGAGATTTAGGTAGGTAGGTAGGTAGGTAGGTAGTTTTTAGTTAGTTAGAAATATTGCAAACTCCTATCTTTATTGTCATGGTTTATTTTTTGTAGCAAAATCTCCCCAATATTGGTAGCTAATTATGGATGAAATAACAATCATTTTCCACCAATAAAAAATAAAAATAGAAGAGTGCAATTACAAAAATGTCATGGTAAGTTGTCATGGTAGACCACATTGTATCATTTTGTTCTACCAAGCTTCAATTTTGTATCTCTGTATTTAAGAGGAAACAATTTTAAAGGAATCTTGATTTAAAGTATTAAACCAAAACTTACAGCAAAGATTTCTATCAGTTTTCCACACACATACATCCCAAGACAACCCTCATTAACTCAGATATCACATATAGGAAAATATTAGAGTGCCCCAAACCAACATGACCTAAAATTCCCAAAGCAACACGCAAACTTTTCCCAGTTTGGTCCTTCTGTCAAAACCAGTTTTGATTCAGAAATTGCACTGGCTTAGAAATAATGTAATGCTAAGTAAAGAAAATTATGTTTTGCCATTTATTTTTGGCATCACATGTAACTGTTGCGCAAAAGTATAATTTCAGTTCTGATTAAGATAGATGACTGAATCTGAAAAAGGAAGTAAGTAAATATTGATATTTATATTCTGTAGACTGCATCATTATTAGATCAAAGCATCAATTACTTGGAAAGTATTTTTAACAGCTGAAGTGTCCATTACCAAAAAGTGTAAATATTTGAGAAATGCAATATGAAACACAGTTTGGCTAGTACAGCAGTGTTCCTTGTTAAATGCAATGAAATTGTTAGATTCATGGATAAAATCTATCCATGTGGTTGCTAAGAGTTGACACCACCTTGACAACACATAATCAATAATTCAATATTAGGAGACATATATTTAATATAAATATGGGGGACCTTTATATCTAGAAATATATACTCCAAGAGTTAGAAAGTTGGATATAATATATTATAAATGCATTATTGCTTTAGCCCAAACCACCCTTTCCTGGAAACTGTATAGATTTGTGCAGACAGTATGTACAGTGTGTGTGTGTGTGTGTGTGTGTGTGACAGAGAGAGAGAGAGAGAGAGAAACAGAAAGAATATCATATCTCGATGTATTGTATTTTTGCTACTTATATTAATAACACCATTATAAGTAATGGACTTTCACACATGAAAGCAAATAATACTGGATTCTCAATATCGTAAATACATTTAAATGTAACACAGTCATGCCGTTGCTGATACAGAGAGAAGAAGGAGACTATTATTAATTATTAATAATTTTTTTTTGAAAATTTTATTTGGGTTTTCACAAAAAGAACATAATACAAATAAAACATCTTTTTTTGAAAATAGCATGATCCCAGGTTACACTTCTTCATACAGACACAAACTCAATTTCATGCTCATTTTTATGTTCTATTCCATATCTTATTACTGTTTTACATTTTCTACATAGTTTTTCCCCTCTTTTAATTTTCTCAACTTTATTTTAATTATCTCATCTCAATTCAAATCATTGTATTTATACTTTTGTCTGTCCTGTTTCAATTTCATATTATCTTTTCTCATTAAACAAATTTTCTCCTGTAGTTACTAATTGGAGTATGACACCTTTATATCTTTTAATTTTATCCACTCATCTCTCATTTAAGCTTCAATGTATACCTTTAAGATTATAACATTTAATATAATACATAACTTCCAATTGAATTCTGCTTGGTACATTCTTAAAATACACACTATATTCTTAAAAAAAGATTATATATATATGTAAATAAAACACTCATTCCATTCCAATTCAATTCTATCATTAATATTCATTAAAATCTTAACAACTTTAACCTTTCTTTTCAATTAAATATCATACTTCCTTGGGAACACTTATAAACTTTCCATAATTAATTTTTTTCCATATTTCTCTTAACTTATATTTTATAAATCATTAATAATAATTAAAATGTTCCCATCCTTTCCTAATTTAATTCTCTCATTCACTTTATTTCATTTGTTTATTAACAAACATTCCACTATATTACAATAAATATTTTATCCATCATTTTAAGCATATTTTCAAAAATTATTTCTATTTGTAATATAACAATACTATCTTATGTACCTTTGCAGAATCCCTTTTACAATTAAGTTTTCACCCATTATCTCTAAACAGGCTTATACTTTCAATTCTTATACCTTTGCCCTGTTTCTCTATATCTGTCCTTTATAAATTCTTTTCCTTTCCTTCTTCCCTCTCTTCTTCTCCCTCCTCTTTTTACCCCCTTGTCTCTCTACTTCTATTTCTCTCTTCTGTAATCCCCTCTTCTGTTGCTTTCTAATATTATACTTATTCTTCAAACTATTCTTCTTGTTTTTTGTTGTTTTTTCAAATCTTAAACTTTTCATTCACTTTTCCCCCTTTCCCCCACATAAAGTTACTTGATCATTGAAGATGGCTTCTTCTTTGTCCCAATCTTCTTGTTCTGCAAGCGTTTCTTGTTTCTCATAATTCCAGATCTCCATTTCTAAGAGATGAAATACAAAGCCAAAAGAACCTCTCCCTTCTTGTGCATCTTCTTTGTACTTTTAAAGTTCCATTTTCAGTTCTTTTAAAAGTGGTGCCATTTTAAACACTTTTAAACAACTACCCGATTGATTTTAGTCATTTAAATGCAATAACGAAAAATCCAGAGATCACCAAATAATCCAAACAATCCCAAAGCTGTTTCTTCTTTTATCCAGTTTC
Source organism: Pseudonaja textilis (assembly GCF_049901715.1). NCBI lineage: Eukaryota > Metazoa > Chordata > Lepidosauria > Squamata > Elapidae > Pseudonaja > Pseudonaja textilis. The sequence goes on along the minus strand of NC_141992.1, from coordinate 127,389,303 downwards.
TCTTCCTGGGGTTCTACTATTTTGTTGCCAAGTTTCAGTTAAAATGTATCTTTTAGGAATCTTGTTGAGGTTTTAGTTCCAGGTAGTCTCCTCCATTTTTCCAGATCCTGCCCTTTTATTCTTTTTCTCTCCTTTCCTGCTTTTAAAAGCTTTTAAGTATCCAGAAATCTTTATTATCCCTTTGACATTTTATTTTCAGCTTAAATGCCTGTTGATGTCAAAGTGGATTTTTTTTCAATTTCTTGCTTAAGTCTCTTAGCTGTCAGTACATAGAAGGGAAGAGAAAGAGAAAAAAAACCAAATCCTTTCTCTTCCCTCTCTCCTTCGCTGCTTCAAAATCTTCTTTGGGAACAATGTTTTTTTTTTATTGTTTAAATTCCAGGGTACTTTGCGTTGTTGCTTTTGCAGTTTAACCTGGTCAACCAAGACTTTCTCTTCTTATCTTCCTCCTGCACATTCTTTTCCGGTCAAGTTGTTCTTTGAGGTGGCCATTTCTGACCACCTCTGCAACCACCTTCAGGAAAGGGAGTAATGGCCAGCTGAGGAGGAGAGATGTGGCTCTCCTCAACCCTGCTGGCAGTCTCCCCCCTCTTCACCACCTCTACGGGTGGCTTAGCCCCGATACCAGCTGGCTTGGGGCGCTCCGGCAGCGAGCACGGATCGAAACCATGCACGATTGTGGTTTCGGTCTGTCAGCAAAGGAACTCAAGCTGGAAGAATTTATTAATTATTAATAAATTATTAACAACCAATTAATCACTGTGATGCAGAAATCATTAATGTGTTCTTTCAAACAGTAATTAAGAAGACAAAATGTCCTAGTTCTAGGTTTTCTTCTAAACAGACATTTCTCAATTCAAGTTTTCCTCACCTTGTACCTTAAGACAGGGATGTCAAATTCAAGACCTGTGGGCTGAATCCAGCCCACAGGGTGCCTACCTCTGGCCCGTGGGGCCACCCTGGAAACAGCAAAGGACTGGCCCATGGTGCTTCTGCTAGCAAAAACAGAGCTGTTTTCACTGGGAGAGGGCTGCAGGAGGATATCCCCAGGCCCAGCCAAGCAAACACAGGCACCCCGACATAAGCAACATCAAGCTGGCCATGCCCACCCTGGCCACGCCCACCAGCCCCACCCCAAGGTCAAACAGAACCCTAATGCAGTCCTCAATGAAATCAAGTTTGACAGCCCTGCCTTAAGGTTTGGCCAGATGCAGGAATTTTTTTCTATGAAAAAGAGCATCTTTGGAATCAGGGGAAAGTCTACTTAAAATTGATATGCAATGTGAAATCTAAATATATCAATTGAGGTTTTTGTTTTTTCTTGAGTGTAGAGGAACAAGGGTTTGTGTATGAATTAAGTATTAATTACAGGGATTCATTTTATTCACTTTCATCTACACTGATGGTTCTGTTGCAGACAAGCTATTTGAGGTCTTCACTGAATTGTTAGGGATTTTATAGGGCTTTTGTCTCTCTGCTTTGCTTCATGTCCTTTAAAAAAACCCTGACCTTATGAATTGCTTTCCTATCTTCTGACCTTCAACATTGGATCCTCCCAAAGTGAATAACAAACATGCTTCCTACATACTCCATGGTTTTGAAGTGGCGATGTGTGTATCATTGCAGAATTCCAAACAATTGCCATAATTTCAATGAATATGTTTTTCAAGCACAGATATTTGTATTCTAAATCTATAATGTCTTGAGAGGAAAGATAAACTTGGTATAAAATATTGAGGGTTATCAAAAAAATGAAAAATGTCTTGCTTAAATAGGCCATCTATGTCAAAACCCCTTAGTACAACTCACAATAAAATAGCACTGTTCCAATATTTAGAATAGAATAGAATAACAGTTGGAAAGGACCTTGGAGGTCTTCTTGTCCAACCCCATTTTTAGGCAGGAAACGCTACACTGCTTCAGACAAATGATTATCCAATCTCTTCTTAAAAACTTCCAGTATATTTGAAAACTTCCAGAGCATTTACAACTTTTGAAGGCAAGTTATTCCACTAATTAATTGTTCTGTCAGGAAATTTGAGGGGCTCTTACAAAAATGAGGGAGTCAATCTATTTTCCAAGCACCAAAAGGCAAAACAAGAAACAATGGATGGAAACTAGCCAAAGAGAGAAGCTACCTAGGACTAAGGAGAATTTTCCTAAGCATGAGACCAATCAACCAATGGAATAACTTGCCATCAGACGTTGTGGGTGCTCCATCACTAGAGGTTTTCAAAAAGAGTGAGGGAAGTACACCCAAAAGGGCAGTGCCAGGAACCACTAAAACAATGCAGAAAACTTGAAACAGCCATTCCCTTTTTAAAAAAAAGTCAACCCCAGAGCAAATGCTGCAGCTGAGAGAAAACTAAGAGCAGCAACTGATGCTAATTGAAAGCCTGGATGTGTTGCCAAAGCCATTAACCCCTCCAACTCTATTATTCTATGTTGTCTATGTTCTAAATTTGGTGTTTCACAGCAGAAGCAATACAGCTAGCCGGACCACACATGCATTAAATTCACGGTCTGTATGATCAAGCTGCAACATTGTTGCCTCCTGTATCTTTCCCCCCCAGGAAGAAACAAGAAGTAGCCGGTTTGTCGGCTTCGGTGACAGCAGGGAATCACCTTCTCTACGATCCCTGCTGTGCTAGCCGCCTTGGTGCCTCCGATCCTGACGGATTTGGAGGCTAAGGCTGCCCTGTTGGGGCAGCTGAAGAAAGGGGGGATCCGGATGGGGGTGAGGAGCATCGCAACCCCCCCCAGCCGGCAATAACCCCCTTCTCTCAAGACGGTGGAGCGGTGGTCTTTTATGGCCGCCATAAAGAAGCCGGCAACTGGATAAAGAATGCGCAGGAGGAAGAAGGAGTTTTTAAAAGAAAGTTTTTTCTTGGTCGAACTGGGACCTTAAGGACATATTTAACACCTGGGAAAGTATTGGCTTGGAAGCTATAATGTTCCCGATTGATGTTTTCAGCTGCGAAGAAAAGTGACAAAAAGGGGAAGTTACTCTCCCTCCCTTATGGAATTAACAAATGGACAAGGGAAACCAGCCTTTTGATAGAAGGTAAAACCTAAACTCCTTTGTTATAAGTGGGAAGGGAGAGGCTTGGGAAAACAAATCTTTACTCTAAGACTTTGCTGGAGGAGATGCCTTGAAGATAAAGAGAATAGAAATTAATTCTAAGAAAGATTTAAAGCACAGATTGGACGTTTCTTCTTTCCCTAATTTGACTTCACCCCTAGAAGAGAAACTGTAAAAAGAAGAAGCTTGTACTCTGCCTGGACTGTTTGATGACTGTGGGATTTTGGGACTTTTGGGAACTGTTTTAAGTTTGGAAATAATTGATTGGCTTAATAAGAAGAAGAGGATACAGAAAGAGAAGAAGAAACAGTTCAAAATGGCTCTATCTCTTGATGAACTAAAAAAACAATATTTAAAAATAAAGAAAGAAGGCAAAAATGTTATGGGAGAAGCCCTTTGTTTTCTAGATATGGCGCTTGTCATGTGTCAGCAAATTAAACAACAGCTGGAAGAAGCCGAGGAAGAAGAAGCCATTTTTAATGAACTAAATGGTGTGACTAAGAAAGAAAGGAGAAAGAGAGGAGCGAAAAGGAAGGACTTAAGAAATAAAAAAATGTTTATGAAAGAGAAAAAGAAGATGCAAAAACAACAGAATGCTAGAAAGCAAAAGGAAAGAGGAATGCAACAGAAAGGGGAAATCAAGAAGGCAGAGGTTTGGAGAGGAGGGGGTAAAAAGTTTAGGTGGGCTAAGAAGGAAAGGGAAAAGGGGGAAAAAAGTTACAAAGGTATAAGACAAGATGGAGAAAAGGAAAAATTTTTTAGGGATAATGGGTAATATATGGGTTTTTTTTTTAAAAAAAGGGGGATTCTGCAAAGTACACATGAGTATTGTAATAGTGGTATTTGTATTATAAGTAGATAATCAGAACTTTTTAAGATCTAATAAAAGACTAAAATATCAAGGTATAACTTTAAAAGGTTTAATAATGAATGATAATAAGTTTAATAAAATACTAAAGGGAATGTTTAAAATATTAGTTTAAATATAGAGTTTAATGGATTAATGTGTTGATTGTTATGGATTTATTATTGTAGTATTGGTTTCTGAAATAGTAGAATGTACTAAGCAGAATCTGATTGGGATTTAGGTGTTATTTTAAATTTTAATTTAGGGGAATGATAGAAAGGCATCATACTTCGATTAGTGATTCCAGGGGAAACTATTCTTTCTTAAATTGGAAATGAGACAGATGTAAATGGAGAAATGGACAAAAGATATAAAAATATTTTTCTTTAAAGCAAGATATAAAACAGAATTAAGATGAGGCAAAAGTGGAGAGGAGTTATATAATAGATATAGAATGGTAAATAAGATGGGTAATGGTATATAAGAAGAGCATGAATTCAATTGAAGTCCATACAAAAAGAGGTAATCTGGGGCCAAGTTACTTTCTAGAAGAAAGTTTTATGGTTTATGTCTATGTCTTATGTGTGTGTGTTTAATTAAGAATTAAATAATAAAATCTTGGAGGAAGACTAGATGAGAATAATTATAAACAAGCCAGAGGAAAATATAAATTTGATGACTGAATAGCAGATAAATCAGAAAGGAAATATGGTTGAATAATGATTAAAGAGAAACAATGTGGAATTTGGTAAAGGGAATTTACGTGTTTATATGGAAATGGGATAAATTATAAGTACGTGATATAAAGCAATATGTTACCTGCCTTGTAAAGATCTACAATGGAAAGAGGTTTTATGTTTTTAATGTTTAATGATGTTTTGTTTTGTTTGTTTGTTTGTAAAATCAATAAAACTTGTTTTTTTTTAAAAAAAGAAGTAGCCAACACTGCAGCAGCTATAAAAGATCTCGGGGAATTCCAGGGTGTATCAGCTGATCAGATAAGTTTTACTTAATACTTTGTATAATGAAAATGTTTGCAATCTTGTCCTTCTTCCTGAAGGGAAGTGGTTCATCCCATCCCTAGGTGGGTGATTGTTGGATTTCCCTGCCCTAATCCTGTCAGTTTCAGTTGTTTATTGGCTTGTTTCAGTGTGTATCGGCTGCATTCCAGCTGCAACTGTTAAGTGGTACTTGGCTGTCTGCCCAGAGCTATTAATTGAAGGGAGAGAGTGGGGGAAAAACCCTCTCTTGCACTTTATTTTTAGCCAGTTCTCAGAACTGCATAAACAATTAATTAGCGGTTCAGGTGAACTGGTGAGAACTGGCTGAATCCCACCTGTGGTGCATACTCACTCTATTTGTGCAAGTGCCGGGTGCCCCTGCCAGCTGCTTTCATAATTGGAGCTGTGCATGCATGTGCTTGCTGACCACTTGTGCGGAACCATTCCCTCCCCTTCTTGCTGGTCCCCAGAGCTGGAAAGATTGGGGAACTCCTGCGTAGCATATTCCTCGCAATGGCTCTAAAGATGTTCAACTTCTACCTACTTTCTCCAAAACAGACTGGATAATGTGCTGTCAGTTCTACATGTGAGTGGGCCATGGTGGCTTACATGTTAAGATGCTGGGCCTGCGCACCACTGAGGTCGGCAGCTCAGCGGCTTGATTCCCGTGAGTGAATAAACCATGGAGGGACAAGAAAGGAGCCTCTCCCAATTGCCTATTGGCATTCAGGAATCCTGCAGGTAAAGATAACACCGCCCAAAAGAATTCCTTTCACAGAGGCAGCAAGACACCTCAGTGATCTCTAGCTAACATGTGCCATACGCTAAATAAGAAATAAATGTTCAACATGTGCATACATAATAAAAGCCAAGAAATGTTCACATTTTGTCACACTTTTTGCTATGAAATAACCCCCAATAAAGTCTCTTACCCACATTTTGTCAAATTCTTTCCATATTTTCCTTCAGTACTGCTCTAAGCATTTCTTCTACTACTTCAGCTTCTGGAGCTTCTTTGAAAAACCACAGGTCTTTCTGGAATCCATGATCAGAGAGAGAGAGACCAAACAGGTTGATATGATCTAAAATCATGATCAAAATTCCATTCCAAATGATGATTAAGGCTTTGATTGAATTATGGACAAGCACCATAGGAATAACTCCAAGTTCCTTCTGGAACCTAACTGGATTCATTAGGTGTCTAGGGTGGATTAATTGAAAAGATCCTATCTGGCTGCATCTGAGGATCATATAGGGGAGATCCAACATAGAGAAAGATATGACCATGACAAAAGATTGGTGTTAATTCCACCTATATCCTGATCACATCATGATTGCTTCACTTGAGACTTTCAAGAAGAGATTGGACTGCCATTTGTCAGAAATGGTGTAGGGTCTCCCGCTTGGGTGAGGGGTTGGACTAGATGAGCTATAAGGTCTCTTTCAATTCTGATTATCTGTTATCTAGGTGGGGGAGAGTCCAACATAGGATTATAGACACAGGTCAGGTCCTTAAGGATCTGGATCAGGACCATGGTAGCCAAGAGCTTTCTCCAATTTTGCATCTTGGGAAGACATTAAATTCTCCCAAGATCATTCCTAGGAAACGTCAACCCAGCCAAACTGTCAAGCAACTCAAGCAGTGATCCTACTATATGACAGGGCCAATAGAGCAATCCCAAATAATTCTTAGAGTCCAAATTTCACAATGAGGCTGATAACAGTTATCCATGATACAATGCCCTTGAAAGCCACAAGATTCTTGTGATAATAATTCTGCCATATTGTGCCCTTCTTCTAAACTTTCAGTTAATGCTGCACTTGAAACTCCACTGGCACAACTCCAAGAAGGAGATCTCCATGTTAGAAGGAAAACCCATCCGGTTCAGTTCTAAGCTGGGAGAAAGGCACCGGAAAGAAAATGGAGGCTGGAGGCTGATTGAAAAGAAGGTCCATTATTGGTGAACAGAACCACCAGGGTTTGTGGTTCTGGTGCAGCTGACAAAATGGAGTTGAGATTCAGTGGGTTTTATATCTTCTTTGGGCTTTTTATTTGAGCTTTCTGTTCCTCTGCAAGAACATGTCCTTTAATAATCTATTGGCTGTTGTCAGATTCCTATGGGTGTCATATAGGAGTTATGCAGTAGCCATAGCTAGCTCTATAGGCAAAAGAGGAAATGCAAATCCTCGCTGTTTGTCTGAGCTAATATGGTCAACCTCTGGATTATTGTTTATCTGAGCTCCCAGGTTTCTGTGACTTTGAAGTTTGGACTGCTCTGGGGTGCTGCAATGAAGGGGCTTATGTTCTGAAAGGGTTTGGGGCAATTCATATTCTGGCTAATGGCTTTCGTCCTGTATTGGATCTCGGATGAGGGGCTGCTTTCTAATTCTACCATTCTGCCAAGGAGTTTTGAAATATCCTGTATTGAATGGATTTCTGCCTGCAGTATTTGCTTTGCTTATGAATAGAGCTGTCTAGATACTTGTCTTCCTCTTTCAATAAGCTCTTTATCTCTGGCATCTGCTGTGGGCTATTAAGAAAGACTTGGGGGCTGCTTCCTGTTCTGAAAACATGTTTCTCCATTTCTCCATTGGGGAAATATCATATTCTGCCCTTTTAACATTTCCCAAAATATTTCATTCTTCTAGGAGCAGGGGGGGCTTCTCACCCCCCACACCCCCAGGCCCAAACAGTTCTTAGTCATCATGATTCTCAAGACCAAATTGCACATGCTTATTTTTGTAGTAGCAGGTAAAGTTAAATTCTCTTTCCACTCTTCCCCAATCCCAAAATTGTTGTTTTGATAACAAAAACAAACAAAGCAAAACAAAGTTCCATTAAGAATCACGAAAAAAGACATACATATCAATTACATGAATGCAATTAGAGACAAGTTAATCACTACCAATTCTACCTATTTTGACATGGCTTAACAATTTCTTTGTCCTTAGATCAATACATTTGAAAAGCAATCCAGTTTTCCTGTGGATAATAAATGGCTGGTTAGGGTGATGGAGGAATTCTTAGGAAAAGAAACCATCCACTCGCACTCTGTAATATACAAATGAGAAAGTTGCATTGAAGAATTTGTGAAAGGATGTAAATTAAACTATTGCCATTAGGGAAAAAATGGTTGTGATGATCAATCAATGAATTGATTATGTGTCATGGTGCTTTAATTATCTCACTAAAATGCCTAAACCAGGTCCATTATTAATTGAATAATCCATTGTGCTCAGTAAATTTACTAATGGCAAGCATACAAACATTGCATTTTCTTTTCTTTTTTAACAACGTAGCTAGCAAATGGATGGAAACAAAGGCTTTGGCTCTCATAACACAGCATTTGCTACTACATACTAAATAGACATTTTTTTTTCTAAACATGGCTTTGTCTTTCTGAGCAAAGCAGAGATTCTCAAATGCTCTTGACTATTGTAAAGTTGAATAACACCAGCCCCTTGAATATTTGTCAGAATTTCTATCTGCCCCATTTTTTCCCAAACAAACTCAATGTGGAAGTTATTTTGAGTTGCCTTCTCATTCTTCAAACTTTCTCAAGATTGATTTGCCGTATCTTCCCTCTTCATGGCTCCTTGCTTCCTTCTTCTTCCCACAGCCAGTGCAATAGCTTGTTGGCATGGCCTTGGGAAACAGGAGGAAGAGCCACAGACTAGTTATAGTTGGATAAGAGGCAGCTGAGTCTGCAGAAGAAATGGGGATGTGGCAAACAACTCCAAAGGGACTTTCCTAGTTTGTTAGACTGGAAAGGAAAAGGCAGAGATGAACTTTCAGATTTTGAAAATTCTATAAATCTAATCTTACAATAAAGTTAATGCTAGTACTTATGGGTATCCTCTGGTCTGTATTACAAGACTGACAGCCAGTTTTACATTTTGTTTTAGAAGAAGGAAGCATTCACATATAGCAAAAGCTAAGCTGCTTGCAGTTATGTTCCATTTCAAATCTTGGTTGATCTATTTTTTTGAATTCACAGTGTACAAGTTCAAGCTTGTATATATGGGACACTTTTTCCTTCCATTTTTCTCTACCACAACCCAGGGAGATATGGGTGAAGCTCAAAGTCACCCAATAGTGGATTGATGTGGGCCTCTCTGGTGTCTCATATATTGACTCACTAACATTAATAACCACTGCATAGACCAGGGCTGTCAAAGACAAGACTCACAGGCTGGATCCAGACTGTGGGGTGTTTAGATCTGGCCCATGGGGCTGCCCTGGAAACAGTGAAGAACTGGCCTGTGATGTCTCTGCCAGCAAAAATAGAGCTCAGGAGAGCCAGGCGTGGCCTGTCCAAGCTCCATTTTTTACCACGATGGCCTCCTGCAGCCTTCTGCCAGCAAAAACAGAGCTCAGGGCACACACAGCCCTCCCAAGCTCTGTTTTCACTGGCAGAGGGCCGCAGGAGGCCAACACAGCCAAAAACAGATGCCGATGTGCTCATGTCCACCCTGGCCATGTCCCCACCCCAGCCCCCTGAGGTCAAACACAATCATGTGATGCAGCCCTCAGTGAAATGAGTTTAACACCCCTGGCATAGACTATTCACGAGATTGTGTATAAAAGCAATCCCCGAGGATAATGCCAATTTATGGAAGGATGAGAGGAAGCACCTTTTGTAACATAGAAGCAAAGATATAAATTCAAATCTTGGCAAAAAGATCTTGGCTTTTGCATTTGTAGAGCCAGAACTGCAACCTGGTGAAATAGTAGAAAGCTATTTGTTCTTAGGAGTATTTGAAGAATATCCTTCATTTAAATATGCACATGGTTTTTGCCTTTGTACTGTTCATCCAATAGACTGAGCAGGCACACAGGTCAATGCTGTTCTAACCACAATGAGATGCCTTTTATGCAGGTTATTTTTATCAGTACAATACCTTCAAATTGCAGCCTTATTTCTTGTGATAAAATGTAATCCAGAGCTCTAGATTAAACTAGACAAGTGGAAAATACTGACCATAAATTTATTAATACTAAAACAGTATCTCTGTGGGAAAAAATAACATATCACAGGGAAGAGGTTTATTCCAAATTAATAGGAGAAAAATAGATGATGATGACAACAACGATATTAGATTATGATAATAACAGAATAAGAGAGTTAAAAAGGACCTTGGAGGTCTTTTAGTCCACCCCTCAGGCAAGAAACTCTATACCATTTCAGGCAAACAGTTGTCCATTATTTTCTTTAAAACTTCCAGTGTTGGAGCATGAAGATAGAGGAGGAGGAGGAGGAGGAGGAGGAGGAGGAGGATATTAGATTATATCGCTGACTGGCTTTTTGTCACTTCTATAAATACTGATATTTATATTTTTCCCATCTAGGAATCATGCATCCCCAAGCAAATAGCTAGCAATATTGTTCTACACATTACATAAAAGCATGTGGGTTTTTTCAGTCTCCGAGTTGGTCTTTCTGAGTTTCTCCTACTTTGTGCAGTTCTCATATGTGTCTTTCTGGGTCTTGTGAGTTATCTTCTCACAAGATAACCATATGTCTTGACTAATTTTTAATTTACTAAACTGAAAGTGAAAAGTGATGATTTTCTTTCACTTGAGCAGCAACATTTTGGCTCCAAGAATTAAGTCATAAAGAATGAAAGTTCACACTTCCTAGAATAAATATATAATGGCTCTTGTGAACTGGGAAAAGATATAGTCACTGGAATTCATAGGCTACTGTAAAACGATTCCACATGTGCTGTCTACTGGCCTCCAAATGTTTACCTATTATCTGGAAAACATTTCACAGATTTGTCACACAATTTTAAAAAGCCACAGAGAACTCACCTGTGGGATTCAATTTTTTTTACTACCGGTTCTGTGAGTGTGGCTTGGTGGGCGTGACAGGGGAAGGATACTGTAAAATCTCCAGTCAGAGATGGTGTTTGCCAGTTCTCTGAACTACTCAAAATTTTCGCTACTGGTTCTCCAGAACTGGTCAGAACCTGCTGAATACCACCTCTGCTTTAGCAACTTATGACTACTATCTTTGTTGTTTGTATCTTATGATTTATGCTGATTGCTTTTATTTAATATCTTATGACTATTACTGAGTGTTGTGTCTTATGATTTAGAATGATTGTATTTAATGATTATGATCATTATTCATCACTTGTTGCTTGCATTTACACTGAGAGTTTATGTGCCAGAGACAAATTGTTTGTGGGTCCAATCACATTTGGTCAATAAAAAAATGTATTCTATTCTAATTGGCCAGCACTGGGAAGGACGGAGCTTCAAATAACATTTTTGAAACATTGGACAAAATCATGGAGAAAAATTTTCTTGATGGCCTATTAGTCAGAACAGTTAGATGGATAGGATCACACAATCAGAGGCAAATGCTAATATAACTTTGAGAATTACTGCCTGTATGGCCTTGCTTGTGGGTTTTTGTAAGTATCTTGCTGGACAGCTAGAATATTTATGTACAGGTCTTTGAGAAATCAAACGTATCTTTTGTTATTGCTTGAGCTACTCCCAAAATTCCCTCTCCCAATGTATTATTCATGTGAAATACCATAACAATATGAGAGGGGGTTGAGGGACACATCAGCTTTGAGGTTGCAGAGTTTCTTTCCACAGCCATGCTCAACTTTTATGCATTAGGCACAGCTGAGACAGGGAAACCCACCGAATGTAGACTTTGACTGACAGAAAAGACACAGGAGGTCTTCCATATCTTGAAAAGGCAAGAACATTTGTATGACTAAATAAATAAATAAAATATTTATAATTATACCCTATCTCACGTTCTCTTGGCTTCACTCTATTTCTTTAATAATGCAGACCTTTCAGATCCAGCCTCTTAAGAAAATCAATAATGAAATAATAGTAATTAATAGTGGCTAAGATTAATGGAGTGATTTGTTTGCCTTTCAGATCAGCTATCCTCTAGGCATTCTAACACAGTAATGGATTGACCAGGCCTCTTTAGACCCATTATAGACCCATTTGAATTGAAGTACCAACATAGGAGGGGGAGAATTATTCAAAAACCTGTCATTATTTATAAAGTATTTAATGAATGTAAGTAATGTAAGTAAATTGACAACAAAAGTAAGAGACCTTCATGGCCCTGCTGATTTAATTTTGTTCCCTAAATGAAATTAAGATCACAATTTTAAATATGAATACGCAATAAGTCTGTGCCATTCAGCACAGATGAATTTGAATTGAAGATCTGAGATTCAAAGAATGCACAAATCAAGTCAGGCTAGTAATTTGACGTTAGAGAGCAAACAGACATTGAAATTATTTCAAGATTCAATCTGAAAAAAAATATCCATTACTAATTAATAGAGAAGCATCAACGTGTCTTTATTTTATTTTATTTTTTAATAGAAGAGGATAGAGTTAGCCAAAATATTATTGGACTTAGAGACCACAAATTCAGTAAGAAGCTTCAAGGACCTCACCATAATATATTTATTATAAACATTCTTCTTCTATGTCTTTCAAAGCAAAGAGAAGTTTGGAGACCTCTGCCTTAAGGAGTCACTTTTGTCAGCATTGTAATTTGCTGACCATATTCAGAATGCTTCGGCCTCCTCTGCACATATTGTACAGTCCATTGTGTAGAGGAGGCAAAAGCATTCCGACACACTGAGGTACAAGACCACAGACAAACTGACATTAGACTTACTCCCATGCTCATTCTTCAAGCAGTAAAGAGACCAGTATCTCTGAATATTAATCTGAGGGTTATCCAGGATGAAGCCCAAAACAAGGTTAGCATTGATCTGGAAAGAGTTTAGCAAGCCAATAAACCTCATTGGCCACCTATTTGTGTCAATCTTAGAGAGACATTTTCACCATTCAGGACAAGCCCCCAGATTGGTATCTCCAATTTGGATTTGAGCCTGATGCTGAAGCCAATAAAGAACACCAGACAAGAAGTACAGGTTGTGTTTCTTTTTATTGAAGCATTTCAGCAAAAGAGGTCCCAGCCAGCAAAATGCCAGGCTTTATACAGTTTTTCAAGGCAGGATAAAGAAACATTGTCTAATAACACAGTGGTTAGTACTGCAGGCTACTTCTGCTGATCACCATCTGCCAGCAGTTTGGCCGTTTTGAGGTGGGTACAATGAGGACCCAGATTGTTGGGGGCGATATGCTGACTCCATTAAACCACTTAAAAAGGCTTGTAAAGCACCATGAAACTGTATATAAGTCTAACTGCTATTGCTATTACTAATAGGCATTCTAAAAGTTATCTAAAGCAGTGTCTCCCAACCTCTTGGGCACCAGGGATAACTTCCATGGAGAAAGTTTTTTCCATGGACTGAGCATGCGTGGGTTTGTATGCTGCTTTCTTCACACAGATGGGGCTTTGCTTGTATGCCTGGCCTGGTTGCTGGTATGCCATGGACCGATGCCAGTCCATGGACCATGGACTGATCTAAGGCAGTGGCCCCCAACCTTTTTTGTGCCACAGCCTGGTACCGGCATCACAAAATGATCCGTTGCCCGGTACCGGCATCAGAATGCATGACAAGGCAAGGTGAGCCGAGCGACTGGCCAGCCAGCCGTCCCCCTGCCACCTTCAACTCCTCCTTTGTACCTTTTTTGTGCTTTTTTGTGCTTTCTTAATCTCCTCCGCCATCGGGACAGCTCTTCATTCGAAGCCTCCCCCACTTCGATGAAACTAAGGTGCAAGGATTCCTTCAGGACACAAACGCCGCTTTCCAACCGGAAAAGCTCACCCGGAAGCACTTTCTCGTCGAAACAAGATGGCAGCACCCAGCAAACTGGCAGCCCAGTAGAAAATGATCCACGGACCAGTACCAGTCCGGGGCCCGGTGGTTGGGGACCCCTGATCTAAGGGGTCCTCTATTGGCTCCATGCCTATTTCTAAGTCTTAACTAATAAATACTTTAAAAGTTATCTAACAACTATTGGCTCTACTTTAACCCTGCTCCTAAAAGTTAACTAATAGGCATCCTAAAAGACTATTAGCAAGTCTTCTATTAGCTCTGTCTTAGACTTATTCTTTGTCTTAGCAATATGTCTTCTATGATACACCTGGCACTCAGCTCTTTCTACATTGAAAGGGGGTCCACCTGTCCACACTCCCTTTTCCTTTATCTTTGTTATGCACCTCTTGCAAAAATACATCTCTTCCCTTCCTTCTGAGTTCAAGCCATAACCTTGCATTTTTAGAGCAACTGGCCGTACAGCAAATGAAAAATCCAACTCCTCCACACAGTAATGAAGTCTCAATGCTGCATATTGTTGGTAACAACTCTAGAAGGAGGGCAGAAGCCATTAACTTTGCAAAGCACTTGGCAGCTACTGGATTCAAAACACCACCAATTTTCCACTTGGATTCAAAAAATGTATTTAGAGTTTTCTATTAGTGACCTGAAGCGCCATCCAACTCTCATTGAAGCCTGTCCACATCCCTGTTATTTTGGTATGAAAATAATTTGAAGAGTCTAAAAGGCTTTGTAAGTTGTCAAAAGGCAAAGGATCATATGTTAGAGCAAAAGATTGAAAACGATAGTATGAAAGTTAACAGAGATAATTGCCACATTTTGCACTGAGGAAATAGTAAGAAAATGGATGGATGTAAGATTGAGAACACCCAGCTTGGTAACCAGTGAAAAATATCTTGGAATGGTAAACAATTGGATAGATGTAAGATAGGGAATACCCAGCTTGGTACCAATAAATAATATCTCGGAATAATGACTGATGGCAAACTGAATGAGAATCAGCAGTATATTGGCTACAAGAAATGAAAACAAGGAATTTAAGGAGTGGGCTCAATGACCTAAATGCACTCTTCCAACTTATGATTCTATCTTGAAATAAAAGTAATGGTGTTACTTCTTCATCTTACACTGTATTTTATATTGTCTTCTCTGTTAATTTACCACTTTTCAAATGTCTGTTTCAAGATAATCTTCTAAGATATTGATACACAACTTTTAACATTTAATGAGACAAAAAATACATCCTTAGAAGAAACAAAATCTCTTTGTGCTAAAAAGTGTAGTTTTTATCTTTCGAGAATAACATTAATATTGACTGTATTACTAGTGAGTTAAAATAATTTTAACAGGAAAATCAAGAAATTAGTGAACACACACAAATATGAACACACATTGATATACAAAGAGTAATATCACGAGATACTTCAGGAAGTAACTATTGGTTTTGAAATACATTTCAAGAGCATACTTCTTGTTGGTTCATTCAGACTTAATGGCATGCACATTCTGTGGAAAACAAAAAAAATATAAACAAAATCATTGTGCATAATGCATACAGTGTTTAAACTTGAGTTATCAGATGCCCAACAAAGGGAGGACATACTCTCCTTTTAATCATTGTGTCCTTTGTCTGCCTGGCATAACTTTAACATTAAATATTGACCAGATTTTTTAGTATCTTTTTCTAAGCACTTTTTTTGCAGTGCAGCACTTCCCTAATAAATGATAACCACAAGTTAACAAGGTCTACTCTAAAACCCTGATTAGGACCCTGAAGCCAGATTGCATTACTGCCTGAAATTGACAAGACTTTAATCCATTGCATGCTGAAGACTTTTGCCTCTAACCAACTCTAGCACATTGCTGGGATTGAAAAAAACGTATTTATGATTCTGGAGAAAAGTAATTTCAAATACATGTAGACCTGAGTACACTTTTTTTTTTTTTTTGCAGATTTTTACTGTAATTTCTGTTGTAGATGCTGACTTAAACAATTAGTTCCCAGCATTTGTCCTCCTTTCCAATTGCCTGAATTCTCCTTTGTCTATTCAGATATCTGATAACCCTACATGTAGGCTTCAACTGCATATACAGATTTATTTCTTGTGAAAAATTCTTCTATACTTCATCATAAGAATATATTGTATATACTAAACCTGGTTCCCTATCATCACAGTTCAAGGAAAAGAGGAAACCTGAGCACACATTACTTCTATAAGCACATCAGATGACATGGTGTTTTAAGCTGATCAAAGTTTATCATTTTGATGACCTCTGGATTGCCAAAATCTGCATCCACTGCTAGTTTGCAATAATGCTTTATATTAGTCTGGCAGAGAGCAATTTTCCAAATCTGAAGGTATATAATAAAATTGCAGCAAATCCCTAAGAAATTCATGTATGGTGGTATAAATCACATGATTCTAAAATTTAAGAACCTAAAACTCATTAAAAATACAGTTACAATTATGTCACTGTAGATGTAAAGCAGTTATGGATGTTGAATCAACTCAAAATACGATTTCCTCTAAAAGCTTCAATATTTTTATATAGGACTTATAGTATTATTCAAAAAGGAAGACTGAAACAAGGGATAAATATGTATGGTGCATACATGGTGATATTTGAGTCATCACAAAGGGCCAGCAGCTGGGTCTGCCTCATCAGCAGTGGGAGGAAAAGACAAACAAGATCATCTAGAGATGGAAGGGTGTTGCAGAGGTAGACAATGGCGGAATGTAGGGTGGCTAAAAAGGCAAGGGAAGGGAGGAGATGGGCAGATGGGAGAAGCTGAAGCAAAGGCAATTGTGGAGGATTGTTTGAGGTCCTCACCTAATAACTACAACTGGAACTGCTGGAACTGCTATCACTAAACAATATGGCCATGTGATGTTTTGCTTCTTTACCTAGCAACAGAAATTCCAGTTCCAATTAGGGTCATTAAGTGAGGATTACCAGACCTCCACAAAGATGTACATATGCATCTATTTGCAGAATACATTGATCAGAACTGGAATGAGAGGAGGGAGAGTTCTCTGGCAAAGTATCCTTGACGGTTTTGTTGAGACATAAAAGAAGTGTCCAAATTAGACTACATGAGTTTGCTTCCAATTCTGCCCCCTAGAATAAAAAATTAGAAGTATTCATTTCAGTGCTTGGTTTACAATATGATCTCAGGACAGAAGCAAATATTTCCACTCACTTCCATGACATACTGAAAAGGGGATCAGAAAGCATGGAAACTGTTCTACAATGACTTTCTTGTTGGCTATGAATCTATGTATTCCTTTAAAGAGGCATAGCAAGAAAATGGAAAGTTCTTGTATATTTCAAGGGTTCTTCTTTGGGATTTCAGAAAAAAAAACCTCTATCTAGCCTTCTGATGAAATTAGCCATGTGAGCTGTCATGAAATTGCAGCACCTTTTTTGTTTAGATGGTCTACACATAGGTATATAGACACATGCTATCTTGCTGTGCATTTAATTCACACTTTTAATGACATGCAATTATTTTGTTATGGTGTTATGTTATGCTTTACGCCTTAAAATCAGTCTTGTCTTCTGGCAATTATTTGGATAAGTCCATATAATTTTCTTGGCAACATTTTGAAAGGGTTGGCCTTCTTGCTAGGGCTGCAAGAGAGTGACTGGTCTATAGAAATCAAGCTCACAGACTCTCAGTTTCTAATCTGTTGCATTTCACCTTAACACAAAACTTGCTGTCACACAAAAAATGCCTGCAACAGCTCAATAATGCAAATAGCTCTTACAGAAGCATGGCATGGTGACAGAAACAGTCTTTTGTAATTCTTGGAATGTTAATATCTTATCCAGTGATCTATCACTAACTTTATTTTACTGTATTCTAAAGCCAGCAATAAATATTTCCTAAGGGACAATCTTGGGGGATTATAATGGACTTCTTATTTATTTCTTTACAACTGTTTCATGTCACTGGCTGTGACTGATAGACTTTTGATATGACATTGTAGATGAATGTACAGAAGCTTTCAGTCAATAATAGCTGCAAAGTTGATGAGTTTTCTGTCTCTGTTTTTTGGGCTAGTAAATTTTGGGCAGAAAGAGAAGGACAGAATTATGTTTGATATTGTGCCTATTCATTCCGTACTCGTACATGTTTTTATATCAGATCTATCAAGTTTTTCATTGTTGTCAGTTTAGTCTAGATGGAGAAAAATAATGTGTTCAGTCTTGTAAATTGTCATGGATAGGCAATAATGTCTGAGTTTCCATCCTGAGAACCCATTCTTTAAATCTCTATGGAATGCTAACCTTGATAATTTTGGGAGACCATTATAATAATGAAAGTTAGCATTACAGCCTATCAGTGCTTTGTTAAATTCATCTTCAGTTTTTTTCATTCTTTAACAGTATATCTTATGAATTATGCTACCGTAGTCATTAAAATGACTACACTTTAGTTGTTTTCTTTGTTTCATCTATTTGATTTTCATGTAGCATTTCCAAGTCTCCACACAAAGTTACATCAAGTAAGCAGATACTCACAATACCATTTCCACCTTGAAACATATGAGGTACCTAAAAAAATCTACATCTTCATCTAGGATTTCTGTATATAAATTCTGTATTGTCAGAAGAATGTGATATATTTGGTAAGATTGGGTTACAATTGGTTAAGGTTGGTCTACAAGTGGAGAGACCAAGATTCTAGTGTACTATCAGCCATGAAATCTTTCAAACTACCTTACAGAGTTATTAATATAGGGAAAAATTGGAGGAAATGTTATATCTGCCACTGTGACTTTCTGAATGTATTTAAATAGCTGAATGAGTAATGAGTTGACTTACTAAGAAATGTTCACATGGATTATTATGCACTTGAGTTATCTACTCTGCTGTACATCTTTCAAAAAAGATGCTTTAGAAAGTTTGAAAGTGTATATGCAGCATGTCTTTTTGAATTGTTAAAGCAACTGTATCTTTTTCCAGGTAAAGCAATGTATTTTGATGCTGTTCCTGGACCTCTGCAACACTCATGTGAGGGGAGCAATGAAGCAATGCTTCAGAGATCTTTGAAATATGCCAGCATACTAGTTCCTGTCTGTTCAAATGGCAAAAATTCCAAACAACTCTTAAATGTATTTTTTCTACAAGATTACATTTGTAATTGTTCTGTTTGGGAGCAACATGTTTTCTGTTTTCCTCCACCAGAGCTTTTTTAGTGTGCTGCTTCATTCATTCTGATTATTTGAAGGGAAGACAGAACAAGAAATATTAAACCAGGGTGCCAGAATGAAACATAAAAAATACTGCTCTTATCAGAACTGATTCACAACAGGAACACTGATTTAGGCTCAGGGTTGTACGACATGACAATCAATAAGACAAAGGCAGCCTACGAGCATGCTTGACCCAACCAATATGCAAGGTAAATTAGCCCAATTAGGGAAACAAGAGTGACAAAATTTTGTCAAGAGTGACAAAATGCCACAATATTATATTTTACTTCAGTGGAGAACACTTTGTTTGGATGGAGAACTTGATAGCTTGTGGGCTGGAGAAGTGCATTGGGATTGCAAAACCTGCAGGTTAACTAACTGCCTTCTGCTCCACATATTAGGCCTGGTGATATTGATCAGTTCAGATGGGAACTGACAAAGACTGAGTTCTTTAAGGAGCCTTAATCATACAGCAGTTTTACAGAAGTCCAATACAAATCCAATCTGCCAAGTCTGATCTGTTTATGTTGAAAACCTGATAATAAAGGCAACTGTTTTAGCATTAAACTCGTGATGAAAGAGAAGGCAGTCTGTGTCTCCTTCATCAGAGGGATATACGAAAGGAATATTTTTTTTCAGCCCAACCACAGCATATTCCAATTATGTAACCTATACCTTACAATTATTTTTTATTTGGCAACTTAGAACTTCATCCTGGTACACTTCAGAGAACTGTCAAATTGCAAATTTCAGATGTGAACTATTTGACACATTACTGTTTAATAACCTATAATAATGAGAAATCCTAACAATAATGCAGTAAACTTTTTCTTATAGGTATTTATATCAATTATGCACAGTTTTTGTTTCCATTTCTACTGTTGCTTAATGCAATTTTACCCATTAAACAATCATCCAAGCTGAAATCTAGAAGTTGCCAAGGCGATTTCCAGAGAGTCTATTTGCGTAAATATTTGAGTGTGTAACCCTAGCAGTGCACCTCTGAAAGGAAGTGAGTATTAGGAGAAGTATCTGTGTGGATGTCTGTAACAGGAGAGAACAGCTCAATAATGCCAATGCTCATAGAATCTTGATAATTATTTAGTGCATCTTAGAAGTATAGCATTAAATAAAGATACAATCAGATATAAATTTTGAGCAATACTAAAACCTTGACTTTCACAGTTTTGCTTTTTTTTTTTTTTTACTTTATTGGACTGCACCCATGCGCCAAAGTTTGGTGCTTTTTTGAGCAAAGGAAAGCATCAACTAACTTTCAAATATTTAACTCTCCACTTTTTTTTCTTTAGGAAAGAAAGCCACTTCACCCAACCAAATGAAGAAGAAAAAAATAAGGCACGGGGCGGGGGGGGGGAAGAGAGAGGAGAGAGAGAAAGAGAAAGAGAGAGAATTATGTTTTTATATGGCATTCAGATTTATGATTTTGAGAAACAATGGTTGCTGGCAAATTTGACTATACTTTTTAATTATTGAACTGAGCTTGAATGCAATGACATCTCTCCAATCTTCAGTTACACTGAATAATAGTTTCAATGATGTTATCCAAGCATGGTAGCTGAGAATGACAGGAACTGAAGCCAATACAGTTGAAAGATCTATTTGAAGGTAGGTTTTTTTAAAGCTATGCAGGTTGTAGGAACACACCAGATTTAAGAATCCAACTTAGTAAAAGCATAAGAAAACCAGTGGTGGCATTTTATCATAATATCTTTCTGTAGGATTTTGATGAGGAAATTCTGGAAGGGTAAGGGTTAGTTAGTTAGCTAGGTTACAGTTGTAAGTAACTGCACAGATGATTCTTTAATAAGAGATAAAATACTGTATATTAAGGATACAGAGTCCTTAATCATCTTCAGGCTAAAGAAACTAAGAATGCCACATGCAGGGCATGAACATTTCTTCAAGAATTTCTCATTTTTTTCTTAAAATAAATTTTAAAGTGCATTTTATTTTATAAAATTGAATGATGACTGGCAGAGATAAAACGCAGGGGAAATTCTCTGGAGCCATGAAGAATTGCCCTTGCTGGAAAGACAGATCCCTAGAGATTGATTATTCTTAAAGAAAGATCAAGAAAGGACAGAATTTTTCAATGTATCTAACCTCTAAATAGGGACACATGCATTCTAGTTTTAATTCTTCAAATTATTTAAACTTCAGGTTGTTTTTCTTACATTTATCAAACTGTTCATCTAGATCAATCAAATTCAACAGATGCTGTTATTTCCGGACCCACCATGGCTCCAACGTGGTATTAAAAATGAGGCCCTATCAGAAACAAAAACTGAGGTCATGGCCTTTGGGCAGTACAGAAAAATGTGATTCTGGCCAAATACAAATTGGTCAAATTCACACATAATGCTAGAGCACAGATTTCCCAAACTAAAAAAATTTGAAACCAAACCAAACCAGTCTATACCAATGGCCTATTTAAAATACAAAACGGAACTATTTTAAGTATAAAAAGTCAAGAGACTTTATAAAAAGTGGAAAAAATGGCTTCCACTGAAAGGAGAAACAAAATTCAGAAATAAGTTATTAAGTTTTGAAATGGGGAGAGGGCAAAACCCTGGAGTTATCATATAAATTGCACACATATTGAATAAATATATAATAGATCAATGGCCCTATGTCGTGCAAGTTGAGGGGTTCATGGCCCTTCCTCTTGTCATATATTGACAATTTATACTATGCCAGATAAATGTGACTGTAATTCATGTGTAATATAAGGCAGAATCATATTTTCATTCAGACTCGAAAACCCAAGATAGATGGAAATACTGAATGGCGTTGATGCAACATATTTCCTGTAAATATCCTGGACTGACTTTGTTCTGAAATAATTCAAGCAATCATGAGCAATGGCAATTCTATAACCTTTGCGGAAAATACTTTCTGCCCATTAACCTTGGAATCATATATTATCATGTCACTGAACTGACTCTCTGTGGACCAATAATACGTGCCTAACACACTGCATCTATATACCCTGGTTGCTGGTTTCATCTTTGTCAAAGGACGTTTTTCATCCCTCCTTCCAAACTTTTCAAGTTAACTTTGTATGAATGGCGCTTTGAATGGCCGACCTGCAGGTGAGTGGAGGAAGAGACTGAGCTGTTGAGGAAAAGAAAGAAGGAAGCTTTCTCACGTAATCACTATTTTCCTTTGGATTGTTTTTAAATTGTAAACTAGTCATGCAACAAAAAATGATAGCCATCATATCCTTTTTTCACACATTTATTTTTTTTTAATTCCTCCTTAAAATTCCTTTTATCCTGTTTATAAAACAAAAATTCAAATGGTTATTAAGTTTATTAAAAATAACCCCTTACACACACACGCGCGCGCACACACACACACACACACACACACACACACACACACACACAGGGTACAACTATTTTTAGAGCAGAGAGAATAACATATTGGTATTGCCTCATCATGTAACTTAAAATCTTTTCTTTTTGTAAAGATGACTGTAAAATTCAGTACTAGACATGGTTACTCTGTTGCCCTTTCAAAAGTAGTATCATCATGATATGCCAGAATCTGAGAAGTTGCTAAGGGAGCAGATTTAAGCAAAAGCAACCAGAAGCAAAGGATTTGCTTTTCTTTGCAGTCTGTACTGATATAACTTGCTTCATAGATATAAAACCAGAGTTAGAATGGGTTTTAAGGTGGGCAGCTTTGCAAACTTTTTAAATAAATAAAATACAGTACAATCTACAATTCTAATCAGTGTTTTATTAGAGGATTCCAAAATCAATATCAGTTACTTTGAATCTATTTGGCCAGTGTGATTTTGAAACAAGGCCTGCCTTAGATACGAAGCCAGTTAGGTACTTTGGGCCAGCCACACCCTCTCAGTTCTAGGGAAAAGGCAGGGGCAAACCACTATGAAAATCTTGCCATGAAAACCGCTGGGGCTAGTTCTTCAGCAAGTTATTAAGAATTGAAACTGTCTCGAAGACATATGTATGTATGTATGTATGTATGTATGTATGTATGTATGTATGTTTATGTTCTTGGAGCCTATTGTACCACAACAGTTTATGCTTGTTTTATATTCTCGAAGCTTTAGCTGTCCTTCCATTTCAGGATAGTTTTACCTTGAAAAATACAAAAAGAAAACAAAACCCCAATTCTTCCTGCTATTTGACAAGTCAGAAGACCACTGAGCTGCTGCAAAGCAACTCAACAAGATGAGTGGGCCTGGTACAAAGCACCATATTAAACAAATGAGAGATTTGGGGCTCCCAACTATTCCTTCTTTTCCACAATGTTCAATCCTCAGCGGCCTTTTTTGTATCCAAACACAGTGAAGTATAGCCCTCTCCTACGTTGCATTTGGCAACATTGACAAACACTTGTGGAATTGTTAATGGAATGCCCTAAATTTACAGAGCACCTAGAGGGAGGAAGCCTAATTGGTGGCAATATCAATGTTTCAGGCTCATGAGGTTGTTTGAACGATTCCCCCCAGTGACTAATTTCTCGGAACTAGACTGCTTGAACATTTACATTCTCAAACGTTTGGCATGTGCCTGAGCTAATATTCCGCAAGAGGGAGAATTAGAAACTTCCACTGTTTGCATTAGAATCTCATTATAATGATCTAATTTCTCTACAAGGCCAGAACTTCATAATTTGGTGGAGAAGCACTTTTTAATGCAGTGCCACACAATCCAGGGAATGGTTACTGAAAAAACAATTAAGCCTGGACCTTTTGAAAAAAAAAAACAACACCATCTATAAGATATGTTTGCAAAATATTTCTCCACATGCATTCAGTGAACATGCCTAACCACTGGCCCCATATCTACATCATTTAACTCATTGGACCCATAGCTACATCATGATATACGTAGTAATGTTTTACCTGTAAATGACTTTTTTGTTTTAAACACAATAATATGCGCGCTAACAACCGCTTTAAACTCAATGTGAATTGTTCTAAACTTGACTGTAAAAATATGATTTCTGTAATAGAGTTGTCAAAGTCTGGAATGTTCTACCTCAGTGGTGATATTGAATTTTTTTTTACTACCAGTTCTGTGGGCATGGCTTGGTGGGCATGGTGTGGCTTGGTGGGCATGGTGTGGCTTGGTGGGCATGGCTTGGTGGGCATGGAAGAGGAAGGATACTGTAAAATCCCCATTCCCTCCATACTCCACTAATCTGCTTTCCAGCTCTGTTCTCCTATGCAGGGCAACAAAAGAAAACTCAGCCTATCCACTGGGATTCCAATCAGCTGGGACTTGTGAGGCAGCAAATAGATGGGGCAGGGCCAAACAGAGGTGGTATTTACCACTTCTCCGAACTACTCAAAATTTCCGCTACTGGTTCTCCAGAATCTGTCAGAACTGACTGAATACCACCTCTACTATACCTGATTCAGTTGTTTCAGCTACAAATTTTCACAGTTTCAATCACAAATTGACTTCCGTGGACCTTACATCATACTTAAGTAGTTAGTAGAGGGGTGTGCATAAGTACACTAATGTGCCTACCATCCCTGTCATTGTATTTTTATTCTTTTATTCCTGTTCTCATTTTTGTTTGACAAATTCTAATAAATAAATAAAATAAAATAAACAAATGAATAAATAAATAAATAGAAAAAATTGGGAGAATAGGCAGTGGGGAACTAAGCCCCCAATAAAGTATTTTTTTTTCCTAATGTCAGAATAACCACTGAAATTTCCAACATCAGTACTCTTTCCTCTGGAAGCATATATAATTCCGTAATAATTCTGAGGCTGCAATTTTTTGAAGTACTAAAAATAAGAAATGGACTTTGAAAAAATATTCCTTTGTCCTCAGAAACCGGAATAAAACACAGTCAACTATCCTCCTCTCCCTACGCTCACATCAGTATGCATGCATACCCAATACAAAATTTCCCCTACTGAAGATTTTCTACAATGTAGAAAATGTGGATTCCGTGGATAGGAATCCACTAGTACCAGAGTAAAGCTAATGTTTTTATTTTATTTTATTTATATTTTGTGTTTCTAGATTGCTCCCTTTATCTCTTACCTTCTTTCCTCCTAAATATGTTCTTACATTTCATACTTATTAGTCTTCATTGAGTAAAGGTTGCACACCTGTTTGATAAAATTAATGAATGCTAATATGAATGTCATGAATCTCTGTTTTCTGCATAGGAGACAAAATCCTTTTCCATCTTGGCTCAGCCAACATTACATTATAGACCTCTTGTTGCCATTTATTTAATTATGTGTTTATTATTTCAATTTATACAGTTGCCCCTCTCAAAAATATGTCTCTGGGTAGCTCACCACAATTAAAAATAATATTAAAAAATAAAGCAATACTAAAACATACATATAAAAACAGTTAATTAGCAATATAAAAAGGTGGAAAATAACTGTACAACTATACAATCTATAGCTATACTAAAGGGGATAGTAAATCTATGGGTATACTAAAACCCATGAATGCTGTTGTTGTAACTAATATCTTGAAGAAAAGCTCTTCAACTCCCTTTCTTCCAACTCTTTCTATGGCCTCCACCAGCACTTATAGCTATCTGCTTCACTTACCAAATAGCCTGGAAATAATCTAATAGCATCACTTCTCCAGGCACTATTATGATAACAAGCCAACTTCTCTTCAATAAAGTCACATTTGTTTGTTGGAGAGGTCCAGTATCTTTTCTGGAAAGCGCAAGCAGAGCCTTATATTCATTTCGTTCATAAAGATCTTACTTCTTCAGTCATGTAATATGGATGCAATTTCTCTAGCTGCCTCAACTTCATATCTCATACTATTCCTAAGCATTTTGTCACCCAAGAACAAATCTACAAGGATCAAAGAAAGGAGGAAAAAAAAGAGTTATATTTTATTCTCGGGGGAAAAAAGTTAGGAACTTTTCACTTAATGTGACGGTTCTCTGATGTATAATAGATATCTTATTTTATGTTATTGCTTTATATTTTATGATTGTAATTATTGCTATTGTTTTCAAACTGATTTACGATGTCAGGTATGTATGCTACACAGGGTCCATAATGACTATAAACCCATTATAAATAAGGTCACATATAGATCACATACACAGATAGGGAAACACTTCTACGTTTACAAAAAGCGGTATTCAACATGAACATTCTCTTCAACCATCTTTACTTCCTATACATAACTAGGCAATAGTTATTTTTCAATCCTTTATTGCATGTTCATTGAATTTTGATAGCCCACAGATATCCTTTTTACTTTTTAATCTCCTCAAGTAACCAACAAATGAAGAAAATTAAATTTTATCAGGCAAAACTGAGGATTATTGATGGAAAATCTTAGGAACATTTCCTGTTAAGTATTCTCATAGAAACTAACCATATTCTCTCTTTTGTCTGATTCTCTTTTTGTCTTCCACAGTTATTGGACTCAAAATTTCGGAGATACCAGAAATATACCATGTTAAGAGAGGGCTGCCTTAATTGTATGCTTTCACCTTTCCCCATATGTATCTTATTATCTATTCTGAATTCAAGTAAAAAAAAAAATCTTTTTAAATAAATTAACAAGTTAAAGAGTTTTAAATTACTGTCTGGTGATAACAGCCTACAGAACTTGCTGTTGCAATGATATAAAAGCATTTTTTCCCATTTCAAGTAGATAAATGAACTCGTTTCAAACAATATGGTAGTTCTCATCCATACATGTTTAATGGAATAGATGACCAAATAAAAGAGATGAATAAATGCCTAACCAAAATGGCAATAAGAATAAATAAGAGTAGTTTCTTACCTGTCTGTTGTATCCTACTTCTTGGGATAGATAACTTTTGGCCAATAAGTAATTTAATGCAAACCTCTATCAATTATTTTCATTTCTTTGTTCCACCTATAGGTTTAATTAACAAAGTAAGTAAACAATAGAAACAGTTATATAAAAGCAAACAGTAAATACATTTAATATTTGGAAATCTCAGTATTTATCTAGCTATTCAATTTATATGACCACCCAGCTCATGGTGTAGAAATGAAAACAGCAACCCAGCAATAGGTCTGTTTTAAAATAAATAAATAAATAAAAGACAGCTATTACAAGAGTGAGGGACTGCTAAACCTCAGCCATATAATCCCATTTGGACAGACATAGCCATCTCATTTCCTCACAGACAGATAAGCCTAGGAGGGAAAAATCAGATCTTCAAGGCTCATTTAAAGAAAGTGAAGTCAGGGCTATTTGAAACTTTGCTGAGAGAGAAACAATTCTAGAAAGCAACAGAGAAGGCATTCAGATATCCAAAAGTAGACAGAAAAAATGGCAGCCAGAAAGTACTCTACAAAACACCACTGCCAGTACCTTTACTCAACATTAGGAGTAAAGGTAAAGGCAACGTAAAAGAGTTGTGGTGGTGCAGTGGTTAGAGTGCATCATTGCAGGATAATTCTGCTGCCTGTCATCAGTTTGATTCTCACCGGCTCAAGGTTGACTCAGCCTTCCATCCTTCTGAGTCGGTAAAATGAGGACCCAGATAGTTGGGGCAATATGCTGACTTTTTAAACCACTTAGAGAGGGCTGTGTAAAATACTGTGAAGCAGTATATAAGTCCAAGTGCTATTGCTAAAATGAAAATAAAAACACCTGGATATTACGAGTGGGTGCTGTTCACTTTAACCAAGCAAGCAAGTGAAAAGCTGCTGCGATGAAATGTCTCAGCTGGGAGTCATTGACAAAACCCAGGACTTGGAACAGAACAAGAGCTTCTCCCAATGAGAAATTGTCTTACTGCAGCCTCCTTGGAGTTCCAGTCCCTTGTGCTCAGCAATTGAAGTTTCTCTTGCATGTCAGCTGAACACACACAAAACATCAACCCAATAACCCAAGACAGGGGGTAATGTAGGAGTAGAGGCATGACACTGATTGGAGAGCAGTACCAAAAGCATGGATGTATCTAAAATATTAGGATAATTTTGTGGAAACAATCATCCCATGACAATTTGCATTGCCGCAAGCAATTATATTTGGAATAGTTTCGTATTCTTCAGCCTCTCGGAGATCAGTATCAAAGAACATACTTCTGTCACCATCTGTGGATTTTTATCTAGGAATTCTACCAAAGAGGTGCAAACAGTTATTTGCTAACTTACCACTCCATTGATTTCGAGGATGTAGTAATAGTTAGCTAAATCCTGCTGTTGTTTTCTGAGAAGCACATTGGTTTAATGCTCTGTTAGTTGTACCATTTGATAAGTAGCTAAACTAGACCTTCTGATGATCCATCCATAGTAGCCTATCCCTGCCCCATCCCATTAGCAGAATCATTGGTGGTTGTTTTGCCTTTGTCAAGTGACACTTAGTGGGAGACGGAACAAAGCCAGGGGAATCCACAAAGTTTTTTCCGCATGAAAATAAGAAAGATAGTTACTTTAGCCTTATTTATTGAGGCAGAAAAGGGCCCAGAAACAAAGTCTGCACAGTTTCATTTATTAATCTTTTTTTTTTTTTTTTTGCTGATTCATGGACCACAGGATAGCATTTTAAATGCAACCTTCTGATTCTGCCCCATAGTACTTCAGGAAAATATAATAATTTTCTATAAGGTAACCCTGGTGCTGTCTCCTCAGTGCATCAGATAATGCGGGAAAACAGAAGGGCACAGGCTTTAAAAATAATAATAATAAAGAGGGGGGAAAAGCTTGGCAGCTTCAAGTACGTAAAGTTGTAGAATTAGAAAATTACCTGTTCATCCTATCTCCGTAATGAATTGTCCTCTTGGAGGCAATAAATTATTTATTAAAGTAATGAACAGATCAATCAGGGCAGCCTCGTAGCTGCGACATGGAGCTTTTGGCAAAATGTGTCCTGTTTACATTTATCACAAGAAAGCCTTGACTTTGATCTAGACCTTTGAAAGACATTTATTAATCATGATCTCATTACAGTTTGGGGTAGGCTAATAGTTTTTTATTTGCCAACAGAGTGTCTGATGATTTAGCACTGTTGTCCAAAACTGCGGATCTGGTTTTGCTATTTAACCTTCTATGCTTGTTTTGAAGATAGTCTTGGAGACTTCCAGCTGCAAGTTTCTGCCTTCCTTCTTTTTTTTATGTATGATGCCCACAGTAGTCTCAGTTTTCAGGAACTCAGCAGTCTCTGTTGAGCCCAATCAAAATATGCAGTTCAACAATAGAGTGGGAAACTTAAATAGCCTATTCCTTAGCTGTGTATCAAATTTAAATGGAAATACCATCTCCAATTAAAGTAGAACTGTCTCTTTTATAAGGGATAATGAAAAAAAGCAGGAATAAAAAAACAAGGACCAACACAATGCATGGGAATAGAGTGTGATAAAACAAACTCAGTAATGGTGTCTGGATAGGGGATGTAGGTCAGGAAGAAAAATATGGAAGGTAGGGGAGCTATGATTAGCCAATGTACACATCAACAACAACAAAGCCATATTTTTGATTGATCTCCTGATAATTTCTCCAACTCTGAAATTTCAAGTCAGGCCCTTTACATTTTAGACCTAAGTCTAAATCTTCCCTGATCATTGCTTCTAAGAACAGGGGCTTCCAAAGCACAAATTTCTCATATAAATCAGGGAGCAGAAAGCACTGATATTTGACTTGGCACTGGATATGCAGATCTAGAAAACACCTGGTAAAAAGTTGCTGCACAATCCAGATAGCTTAGAATTGAACATGTTACTCTGGAAACAGACCTAAATCTTTAAGAATATAGCAATGAGCATGAGAAGATATATATTAAGTACTTTATGCATCTTGTCGAGCTAAGTAGAGAGAACGAGGGAACTGGAAGTTAAAATAAGTCTAGGAGTAGAAACTCATCTCTGTTGGAAAGGTGAAAACAGTGTATAGTATATTTCTTGAAAGCAATGAGTGGGAATTAGTAATGGTGCCACAGGCTTACAAATTATTCACATCAGATTTGGCAGAGCACTCATTAGAGAAGGATGACGCTAAAAGAAGTTCATGAAGAAATTCCATTAAGCCAGCCAAACGCTGTAAGGTTATGCACCGCAAGTCACAAAAGCATTTGCACTCAGAATAGCCTAACTACATTATATTAGACTAATGGGAATAAGCTGTTTTAAAGTCAAGTAAGCTCTTTGGGTTGATTTGTGGATTGTATTGATAAAAGTGGTTTTATTCTGTTGTAAATTGCATCCTACTTTACATTTGTAAGCTTCTCAGGGCAAAGACTTGTCATCTTATTTCCTACTCATCAAAGTACCATGTTAGTCATTGTAATGGTTGTTCCATATAGATATTAATGAAGTCATTTTTCATTTCATACATTCAGTTTTAAAGATAAACCTATTTCATTTTCAGTGTTTTTTTCCTTTAAATGTACAGCATTTCATATCAACATTTGCTTGAACCGGTGAATAATATACGATAGGATTTGACAAATTTTGAATGCACTGCATATGTCTGAAATCTTATAAAATTACCATATCTTGCAAGATGTTGATATTTCTGCTAGAAATCTTGGAAAATTTGACCACAGATTTTTAGACACTGATTATGTCACATGTACCATGACAGTGTAATTGCCATATAGATATCTGTTCACCTACCATTTATGTTCTTTACCTGCTACATATATACATTCATCCAGTGCACTCTCCATTCACACATTACAATAGTCCCTGATAATACTGGGAAAATTTCATTATGCTTCCGCCAATCTCTCTGTAATTAGTCAATCTAATTTATGTATTCACTTATTTCATTATTTAACCAACATCCTACATTACTGCAATTCACCGAGTTGAATTTTCTAGCAGTAATAAGCAATGTTAAATGAATTGAACATACAACATAAAGACTACACAGATGGAATAAACTTACTCTTCTATGGTAGGAATTTCAAAACACCCATTGAGAATTCACTTTCCCATCCAGTGTCTCTCTGATAGGTCTGCAAGGGTCTCTTTTGAAGTCTTGAAGTCCAACAGACATCTAAAGAAGAATGAAGATTTTTCAATCTACCTGCTTCCCAAAAGTATAAGACTTTATACTTTATAACCAGCACTTTGAATTGTATATGAAAGCAGGTCGTAGTAGAAAGCTTTTAACGAGGACATCGCCTTGAACCTGCTCTCTGTTAATTGATCCCAATCAATGGATTGACCTCTGGAGTGGTTGATATTACCAAGCAATTTTGAGAGTCCATCTCATGTAGAACAAGTTATAGTAACCTTAAAGGTAAAGGTGAAGGTTCCCATTGCACACATGTGCTAGTCATTTCCAGCTCTAGAGGGTGGTGCTTATCTCGATTACAAAGCTGAAGAGTCAGCGCTGTCCGAAGACATCTCCATGGTCATGTGGCCAGCATGACTAAATGCCAAAGTTGCACAGAATGCTGTTACCTTCCCACAAAAGTGCTCTCTATTTTTCTACTTGCATTTTTGCATGCTTTCAAATTGCTAGGTTGGTAGAAGCTGGGACAAGTAATGGGAGCTCACTCCATTACACTAGGGATTTAAACCACTAGAGTGCTAGGGACTTGATCTTTCTGATCTACAAGTTCAGCATCTTAACCACTGAGCCACCACGTCCCTTATAATAACCTTACTGAGATGTAAATATGAAAGGTTTTATCATGGCCAAATTGTTGTCTGTAGGATACTTGAATTAACTCAAAGAAACACTCAAAATGGATTACTCTTCATAAACAGGAAAGACCCTATTTTAGCTGTAATGTAGGAACAGTGCTTGACCTGAGAAATGGCCTTCCCTCTAGAGATCTAGACAGACACAGTCCTGCTGGGTTTTCCAACGACTATAAAAACGAACAAACTTGACTTTCCCCAAAATAATTAGGGCCTTTGTGTTGATATAGCCTGATAGTGGTCAATGTGTTGATCATTTGGTTGATTATATGTCAAGGGTCTTTTGTATTTTGCATTTTATATTTATTAGATTTTATTGTAATTTTATGCTGTTTTTATTGTTTTTTATTGTGGACAGCTGAGAATTATTAAGATAGATGGCCATATACATTTTATAAATAAATAATTCATCAGATGATAGATAGATAGATAGATAGATAGATAGATAGATAGATAGATAGATAGATAGATAGATAGATAGATAGATAGATAGATAGAGATAAAGGCAGGCAGGCAGACACTACAATGGGTTGAATACCAAATGTATATTGTTCTACTATTGCTTTTGTGGGACACAGCAATCTTAACCAGGCTTATAAGGTAATGTGTCCCATTAAAGAAAGAGGACAAAGAGTATTGGGAATGATTTTTTCTTCAAAAATGAAACAACCACATTTGCCTTCAGAGAATTGATATTATACCTAAGAGTGAGTTCAAATGAAAAGTACTGAGAAAAAATAGAAAGCAATGGAGCACGGAGCTGGGGTCAGTGTGCTTTATGGAAATTTCAAGACTGTTAAAAAGGTGGACACATCTTAAGGATCACTTGCTTTCCTTCACAAGAAAACTGAGCCTGGATAGAGAAAAAGCCTTGAAACTGTAATAAAAAGGGTAAATTTCCCTGAATGAATCTAAGCCAGGGGTGTCAAACACATGGCGTCACGGCGTCATCACATGATGTATCATGACTTTTTTCCCCTTTGCTGAACCGGGTGTAGGTGGGCCCAGTGTGTGATGCATCCGGCCCATGGGCCGCGAGTTTGACAGCCCTGGTCTAAGCCTTTAAATTTCTCTCCTTTTTAGGAAGGTAATTTGTAGTAAGCAATATTAAAATAGATGCGAAGGACTTTTTGGCTTGATTGATGTCTTTTCAGTAGCACGTGCATCCATCTTGCACAAACAATCCCTTTGATGTTTTTTCTCTCTTTCCAAGCCTTTCAAAAAATTTTTTTTTAAAAAAAAATAATAATATGAGTAACAGCAGTAGCATCAACATTTGAGTGACACTCACTTCATTTTACTTCTGCTGTGCTGGGAAAAGATATGTTCCAATTAGCATTTGGTTCCTGCAATGGTAGAAGAGAGTTCTCTCCCCCTCTCCCTGTTTTTGCTCCTCAGGCCGAACCACAAGCATAATTTGATTCTGAGACAAACATACACCAAGCTGTTTAACAGAGATAAAAGCTTAATTTATATCTGTCATATTATAGCCCTCTTTCCCTCTTTTCTAAGCTGCAATGCAACTAGGGAATAAGTATGACTCAGCAAGCCTTTCATAGGCCTGTTCTGTTTCGTTATTCATTTGATTCAACTCTTATCAGAACCCCAGGCTCCCTTTATTTTATCCACACAACAACCCTTTGAGGAAGGTTGGGGGAAAAAGCAAGTGAATGGTCTAAAGTGAATTTCCATGGTGGATTGTGCACTTGAACCTGGGTCTTTCTGATGGTATTCCATTTCTTATTGGCCTTGGAGTAGACTTCTTCAGAAAAAAACAGAGTTTGGTTATGAAACAATCTTTGAGGCAGAGCTAAAATTATACACACACACTGAATTTCTGAAACTCTTTGTGGCTTTGCCAGGTGATGTAAATCTGAACCATCTTCCTCAGCTTGCTCATTAGTAAACCACTGGAGTTGAAATCACACAAAGCTTTTGACTAGAATAGGGCTACTTAATTCCAGTTCAGAGGCGAAGGATTGTCAAAGTTTAATATGACCCTGAGGCACTTATTCAGTGGAATATCCTCTATGCTTTCAAAAATCAAGTGCTTCAGTCTGCAGGCAAAATTTGCACTCAGTCAAAAATTGGAATTATTTAAATACTGCTCTTAGAGACCTAGTTTGGACTGTATCAAAAATGCAAGGTGAGAGTAAATCATTCTTTACAGCATCCAAACTATACGTTGGAGATATAGCTTCAGAAGCATCAACTTTTCAGAATTGATTCCCTGGTCTACTAGGAATACTGAAGAGACTTCGTGAGCAATCTCTCACATTCCCTGATCTGCTTCCCCAATGGGAAGACTGACTTTCTTAGACCTAGAATATTTTCTTCTTTTTTGTGCTTTTCTCTACCAGGATGAGCAGGACAGAAGTTCAGAGACACCAGCTTTCCAGCCAAACACTTCATTTCCTGAAGAATTATTCTTTCCAACCTTAACCTAGAAAATATTTAGAGGCTCTGAAATAATGTATTTTTACATGCATGAACCCAATAAATGAATGAAAGATTCAGCTGTCTCCACTTTTTCCATCAATACCAACTTTTCTTCAGTAACAACTTTCCTTTTTCCATCAATATTAAGTAGCTAGTAGTTAAGGGGCAGTTTGGGGTAGTGGTTAAGGCATCGGACTAGAAACTGGGAAGACTGTGAGTTCTAGTTCTGCCTTAAATACAAAGCTAATTGGGTAAATGTGGGCCATCACTTTCAGTTCTAGAATGGAGGCAATGGCAAACCACTTCTGAAAAACCTTGCCAAGAAAACTTTTTATTATTATTATTGGACAACATTTTATTAACCTAAGGAAATTAAACAAATGGAATAGTTTACCTTTTCATAACTTTCTTAGAGACTTGAAGTACTTTTGGAATTCTGTCTTTAGGGGATTTCCCCTTCAATCTTCTTCTGGTTATCCAGAGGGCTGATATGGGAGAAACCAGGTCATAATATTTTATATGGAGACCCAGTGGACATACCTAATTCTCCTTCCTCCTATTTTCTCCATAACAACAATCCTGTGGGGTGGGCTTTGGACCTGACTAACCCAAAGGCACCCAGCTGACTTCTATGCCTACGGGAGGTCTAGAACTCATACTATTAACAGGAGCTATTGCAACAATAACAATACTCACACTCATTAGTGCATAGCCAACTACCTTTTCTAACATTACTTAACAGCTACAGCAAACAGCATTAGGCATCTGGTGCTTTTGGCAGTGTGGGCAGGTGCCAAGTCCTGCTGGAAAAGGAAGTCAGCATCCCCATAAAGCTTGTCTGCGGAAGGAAGCCTGAAGTGCTCCAAAATCTCCTGGTAGATGGCTGCATTGACCCTGGACTTAATGAAGCACAGTGGACCAACACCAGCAGATGACATGGCTCCCCAAATCAACGCAGACTGTGGAAACTTCACACTGGACTTCAAGCATCTTTCAGTGTGTGCCTCTCCGTTCTTCCTCCAGACTCTGGGTCCTTGGTTTCCAAATGAGATGCAAAAGTTGTTCTCATCAGAAAAGAGGACTTTGGACCACTGAACAACAGACTAGTTCTGGTTTTCTTTAGCCCAGATAAGACACTTCTGACATTGTTTGTTGTTCAGGAGCGACTTGACAAGAGGAATATGACATTTGAAGTCCATGTCCAGGATCCGTGTGTGTGTGGTGGCTCTTGATGCACTGACTCCAGCCTCAGTCAACTCCTTGTGAAAGTCCCCAACACTTTTGAATGGCCTTTTCCTGACAATCCTCTCCAGATTGCAGTCATCCCTGCTGCTTGTGCACCTTTTTCTTCCACCTTTTTCCCTTCCACATAACTTTCTATTAATGTGCTTTGATACAACACTTTGGGAACATCCAACTTCTTTTGCAATTACCTTTTGAGGCTTTCCCTCCTTATGAAGGGTATCAGTGATGGTTTTCTGCACAACTGTCAGGTCAGCAGTCTTTCCCATGATTGTGATTCCTACTGAATTAGACTGAGAGACCATTTAAAGGCTCAGGAACCCTTTGCAGGTGTTATGGCTTAATTAGCTGATTAGAGTGGGACACTTTGAGCCTAGAATATTGAACCTTTTCACAATATTGTAATTTTCTGAGATTGTGGATTTGGGGTTTTCATGAGCTGTAAGCCATAATCATCACAATTATCACAAATCATGGCTTGAACTATCTTGCTTTGCATGTAATGAGTCTATCTCATATATTAGGTTCACCTTTTAAGTTGCATTACTGAAATAAATGAACTTTTGCACAATATTCTAATTTTTTGAGTTTCACCTGTACACTGAATAACCCTTAAAAGTTTCTTGATTTCCTCTTCTACTGGCTCTCTACTACAAAACTGGGGTGTGGTGGAGCAGCAAGGAGATCTTCCAGATGCTGTTTATTCCCAAATGTAGTTGCTTCAGAACTGAAGGATCTCAGAGGAGGTTCTAGTTCAACCCTCAGGCTCCCTTTCCCTCATTAATTTAAAACAGATTGTCTGGAAGTTGAACACCAGTGAAATCAGGTCAACTTTTAGGGGTTTTCCCCCCCTGGTCAAGGGAGAGTTTTGATATGATTGATGAAATCTGTTAGAATCTTCTTCTCATCCTAAAATGCTGCGAAATTTAATCTGAAGTACATTTCTAAAATGAATGGGGAGGTTTCTGCTTAAGCAAAACTTTTAATTTATGAAGGAGATAAAATATGGTTGCATGTCATTCTGAAATTGTTGAAGTGTTGGTTTTGTGGAAAGGATTGCGATACATGAGAAAGAGAAAGGAAAGGGAGGAGAGGTAAGAAAAGGGGAGGGAAGGAAGGAAGGAGGGAAGGAAGTAAATTATTGTGTCAGCTTGGGCACCATATACTGTGATAATAAATGTTACATATCAATTTAATGTCTATCCTCTTGTTAAAGGTATGCATAGTGACTTTTTAATTATTTAATGGGAAGCTTATCAGATTCTGGTTTTTCTAAGTAAAATATTTAGAGGGTGTGAACAATGTGCAATATGAATGTCTTTTCTTTGATGTACTTTAAAAGTGAACAAAATTTAGCTTCCTCACATTGCTTTGATATCAAGATGTTTTTTGAGTAATGAGTTCACCAGTCTTTTTTCTCCAGTATGGTACTTTTCTGATCTTTTTTTCATCAAAACCATGTTATGAAAAATATTATTCATTAAAATGTTTTCTTCTTTTTATCATATTTTATATTGACAGATATTTTACATTTTGGAAACACATATACTAATCGTGTGTGTGTGTGTGTGTGTGTGTGTGTGTGTGTGTATCTCAAAACCAACCTTTAATTTAGTGAACTATTTTATGCCATGTTCCGATGAATTCAGAAAGAAACTTCACAGTTAACTTCACAAAGTATTCATTAAAAATTACAAATATTTGTGTAACTTAATTACAGGTAATATTGCAGTTAAATGATGCAGCTAAGTAGAGGTGGTTTGTTTGCTTGAGGTCAGCTATTCTGGAACTTTTAAGGATTAGATTCAAGTTATATTAATCTCATCACTATAATTCCTTGAGTAGAGTCCTTATTTAAAATGTCCCAGTTATTGAACATAAAGAAAGACTATTTTTCTCATTCTCTTTCTGACAATTTCACTGTTAGCATTCACACAGTCCCAGAGGGCCTACCAATTCTTTGGAACAAATCTGAAATTCCACAAAGAGCTACACTTTTTTACCAGCAACATTATGTTGCTGGAACAGAAGCTTTCTGTGGGTGGAACAACAACCCCTTTTGTTGATAATTTATGAAAGCACTGAAGGAAATGATGATAAGGAAATGATGAGATGTCAGAGTGCTGAGTTGATGTACTGTACCATCTTAAATTATGGGGGGAATAACAAGCTCCCCCCCATCAGTGTTTTCAGGTTCCCTCGCTGTCTTCTGCATGGTAAACAGCAGTGATGCAGCATTGCAGTGCAGGCGCTGCCCCTTCTGTACAGACATGTGATGTCATGAATGCTTTTACAAAAAGGTAGGGTTTGCATCATTATACTACAATGACACTTTGCTATTTCTACTCATCCTTGTTCATTTGAAGTTATCCTTGGCTCCCCTAATAATTTTTCTTTCTTCCTCCTGTCTCTGAAATATTGTAAACTGGAAACTCTTCCTGCTTCATTTTGTTGTTTGTATAAACCACATCTAAATTTCTATCCTCCTTCTTCAACATATTATTTCTCAGAAAATACTCTAAGAAGTAAACATGAAAAGTAATCATCGTGTTGCTTCAAGATAATGTGCAATGTTTTCAGAATCTGTGAGGAATGATGGCAGTTTCTCATGGTTAAACTTCAAAAATAAACACATAAATAAAGAGAAAAATATACTTCTGACCTTCAATATTTATTTCATTTAAAGTAGAAAATGCTCGTGTCAAATGATTTTTCATTTCAAAGCTACAGTTCATAGCAAACATAAAACCTACACAGATGTAGAGGGACACATTTTATGGTTGAGCTGTTTTTGTTGATGTACTGTTTGAAAGTCATTCTTCTAATTAAAAAAGTTGCTTCTATATTGCAATCTTTCTCTCTTACATGCACACACACACACACACACACACACACACACACACACAAAGTCTAATTGCTTTCTTCAGATGAAATAAGATCCATCCCAAGTTGCAATTATTTCTTTTTCTAGTCCTCTTCAATTTAACTTTGGCCACAATTTGAAAATAATACAGGTAATTTATATAGAGCTTTAAAAAAAGAGATTCCAACATCTAACTATGCACTAATTAATTCTCAAACTTTGCTACTGTCTATGTAGACAAAGACAATTCGTTCAGAAAAAAGAACATTTCCAAGAGTTTCCTGAGAAGAGGACAGGCTACTAGTAGTTGTAACTTTAGCCCAGTTTCATTCTCCCTCCCCAAGCAAGGATTATTCTTGTAGACTGTTCATTTTTTTTCTGCAATATAAGTAGCGAAGGGCAACTGTTAAGTTTGAGCAATGAGAGGCTGAACCAGAGCATGAGTGCAACAGTACTTTATTTTACAAATAAAGGGCTGACCGTGCTTGCCAAGCCTGGAACTGGCTCGCAGCAATCAGCAACCAGTTGGACCCCGCAGCCTGCTTTTATAGCTGGCTGCTGGGGAGAACCAACCAATGGGAATGGGGGGAATATCGCCCACACAAAGTGAGTGGACCTGAGTGAGAACTCCTTGAGTCCTCAGGACATAACACCCCTTCCCCCCAGATGCGAACACGCATAGTCCTTGAGGTAGACGGGGGGTTTGTGTTGGCGCCCGGAGCGGCGCAACTCGGGAACATTGTCTGTCTGTTCGGTATCAGTCTGTGACGGTTGAGCTGGCATAGTGTCACCAACACTCTCTCTGGACTGGGCATCCTCGGAAACCACCGGGTTGGTTTCTGGGGTCGAGCTCTCGTGGGTTGGATCAGGTTGGTCAACTCTCTGGGCGCTGTTGTCCGAGTTTGGGCTGACCGGAACGACCGCTGGCGCAGACTGGTCGCTGGGTGCGGTGTGGCTGGGCGGCGGATGAGACGGTTCCCCTTCGACTGGAGACTCTGGATTCTTGTTTGCAAGGTTGCTGAGGCGCCTTCTGAGTTGGTCTATGTGTCTCCTCCAGACGCGACCATCCTCCAGCCTGACTCTATACGATCTCGGCCCGGTGACGGCGATGACCTCGCCCGGAATCCAAAGTGGGTCCCCAGCGAAATTCCTTGCGAATACCGGCTCCTGTAACATAAAATGTCTAACCCCGAAGTGGAAGCGAGGGGAGAGTCAGGGCAGTATTGTGGGTGCAGTCTATCTAATACAGTCCTCAGGCGCCGGCCCATCAGAAGTTCCGCTGGGGACTTATTGGTGACTGCACAGGGGTTGAGTGCTGGCTCATCAGGAACCGTGAGAGTTTGTGGTGCCAGTCATCTCTGCCAAACCTAGCGAGGGCCTCTTTGGTAGTCCTGACGGCCCTTTCAGCCAACCCATTACTCGCAGGGTGAAATGGGGCTGTGAAAATGTGGCGAATGCCTAGGTTGGCTGCAAAACGGCTGAATTCTACTGATGCGAACTGTGGGCCATTATCGGAGACCAAGGAGTCGGGTAGTCCATGTGTATGAACAGGCGCGTTAACGCGTTGGTGATT
The DNA here is from genome assembly GCF_049901715.1 of Pseudonaja textilis. Classification (NCBI taxonomy): domain Eukaryota; kingdom Metazoa; phylum Chordata; class Lepidosauria; order Squamata; family Elapidae; genus Pseudonaja; species Pseudonaja textilis. Next base: position 127,349,673 of record NC_141992.1, on the reverse strand, counting down.
GCTAGTGTGGTGGTTGTGGATAGCTGTGCCACGTCTATCCATTTGGAATAAGCGTCCACGACCACTAGGAACATCTTTCCATGCACGGGCCGGCCAGATCGATATGGATTCTAGACCAAGGGCGCTGGCGCTCCCATCTGGTAGGGGTGGCGATGGGGGAGCAGGACGGGATTCCTGGCAAATGCTGCAGGAACTTACCCAATTGACAATGTCCTCGTCTAGACCCGGCCACCACACGTAGCTGCGTGCCAACGCCTTCATTCTCACAATGCTGGGGTGTCCCTCGTGTCAACGCCTCCAGGACTCGGGTGCAGCGAGGTCGGAATGACCACTGAGTGCCCCACAGTAGACAACCCTGCAAACTGGACAGCTCCTGCATGCGAGTCTTAAAGGGTGCGAATTTGTTATCAACGTTGCCTCCCGGCCACCCCTCCTCACCCAGTCGAGCACCTGGGCGGCGTTTGGTCTACCTTGGTTTTGGCGGCGATGTCAAGGGCGGTGATGGGCAGGTCCAACTGGGTGATTTCAAAAATGGCATTGACAGGAGCTGGGTCTTGAGCCGGAGCGGGTAAGGGGCAGCGACTGAGCGCGTCAGCGTGGGATAGAGTTTTGCCCGGGCGGTGGATAAGTTTGTATGAGTAGGCGCTAGGAAAAGTGTCCACCTTGTCATCCGAGGGGAGAGGACTTGAGGTGTCTGTTTGTCGCCAGCCAGTAGGCCCAGGAGGGGCTTATGGTCGGTGACCAGTTCGAAGAAATGGCCAAAAAGGAATTCGTGAAACTTTTTCACGGCTGCAACAGCTGCTAGGGCTTCCTTGTCTATTTGGCTGTAATTTCGCTCCGTGGCCGAGAGCGTCCTGGAGAAAAAGGCGATGGGGGCCTCGGTGCCATTGGCGAGTCGGTGACTAAGGACCGCCCCAATTCCAAAAGGGGATACGTCTGCTGCCAGTACTAAAGGAAGGTTGGGGTCGAATTGGATGAGCACTGCCTCTGACGTAAGTAGTGATTTGACGGCGTTAAACGCCTGGTCTTCTTTGTGCCCCCAGTGCCACGGCGACTTTTTGTCTAGTAATCTGTGTAGGGGTTCGGCTACTGAGGCTTTATGGGGCAAGAAGGATGCATAAAAGTTTAGGAGCCCCAAGAAAGCTTGTAGCTCCGTTTTGGAGGTCGGTGTGGGAGCTTCGTGGATCGCCCTAACCTTGGACTCCAGGGGTGAATGCCAGAGGCGTCAATTTTATAACCCAGAAAGTCCACCTGTCTAGTGGCAATGGCGCATTTTTCTTTTTTTAACTTGAGGCCATGCTGTCTGAACCTCTCTAACACTGCTCGCACTCTCTGGAAGAGTTGGGGTCTGTCCCTGGCCGAGACCAAGATGTCGTCAAGTAGGGTACTACACCAGGAGGCCCTGTAAAATCCGCTCCATGAGGGACTGAAAAATACCCGGGCAACACTTACGCCAAATTGGAGACGCTTGCATCGGAAGGCACCCCTGTGAGTGACGATGGTCTGAAGTTCCGCTGTTTGGTTATCAACAGGGAACTGTTGATATGCTTGAGACATGTCCAATTTAGCAAAAATATTGCCCGGTTCGAATGTGTGCAATAAGTGCTGAATGACGGGCACAGGGTAGGTGCTAACTTGTAAATATTTATTAATTGTTGTCTTGTAGTCCGAGCAAATTCTAAGGCTACCATCTTTTTTGAGGGGTGTGACAATGGGCGTCTCCCACTTGGCGAAATCTGTTGGCTCAATGACCCCTTGTTTTAGTAGTTTATCCAATTCAGCGTCTAGTTTTGGTCGAATAGCAAATGGAACTCTACGTGGTTTTAATCTGATTGGGACTGCCTGGGGGTCAACGGTGAACGAGATGGGGGTTCCATTATAACACCCCAGCTCCTCGCTGAACACATCTGCGTAGTCAGCGAATAAGGAGTCAGTGTCTGAGGTTGAGACAGCATGGACTCCTGTTAACCCTAGGCCGAGGTGGGGAAACCAATTGAGCCCCAATAAGGTGGGTAGATTGCCGTTAACTACCACTAGAGGTAGGTGGCCTTTAAAAGCTCTAAAACTGACAAAGAACTTGCCTCTGCCGATCACGGGAATGGCCTTCCCCTGGTAGTCCTTCAGACCGAACTGGCATCTCTGAAGCCGGGTAGTAGATAGGCTGGGGTGGAGTCTCTTGAGGGTGTTCCACGAGATTATTGAGAGCGCTGACCCTGTGTCAACCTCCATGTGGCACGGTTTACCTTCTAGGGAAACGGAGAGAGAAATTTTACTAACAGTGTGGCCAGTACGCCTGGCAAGGCGGTGCGTGCGACAGTTTAATACTTGCCTCTGTGGTCCCGAGTGCGAGGACGGGGGTCTGTGTGCAGCGCTTTGGGGGCTTGGCAGACTCTCGCAATGTGCCCCTCTTATGGCAGTTGTTGCAAACGGCTCCTTTAAACTTGCAGGTGGCCCTTTGATGTGATCCCCACAGGCTAGGCACAGTGTGATGTGCTTGGGTGGACCGTGTATTCTTGTTTGGCCCCTACCTCGACCGTCTGTCATTGGTGAGGCGATGGACATCGTTCTCATCGTTGTGGGCTTCCTCCGCTTCCACCTCTTCGGAATGGACTGGGAACGATGCTAGCTTGGTGCTTGAGCCCTGAATTTCGGTGGCTGAGTTCATTGCTAGCTCGGCTGCTAGGGCCTCCTCTACCGCTTGCGCAAGGTTGAGGTCTTTTTTAGCTAGCAGTCGCCTCTGTAGGTTGAGATCCTTGACCCCACAAACTAATTGATCGAGGAGCATGTCCTCCAGGTATGTTCCAAACCCACAGTGCAGGGCTGCTGTTCTGAGGGCGGCCATATATTGATTGATGGTCTCCTTACTTGATTGCTTCCTCATACGGAACGTGAACCTCCTGGCGATTTGTGAAGGCCTGGGAGCGTAGTGGTTAGTGAGGATCTCAAGCAACTCGGACCACGGAACGTTTTTTAATTCTCTCAGCGCTACGAGTGCTGCGGCGGTATCGTAAACGGTGGCTCCGCAGTAGATTAGGAAATAGGATTTTTTCCGATGCTCTCCCGCATCCGACAGGCCGACCGCATCGATGTAATGATTGAAACGGTTCTTATACAATTCCCACTTCTCTTCGTCTGGTTTAAATGCTGGGAATACTGGGTTGGAACTCATGGTGCTGGAAACGGCTGGGCTACCTGCGGAAAAAATCTCTCTGGGACTACGAGCGCTCGTGAGTTACCAGTGATATCAGCTCTGGAGAGGTTTTTTGCTAACCTCTCTTTCTCTCTCTGGGTTACCACGTTGGCTGCTAGCCGTTGGAGGTGTCTAGATTCGCGCCAAAAAAGTGGGCGTTAGTGACTCTCTACAGCGCTGTGCTGTGATTCCTACTGGCTCGAAATTCAAATGACACCCGTTTGAATTTCCCGCCAAATGCAGAGTGGCTGCGGCTCGCAGTGCTTCACTTTCCCCGTAGCGGGGCTAACAAGCGGCTACAGACGCTTCTAACTTTTTGACTCAGACCGCTTTCTCTGGCTGCGGATCTGCGTTTGCTCTTTTTGATCGCTCGTTTTGTTAGCTGACCGCTCTCTCTGGCTGCGGATCAGCGTTTCCCTTATCGCCAGCCGATCGCTCTCTCTGGGCTGCGGATCGGTGGCTAGTGACTCAGCGGTTGCAAGGTGCATCTGGTCGCCATCCCATCCTCGTCGCCAGTGTTAAGTTTGAGCAATGAGAGGCTGAACCAGAGCATGAGTGCAACAGTACTTTATTTTACAAATAAAGGGCTGACCGTGCTTGCCAAGCCTGGAACTGGCTCGCAGCAATCAGCAACCAGTTGGACCCCGCAGCCTGCTTTTATAGCTGGCTGCTGGGGAGAACCAACCAATGGGAATGGGGGAATATCGCCCACACAAAGTGAGTGGACCTGAGTGAGAACTCCTTGAGTCCTCAGGACATAACAGCAACTTTGCAAGATAGTTCCTTAGAATGATTGCAAAACATTGCAACAAGAGACCGTGATTGAATAAGCTGGGTGGTGAATTCTGAAAGCTGTAGTTCACATATCTTAAAGTTAGTAAGATTCATTTCTCTAAACTAGCAGCTCTTAGAGAAGTTTAAATATTTTAATACTATTCTGCGGGTTGTCAAAGGGCTATAATGCATGTTGACTCAGTATAAGAAATGCTGGAGGACAAAAAGGGAGGATCTATTTCAACTGGTTTTGCAGCTTCATATCAAAAATAGCACTTCCAGAACAAGCAGAACAGATTGATACCAATAAAGGAAAACATTTGTAACTCAGGGTTGAGTGGTGTGTGGCCTATTGGTGAAGACCCCCATCTCCTACTCGTAAGGTAGGGAGTTCAATCCTAGGTAGTAGCAGATATCTGCTATACAAAGAAAAAAAATACTTGCTGTGAACTCCGCGTGGTGTCAGGAAGGGCATCTGACCAGTAAATGGTCAGCTCCATCCAGTCGCCTCACCTCTACCTTGAATTAAGAGATTACAAAGTCAAAAAATGGGATCTTATTTGTAGCTCAGGGTTGAAATGAGTGCTGCTTGGTTCTTTCTGACCTGGTTATTTTCTTGCAGAAATCAAGTCAAAAAATGCTAGGGAATCTCTAGAAGCCTGGCACTCTGACAAATTAGTCATCAATAAAAACCATGTCTATATACTATGCAAAGAGAAAATGGACAAACCAAAAAGGGAACAAAAAGACCAAACTATCTCACCACCAGCAATCAGTACCCAGATGAACATAGGTTAAGTCCATCCAACCAGCAATCCTTTAATTAACATTTGGCCAACAATCAAGTAAACAATACTCTATACAAGGCCTGTCAAACTGGCAGCCCATGGACAGGATATGGCCCATGCAGGCCTCACCCACTCCAGCTCCGCAAAGGCAAAAAACATTAAGATACATCACATAATATGTCACATAATCTGGCGTTCACCATGAAATGGTGAAATGCTACTATTTTCATCTATGTCTCAGCTGGACATAAACAGGAGAAGATCTGACAGGTGTTCTGCCCTAGCTGAAGAGATACGAAGAATTATAAAACTGTTGTCCTTTTAAAATGAAATGAAATTCACCATCCTCAAAAGATAACAATCCCAGAAAGAAAAATAATTGATGCTTGCTTTCCCAGCATGGATGAGACCAGGGAAAAGAAGCTGGAAAGTCCACTAATATGGTCAAAGTAAAAAAAAAATCATGAAATCAAGAAAGGATCTTCTTAGAATGCCTCATCCCACAGTTGCTCTGATATACCAGAATCAAACATCATATTCCTAGCCATAACCTGTAATGTTTGTCTTCTACATTCAATATATGACTTATGTTGTAGTCTATAAGGATCAGAATGCTCATGTTCATTTCCAACTTTTTGTAATATGGTTTCAAAATTGTTATTAGTAAATTCAGTATCATTATTCATAATTAATCTAATAATTTTCTGTTTCTGCTTTCTTTCAGTAAATTTTAGCCAGTTACAAAATACTGGTATGTTTCTTGCTTTGTTTTCATTAAGTAACAGAAACCATATCTGGAAAAATGATCCATAATACTCAATATATAACAGGCTCCACCTACACTAGGTTTTCTAGGTCCGATGATATCAGCAAATACAACCTCTAATGGTTTACTGGTTTTCAGTCCATTTACCATATTTTCAGAAATTACCTTGTTTTCTTTTTTATTACACATATTCCAATCTACATACTTTATACAAGGTTTTAAATCTATTTCAGTAGACAACTCAACAGTTTTCTTGATCATTTTGAAATTTATATGTCCATACATCTATGGAGTAGATGAATACATTCATCATGAGGCTTCTTATTCTCATAAACTGACTTAACATTATTTGATATATGATCATTTATAATAAACAAATCATTTTCCAATCTTGCAGTAATACTTTTACCTTGTTTGTCTATTAAACATGTATCTCCCTGAAATGTTACTACAGATCCTGCTTTTTCCATTTCTCTTACAGATAGCAAATTAAACTTCATTCCAGGTACATATAACATCAGTAAACTTTCATTCATACATGAACAATATTCAGTACTTTCTCCATATGCTTTCATTTTCCATCCATTAGGTAACGATATATGCTATTCACTCTTTCTCGTGTTAACAAATCTCTCTTTACTTTTAGTTATACACTGTGATGCTCCACTATCAACTACCCATATATTATAGTTTACATTTGTAGTTATATTTGATATTGCTAAACTAACATTCTTATGAGTTCTCTGAATATTATTCTGTTTTCTTACCCTTTTTACAGTATCTGGCTATATGTCCTTTAGCCCCACAAGAAAAACATTTCCTACCAATATAGGCAGTTGAAGACAGTTTTTCTTCCTGTGGTTGTCTTTCTCTCAGTTGAATTCTATCGTGCCTTTTTCTTTACTCTTCTAACAGTCTTCCAGTTATGCCAGTCAAGGTAAGTTCAACTCTGTTTAAAACTTCCAGTGAAGACACATAATCATCATAAGTTTCATTCAAAGAAGAAAGAATAATGTAAACCTGATGCAGCTCAGAAAAAATCAGTTCTTTTTCTTGTAGCTCCTGAACAGTCCTTTTCATAAACTCCAAATGAGCTAACATAACCTTTTATAAGATGAGCTTGAAACAGTTTACATGTAAGATATATGTGTGCACCCACACTATCTTGAACATAAATCTTCTTCAGAATGTACCAACATCTAGCAGCAGATTCTTGACCACGAATATGGACTAGCTGCGGATCACTCAGTGTCAGTCCAAATATACTAAGAGCCTTTTTATTATCCCGGTTAAATTCAGCTATTTTCTTTTATCTTCATCATTCGATGGATCCAAAGTTGTTACATCCAGTGGATTATTCACTACAGTCCATAATCCTTCTTTATGCAGAAGTAGGCTGCATTTCATAAACCAGGAAACAAAGTTTGTTCCATCCAACTGGGTTATCAGGGATAAACTGGTTGACTGTTCTTGTGCCATTGTAACAATAAATCACAGTTAGATGTCTAAATATGAAGCTGTATTCACACTGGTTCTCAATATCTCACTAGGCCCATAACCAATGTTAGGATATGTGCAGAGTAACCCTTGTATAAAAAGGATATGCACACGGAAAATGGTTTATGAGATCAGTTATGAAGAAATATGCAGCCACACAGTTGAACAAGTTATATTAATGTTTACTTGAAGAAATAGCAGTCCAATATCATACACGTTTTTAACAGTCCAGAAATATCCAGTTATAAAGTCTTCTTACCGATTCCATGTCTTTTATAGCAGACAAATATCAAACCATAATACAATAAATAACCTTCGATATCAACAGAATATCAAAATAAGCAGGGTTAGTCAGTATCGGTCTGTAGTCAGTATCAAGAGAGATCATCAGTGAAAAAGAGAATTAAACCATGATCTATAGCTCCCTCTTATGGCAATCTGTAGCATAATTAACAAACCAGAACACAGTATAATACATTACAGTATTTTTCCTTAAAGCTACAAACATATATATTTGTAGTTTATATATTGTCAACCCAACTACGTTATTTACATATACACAACACATCTGAAGGTATGAAAATCTGAAACTGTAGGTCACAGAGGGCAAACATTTTATATTCAGTTTGAATTTAGGTTTTTTAAATTACATTTATATCCCATTAGTTGCTGGGAAGGAACACCCAGGAAAATTAAAGAGCAGCAGGTTTCTTGTGTGGGCCACTTCATCACAGGCCAAAATGTTATTGACAGATGGCTGTAAAAGACACTTGGAAAGATGTGTAGCTGTTCTCAGTATTTAATCTAAAACCTACCTTGTCATAAAAAAAATAGAAAGTATTAGGCTCAAAGATATTTACTGTCAAGCTTTTAAACCCAGTAAAAAAGAATATGTGTAGTTCATGGTTGAACTCGGGAGTCCTTGGTGCTCTCTGTCTTGGTTGTTTATTTGCAGATGTTTCATTAATCCATCTGATAACATCATTTGGTGTGGGGTTTGCTCCCTGTTTATGTATTGTACCTTTCCTGGTCTGTGTTGTGGATGATGTGGTTTTTCTCATTGATAATCCTTAATTCTGTCTGTTTGGTATTATTCCCTTCTTATCTTGGTTTTGACATCTGGAGAGGACGTGTTCTGGCCTTTTTGTTTCCTTCTTAGTTTTTTTTGTCTCTTTTGAATGGAGAGGAGTAAATGTGATTTATTTCTATGTGTCTATTGATGGATGATTTGTCTGAACTCCAAACTTCCAGGAATTCCCTAGCATTTTTGGACTTGACTTCGTATAAGATGCTAACAATTTCCTAGTTGAAAGTATGGTTAAGTTTGTCCATGTGTTGTAACACTAAGGAGTTTTCACTATGTCTTCTGACTTCTAGTTGGCATTCATGGATTCACTCTGCTATTAAACCCAGTTTAAAAGAAAGTGCTTTTATCTTCCTTTTAAATCCCATTTAAAAGGAAGTAAATAGAGGAAGAGGAAAACTTGTGATATAAAGTACTTGACTGTTTAACAAGCAGAACATGTGGAGAGGAACATATAGATGCTGCTCAAAAGTAGTGAACTTGGAGAAATCCATCCGCATTTCTTTTGAAGTCAAATAATATAATGTGCCAAAATGGAATCTATCAAAAGTCACGTGAATTCATGGAGTCTGTTAGTTCTGCCTCAAAATATTTATCAACTCAAAAAACTATTTAGAAAGATGCATATTTGTGATGGTTGCCTACAAATGCAAAAAATAGGTTAGGTGTTTCAAGGCTCAATAACGGGGCAGAGATTCCACTCACTTTTCTCCTTACTATTTCTTTCTCTCTGTTGCTACAATGCTACAAGCAGTAAAAAGCTATATAATTAGAATGGAGAGGGTGTGGCTGGAGGGTAAGAATGTAAATAATGGAATTATTGTTGTGCTTTTATGATGCAGGCTCTCCCTCTTTTGTATATGCATTATGACACTGCATCCACAACCTGACACTGCATCCACATTTAGAGTACTAAGAATTAAGTTGAACTTCCAGTTAAGTTGGCAGGATCAGCACAGAAGTGGAACAATCCATTAGTATATGTTAATGGTAAGGAATTCAGGAACTGAGAAAGTAAATCAAGGCTAAATCAATGGTGGCTTGCTGCCCCCAAAGAGCTCTGATATAGCTGTATGCATTAATAAGGCAATAAAAGCTCTTGGCCCCTTACTCAAGTCAATTCAGAGCAGCCACTCAACCATCCATCAGCATTCTTCATACGAAGAAATGAAGTTGTGCTGTTGTATATTTTCTGTAGCAATCTTAGAAGCAGCAAAAAGCCAATAAATCTGAAGGCTTTGAAAAGCTACAAAATGATTCAAATCCACCTTGCTCACAAATCTTCTGAAACTTCACAGCTTAGCTTAGTTCTTCAACTTGACCAGCAGAAGATTCACAGAGATGAAATATTTGGTTCTTTATTACAGACAAGCAGGAAGCCATACAAAGAGTTGATTGCTTACTGGCAGTGAGAAGAGGGTAAATGGCTGGCATGAGAGTTTAAAGCGTGAACAATTCTTCTGTCCTGAATTATTACATACACTTAGGATAATACTTGGTGGCTTTGATAGTGAGCAATTGTTATATTTTATATCGCAGCCATTCCTGTTATATAAATCCTGACCTGGAAATCACGGGTTCTTACTGCTTTGACTTGTGATTCTATCCCAGTGGACTAAAATGCAATGCTATTAGATATCACCCCCAATATATAAACATTTTTATTTGAACAGTTTATGAGGACACTTACCATACAAAATGTTACCTCTGGGGTAAATAATATATCTCCTCTCTTTTTCTTCTTCAGTGAAAAAAAAAAGATTGTAATTCCTTGTTTTGCAGATGAGAATGCAGCCAGCATGTTACTTGAATGCAATGAGAAAGTTAATGCAGTTTGCATGCTGGCTTTGTAATGAGATGTTCCTGAAGTCTTGCTAAAAGTGAACAAGCTGTGACTTGGGAGAAATCACATTGTTAATGGGGTTGCATGTTATCTGCTGACCACACGAAGGGGTCAATGTAAGACCATTTTAACTACCTGCATTTTCATGGCCTCCATAAACACTGCTAATCACTGTGGAATAATCACTGACTTTGAGCTCATTTTGATCTCCCCAGTGATCAAATCTCTACTGAATTGGAACTTAGAAATTTGTCCTCCCATTCATTCAGGACAAAAGAATTACACTGGTAAATGTTAGCAAATGTGGGCAGTTATTTGGTGTTAGTTTGGTGGAAGGAACTTGTCTCAACTTGATGGACTGAAAAGTATTTTCAATGCCATAAATACAGAATAGCGGATTAACTTCTAATTTATCCAGGCAAAAGAAGCTTCTCATTAGAGTATCTAATTTCTTGGTCCTGCTCTATTTAATAATGACATTAATATTCTGGAAAAAGAAAGTCGATGGTATATTAATCAATAATTGCAATACCTTCCCCCAAAGATATTAAGGAATACATGCAAAGATTGTATTTTGACTGTATAATCATTTGTCTAATAATCTGCCTCCTCCATGATTTCCCACATACCAAGTGAACATATTTTAAAGGAATTCCTCTCACCAAACATTTAATGTTAATGAATTATGAAGGATAAAGAGTTAGGCAACACAAAACAAGGAGATAGCAATTTTCTATGCTATTGCAACAATACAGGTGGCTGACAAAATCTGTCAAAGCAAATTCAGGAGCTTCCTGAAAATAATTCCTCTTTCTCCCTGTCCTCCTATTCTTATTTGTATTTTTATTCTTATTCATGTCTAGAACACAGTATTTCTCTATCACAGTATTACTCTGAGTTGTGCTGGGAAAAAATGGAAGTAACAAAAAAGCCATGTCAGGCAATAACAGCATGCTGCCTATTTACTCATCTTGCTTAATTTTATGTAGTTATGTAGACTTGCAGTCCAGTTTTAAGCATGTCTGCTTCTAAATATTCTCAAGAATGTGTGCTTAGGCTTACAGGTTAAGGCCAAGTTATGCCATTCTTTAGCAATACAGGTAAAAGCTTGGTTATCTTACAGATTACTGGTTGCCTAAAATTTATACTTCCATGAATAAATCACCATCATTCTCAGCCAGTAAGACTTTTAAGATCATATTGTGAATATCTGCTCCTGACTGACACTGACTACTCCCCAAAGCTTCACTGGATCAAGTCTGAATGGGAGGCTGAAATGAAGTCTTACATCTGTAGTGTAGACTGGGAAATTGAAGAAACATCTCAGAAAGAGGCAATGAAAAGCTTATTTGAGGGACCACTTATCTTCAATCACATCTATTCAGTCTGTCAGTCTGACATGAACGTCATGTTATGGGTCTTGTCTGTGAAGGGATGTCATTAGGTAAGACCCAAAAGAGAGCCTTTTTTGCTTTAGCACTCATCCTTATAGGATGGAGAAGTTCATGTACAATACAGGTACCTCCCCATACTCCTTACATTCTTGATCCAGAATTTCTATTCATCTATTTGATAACATAAAGGTGTTTTCATCTGTTTTCCTTATGGGATACTGTTATAATTTAGAAAATAGTTTGTGATGGTAGGGTCTAGCTTTTCTTGGATAATTCTCAATTATGGGAGTTTATATCTTAATTTTCAGGACTTTTATTCATCAGTCATCCAATGATTTTCTTTCTCTTGGACTTTGGCAATTCATTGTTTTATTCCACCATAGCATCAGAGGTGGGATTCTACCGGTTCTGACCAGTTCTATAGAACCCCTTGTTAACTTTCTAAGCAGTTCGGAGAACTGGTACTAAGAAGCAATCTCCTTGTGTTTTTTTCTACCCTTATTACATTATTGCCAGTACACCTAGACTTCCTGTCTCCAGAGCTTCTGGGGCTTGACTTTCTTAAAGGGGAAGGGTTGTTTTAAGATTTTTACACTGCTGTTGGGAGGAAATACTTCCCTGGACAATCAGCACTTTCAAGAAATAATTGAATAATGAAGCAGAGCTGTCAGAAATAAGCTTTTAATGACAGGGAACCAAGATGAGTGACGTTCAGCAAGGCTTCTTGGGTAGCTAGAAAGATTGTCATTCAAACGTGAGTTTATATACCCTTTCTGAGTTTTGTTCTAAAACTGGTCTTTGGTGAAGGTTAAATTCTGTGCTTGGTGACATTTAATCCTGTGTATATTGGTGGGATAATTTTCCCTATTCAGCTTCAACAAGCAACAGCTACTGTTTTGATTTAATTATTTGTTTTGTGTTTGAATTTTTTCCTGCCTCATGGTTTCTTTTTGTATCTGAGGAGGGGTCTTCCTTCACTTCTTTAGTGGTATATGGCACTGTCCTTTCATTGTGTACTTCCAAGAGGCTGAATGCAAGCTTGGCACTGATTTTTTTACTGCTTTTCTGGGGGGCATGTGAACTTTCCTTAAATCTGGATGATTTCCTTAAGATATCTTGTGAGTGAGTGAGGCCAGCTGATGTCTTTAAGTGGTATGAATGGATCTAAGGATTGCTTTTCCTGGGTGTGCTTTTTCTGGAGAGCTTAAATGACCTCTCTGCTAAAGGGTTTCACTTTTTATGAGTAAGAGTTGGCTGCTGATAATTAAGCATTTTAATTCCTCAAGGTGCTCTGGCACCCTGCCTGAGTTGTAACTCAGACTTGCAGGTATTTTTAATCTAATGATTAGTATTTAGGGCAGCTTTTTTCAAGCAAAGAAGCTTTTTGTATTTTTGTACAGGTAATCCTTGACTTACAACAGTTCATTTAGTGACCATTCAAAGTTACAATGGCACTGAAAAAAGTGACTTATGACCATTTTTCACACTTATGACCATTGTAGCATCCCCACTGTCATGAGAGGCCAGGCAAGGAGAAGTGCCCCTTGACATGAATGATGTCGAGTTGGCCACACCCACCCAGTCACATGACCACCAACCCACATCCGCCAACTAAGCCACGCCCACAGAACCAGTTGTTAAAAAAATTGAATCCCACCCCTGCATAGCATGTTGATCACATAGTTCCTTTTAATTCAGCTACCTTTTGTTTTGGATGGACTGCATGTATTTTATTAGACTAAGTATTTATCATATGATTAATTACCTTCATCATGATCAGTAGCAAAGATCATTTACCAGAGAAGATTGTAAAGAAGTTACATTCCATTCAAACATGGATTCTTTCTAGTTCAGCTGGTCCTTTGTTTCTGATTATATCCAAAGTACCCTCCAACTTTAATTTTAGTTTAGTTTACTTTATTGTCATTGCACCTCATACAACAAAATTAAATTTCATCTTCAGTGTACATTATGACTATAAAAATAAACACAAACACACATCCTTCACATTCTATACATTGACTTGAAAACTCCTGATATTGCATTTATACAGAAAATCTGAGAAAGTGTACAGTACAATTTATAGTCTTCCCACACAGCTCCTCTCTCTGTGTAAACAAGGTCAATTCATTCCATAATTTGGAGGGACACATTCCTCCCATCAGATTAGTTAGTAAATTAAATCTTTCCTGGACTCATGGTAGACTTATTTTTGAAATCATTTGAGCTAGCTACGCTTGAAAGACTATGCCAAATATTATATTGGTAAATCCTTCAGATATGCACTAAGCCAAGGAGAGGTCAAGCCATTTTTATTTTAAATTTGCTTGCCTGGTCACAAAAATTCTCAGAAAAGTCTTTACATAGCATACTCCTTTATAAGCACTTCACTATACATTAATTATTACTTGTTATTGCTCATATCTTTTTTCATTCATCCAATACCATCCTTTGCAGGTTCCTTTCCACCTGCCCTTCTTTATTTGCAACCATAGATTTCTGTTGCTATGTGCTAACTGACTCAGAACCACAACAATTTCATAAGATGGGGGAAAGGAACTGACAAGGGATAAAAGCTTTTAAAGGGCAGAACCTTTACAGCTGTTCTTCCTGAATGAGAACATAAACATGTATGTATTTAGTATGTTCAGATACTAAACTACAGTATTGACCTTTACTTTTCAATAATCGCTAAGTATTTTCTATTGAGATGGAACCCTTACATTAGAATATGAAGACAAAGTTAGCATTCTGAAATCTTGAGACGGAAATCAAAGAGTAATTATTTGTTGAACTTCCCATTATCCCACATTCATTTTACTTATGATGACTTAATAGCAGTTGGATTTGAGGCCAAATGCAGTATGTAAAAATGCTAAAAATTCAATTAAAAATAGAAGTTACGATCATCTCAAAATGCTAGAATGAAATGCCACGTTGATATTGTGTATCCCAGAAGTGAGGTTTCTAGGAGTCCTGGTGATGCAGTGGTTAGAATGCAAGCATCGAAGGCAAACTGCCCACAGTCTGGAGTTCGGTCCTGATGGGCCTTGAGGTTGACTTAGCCTTCTATCCTTCTGAAGTCAGTAAAATGAGGACAATATGTTGTTGGGATCAATATGTTGACTCTGTAAACCACCCAGAGACTGCTGTAAAGCTCTATGTGGTAGTATATAAGTCTAAGTGCTATTGCTATTGCTATTCTTCAGAGAACTACAAAACTAAACGAGTTCAGTAATTCCCAATAGCAAACTGTAAGAGGTACAAAGGTGTCATCTCTTTTGAGGAAGATACCACAAAGCATTCTACTTCTGTTTAGTGAAGGAGTTGGCTGTTTTATTATGTTTATAGATAATAGTTATGAAAAGAGAATAGGTTTATTTAGACTGGAGGTTTTAATCTTTCTTTTATGGTGTTTTCTCAGAAAATGGCTCTCACTAATGTTATAGGGAAAGCCTATTTGGCTCTAACATTGAAGGTTTTTTTTTCTCTCTCTTTTACTCTTCTATGCCCTTTCACCTGTCTTAGGATCAAAATTGCTGGTTTGGGACTTTCTCACATCCTTCTGGTGCATGGATAATTGTAGGTACATGCTAAGATATTAGTATTTTGTGGCCCATGGGGTGGGGCAATTGATCCAATACTCATGCCCACTGATCATATAGTTTATTATGTACTTATAGATCGTACTTTGTTATATAAGAGAATTTTTTTAATGTGTCACAACTGATGGCATTTGATGTGAAAGGTGATATTTAATTAATACCTATATTCATAAATGAAAAACAGAGACCCCTTTCTTTGTCCAAAAAGTGGTAGCAAAGTAATATAACCTGACATTATCTGTTACAGTTTTGCTAGTATGTTTTTCCTTAAGGAATCAGTCTCCCTTTAATATCATATTCTATGTTGGCCATTGACCTGTTTTCATAGCTGAGTTACCAAATTCAGGAATATATAGGTAAAATATCCAAACATATATATCTTTATTATTGGTTGTAAAACAGACTTTGCTTTTGTCCCAATCCTTTGTGGAAGAAAGCTAAATAGCATGAATCTCTGGGGGTTAGATATGAACAAGTGAGTATATAGAGAAGTTTCCATGGTTATCCAAGTGTTTGCATGAAAGCACTAAGAGCATTATCAAGTGTATTGATATTCCTTAAGCTTAAGCATTATCAAGTGCATAAGCTTAAGGAATAGATGCATATACAGCATATGCATATGCAATAGAATACATATGATACAGAAGACAAAATCTGAAGAAACAACAAGAAATTAAAGAAGACTGATAGTAATATCCTAAACACTTTCAATTTTCCTCTTCTCTTTATATTTTCGGCATTGATCAAATCCATGGACAATTTTGGAATCATCTTCACCTCTAGATGTTGTTTCGTTGGATCTAAAAGGAAAAGCTATGGCTAATTATCATTGGTGTACTTACTCCTAAAAAACAAACAAACAGAAGAAGATGTTATGCAAGTAATCTGGGGAAAGATTTGGAAGACAAAGAAAATAAAATCTGGTTGCATTTGTGGAATCACTGAAGTCCTATTTGAATAATTAAATAAGCCAGGTCTACAAAACAGACCCCTAAAACAAAGTATGGCCATTTCTTACTTGCCCTCCCCAAGTCAGCCAAGTGGGCTCTATCTTGTTGAAGAAGAGGGGCATTCTCTGGCTAAAATGAAGGAATCAATTAATTTTATCGCAAATGAGTAACTATTTTCCAAGTGTAGTGAGAGGACAATTTTTTTTCTTCAGTATGCTAGTTGAAGATGTCAAAAACCTGCAGTGTCAGTTTTGGATATATTGCTTGACAAGATGTGTTCTTCATTTTGCTCATCTGTCTGTGGAGTGCTTATCTTGCATTACTTAAATATATCACTAAATGGCCTCCAATATTCTTCCCAGAGGACTGTATACATATCAGTTTAGCAACTCTATCAGACGATCACTTGTAGCAGCAATTATTTAAATCAAAAGCATGGCCCTTCATCAGACTATTAGGCAAATCTGGTTTTTTTCATCCATCTGTTGCATCCTTCCATGCCCTAAATGTTATCCAGAAATGCAAATGACATGCCAGAATAATTAGCACAAAATATGAATCATGAGTTAACTTGGAGCCAGAATTTCTGGAATGGGATTGCCATCTGATTTCAAATTATGGATTTTCACATTTTATTAACAACAGTGCTTAAACATACTATATTCAGCATGGAGTCATGTGCTTCTCTGTATGTCTATATAACACTTCTGCTTTAGAAGCTCCCAGTAGGCCTTACAATTGAAGGTGTTGGTTATCACCTCTAAAGCCCTTTATAGCACAGGAAGTCTTGTCTCCAGTTGTTTCTGCCTATTCCACATAGCTTACCAAAAGGGGTATTCTCCAGGTTCCTTTCTTGAATTGGATGGGACCTAGGAGGATGTTTTGCATCTACCTTATGGATTGATCTTCCCGCTCTCCGCTAGATTTGACTAACCCTGATCCTGTTAGATTTTAGAGAAACTTTCATGTTCAAGTTGTTTCATCAAAGGTTGGGACCAGGAAGTTAGAGGAGCTCATCCTTGGAGGTGGAGTGTATGCTGATATGCCCTGACCATGCGTTTTGTTGTCATTTTTATTTTTTGCCCTTTTTTGTTGTTGGTAATGGTATATTGCCTAGAATTGCATTTTTACAAGTTGGATGGCCATCTAGACTTGTAAATAAATAAATAAATCATTTGACACAATGCAGAAAACCGTGGGACTATACCCTCCCTTCCTTATCGTTTTATATTTATTTGTTTATTTTATTTTGTCAAGCAATTATAAGATAACAGGTACAAGTATAAACATAGTTATGAATGCATGAAATGGATACATATAAGAAAAATAAAAGAAACAATAGGACAGGGATGGTAGGCACGTTGGTGCACTTATGCATGCCCCCTACAGACCTCTTAGGAAAGGGGTCAATAATAGACAGTCTAAGGTTAAAGTTTTGGGGGTTTGGGGAAGAAACCACAGAGTCAGGTAGAGTATTCCAGACATTGACCACTCTGTTGCTGAAGTTGTATTTCCTGCAATCAAGTTTGGAGCGGTTTACCTTGAGTTTGTATTTATCGTGTGCTCTTGTATTGTTATGGTTGAAGCTGAAGTATTCATTGACAGGTAGGACATTGCAATATATAATTTTATGTACTATACTTAGATCAGACTGCAGGCAGCATAGTTCTAGATTTTCTAGGTCTAGAATTTCAAGTCTGGTGGCATCAGGTATGCTGCAATGAATAGAGGAGTGGAGAACTCTTCTTGTGAAATATATCTGGACTTTCTCAACTGTAATAATATTAGATATGTAATGCGGATTTCAGACTGATGACCTGTATTAGTTAAGTCAAGCAGCCATAGCAGAAGCTTGTCATCACCATCGACTATACAGAAGTTATGAATCTAGACTGAATTTTAAAAAATCACCCCAGACTTGATAATTCCACATATGACTCTGGGAACACATTGTGAGATATTGTAAGCACTATGCTAAAAAATGAAAGGAAGGAAGAAAATTTTATTGATTTGCATGGGATTGGGAAATAAGAACTCTCTTGAGAGTTAGCCTAAAAGTCTTTTCTTTTCTCCTTCCCCTTTATCTTTTTCTCCTAAGGCAGACTTTGAAAATAATAATTATTTATTTGTCACCTGCCTTTATTATTTTCACAAATACTTGAGGTGATAAACACATCCTTCCTCTACCTATTTTCTCCAAACAGTCCTGTGGGATGAGTTGGGCTGACAGAGCGCAACTGCACAAGGTCATCTAGCTGGCTTTCCTGGCTAAGGTGGGACTTGAACTTATAGTCTCTTGCTTTCTAGACTGGTGCCTTAATCACTAGACCACGGGTGTCAAATTTGCAGTGTCGCATTGCTGTCACGTAATGCTTTCCCCCTTCGTGGACCTGGCATGGGCGTGGCCTACGCATGATAAATCTGGCCCACAAGTCACCAGTTTGACACCCCTGCATTAGGCCAAACTGCCTCTAATTCAAGGAAAGTGCATAAACAAACAAACAAACAAACAAACAAATAAATAAATACATGTAAATTAACCCCTTAGGACAGATTTTTTTTTGCTGTTTCTCTTTTAATTTTGCTAACTAATTAGCTATTAGCTACTAATTAGCTAAAGCAATTTCTGTCATTTTGTTAATAAAAAGTCAAGTACCAGATATCAACTATGTAAGCAATTTCAGTGGAAGAGTGAAATTGCTATAATTTTGGCTTATTGGTGTTTGTATTGTTTACATAGCTGAATAGATCACTCTAAGACTTGTAAAAAATAAGTTTTTTTATTCTCATATTTTGTCCAATAATTGACCTATTTTTATGGCTTGTTAAATTTTCAACCACTTCAGCATTGAAAGAGATAATCAAGTAGTATACATAACATTGAAAATCAATATGAAACAGGAGAGAATAAAATTGCTGTCCAGAGTCATAAGAGATTGAGGCAGTTTATAAATCTTAAAAAATTCTTAAATAAATAAATAAAGCACAGCAGCTTGCATTGACTATCAAGTGTCAGATGGATGCATTCCAGCTGAAATGATCGAATTGTTTCAGAGCACTCAGTGAATTGAATGAGAGCTTAGTTGTTTTCTATATAACTGAAACTCTGTTATAATTAGCCAAGGATATTGATGATACCAAATCAAAAATTTAAAAAATCCAGAAAAGAAATAAACAATGATGCAGAAGCAATGACAATGGAAATATGAATGGTTTATTAAAATCAATGCAGAACGTACTGCACTAAATAAGATCATTCAAAGGTGATCAAAGAGTATATTAGAAAATACAACTGGCAGCTTATACAAACACTGAAAAGGACAAAACCACAAAATAATAGTTCTTCAAGATCAAGAAGCTGGACAATTCAATCACAGCAAATTAGCATGAAATCTTAGAGTAGATCAATTACTTTTCTTTTAAATTACATGCTGAAAATGCAAAGCAACTGGACACACCAACTCTCAAAATGCTGATGCCATAATTCCAACTGAAGTAGACTGTTCATGATCTTTTTATATGGCAAAACAGCTGAGCTGGATATAATAGGGGGCATACATAAACGCACCAACGTGCCTACCGTCCCTGTTCTATTGTTTCTTTTATTTTTTTTATATGTATCCATGTATTCATAACTATGTTTATACTTATACCTATTATCTTGTAAGCAATTGACAAATCAAATCAAATAAAAATAAAATAAATAATCCCAGATATATATTCTCCACTTATTGAAATGCACAAAATATTAGCAAATCTGTTGGCTATCTGGCTGATGGTGTGACCAACCATAATAATTTGATCTTCTCAAAAAACAAACAAGTATTTATACTTTATACTGTAATTTCAAATTTCTTTCTAGCGTATTCCCACAAGTGCAGGGTCCACTTTTGTATTGTAATTTCAATATAAAGTACAATTTTTTTTTTTTTTTTTGAGAAGACCAAATTATTATGGTAGGTCGCACCATCAGCCAGATATATAGACTGGATTTGTCATTTTTATCTTGTTTGTTTGTTTGTTTGTTTTAGCATTGATCATGCAAGGTCAGGAAGGCTGCAAGTTCAACCATCTCTCCTCCACCAGGAAGAACCAATGCTAGTTTCAGCTCCCCATGCAGAACGCAGCCAGCAGTTTCCCACCACCTATCTACTTGCAATGAATGCATTCAGTAACTGCTAGGTGGACAGAGCTAGAGACAAAAAACAGGAGTGCACCCACGGAGCTGGACTTGAACTACCAGAGTGTTGGCAAATGTTCAACACATCTAGCATCTTTAAGCCTCTGTGCTACTTCATCCCCTGCTATCCATCTATTGAGTTCTAGTAGTAGTATTTTGATTTTCATTTAATGTACTGTATCATCCATTTTTTTGTAATTTAAACTGTTCATGAATACTAAATAAATAAATCATGGTTAAACAAATCTACATGTATGTTTGAATCTATATGAAATTCAGTTCTTACAACTCTCATTTGCTGCATTGTTGGTCAGCAGGTATTTTATATACTAAATGGTCTATCTCTCTACCTGGAACTAATTTAGAACTCTAGTTATCTTCTGTCTCTTCTCTCCCTCTTCCACAGAATATTATATGGCCGCCTTTTTATATTTAACACAACCACTGTTGAAAATATTGAAGAATGCAAGTGGTGCTTTTCTTTCTTTTCTTATAGAATAAGATGTGCAGGGAGTTTTCAGGAGAGTCCAAATTACATCACTAAGCAATATGGTCAAAGTGCAATACTACAGAAGTGCCTCACATAGCAATACCAATCCTGGCAGTTCTGGTTGCCGTTGTGACCATCAGATGCACAAATGAGTAGGAAGAAACAGAAGTCTGGGGGGAAGCGCATATGTGCCTATGCCAGGGGCTGAAGGGGGTAAGGGCTGAAGGCAGGGCAATGGGGCAGTGAGAAGGCTGACAGAGGCTAAGAAGGGCAAGCAAAGTCTGTAAGAAGGCAAGGGCTGCAGGCATGTGTGTGCACTATGGAGTGTGGGCAGACAGGGACTGCTATGGAGTACAGCAGGGGTGTCAAACTTGTGGCCCATGGGCTAAATGCATCACACACTGGCCACACCCACCTCCATTTTAGCAAAGGGGGGAAAAGTTGTGATACATCACGTGTCAGCAACGTGTCATCATGAGTTTGACACCCCTGGAGTACAGGATTCCTGGGATCTCACAATCCATAGCTGGCTACTTTGACTGTGCTTATGGGAAGCCAAAAGGTAACATCAGAAATTGGGATCACATAATTGCAGGGACAATGCAGAACCTAGAACTTTGGGGACCCATTGTAAGTTTCCCTTGTTCATTGTCATTATGATTTTGAACACTGAACAAATAGTTTTAACCCAAAGGAATGTACGTACCTAAGAATCAAATACTTTTGTGCCTATCCATAAATGTAAAATTTAAGGAATAGTGTAATAAAAGAACAGAACAGAAAAAAAAACCCCTCACTAATTTCAATGAACAACAATTTAACAGCTATATTAAATGGTATCATAAAAGCCACTAAAATTCTTTCTAATAATTTCTATAGTCAAGTGGGTCATTTTCATTTGCAACCTAATTACTCTTGCCATCTACATTTATGCTTCACATGAGGAAAATTTTTAAGCAGTATTTTTAATGAAAAAAAGTTAAATACAATACAAAAAAAACAAAGCTTGAATGTTGCTTGTCTGTAAATCATATTAAACAAGGCATATACTCTGGTTGTAAATTATAGTACAATTAGGGCTTTAGTCTCCTTGTTTATTCTCATTATATCACATTCTCAGAGATACTACAGATGGCTTTTATCTTTGAATTCTCAAAACTGTCAACCCATACCAATACATTCAGTATTTGAATTTATTTTATTAATTTCATATTGCCTATTTAATTAAAATAAACTTAACCCAAAAGTCTGCCCCTGAATAAACAATAAAATTCATGTCATGCTAACATTTGAGTGTGTCTACTTTTTCCTCACTATCAGACTATATGAACTCTTCAAAGAAATCTCAGTGCAGGATTCCATTTTGTGCCCCGTAATTTAATCACTGCACATTTTGATTGATTGGTTGCATTTTTATTCCATTATTCATATAAGTACTGTTTCTCAAACTGGGTCATGGTAATTAGAGAGAAAGGCCCTGTCAGCAGGTTCATAATCCAAGCAGACAAGTATCATAAGAGACAATTGGAACTGTGAGGGTGGTACACGGACTGAAATCTGGACTAGAAGACTGGAAATCTAGCCCCAACTCTACCCTCAGGCTTATTGGAAAACCTTAGGCCAACCCCCCCCCCTTTTTTTTCCCATAAACAACACTTTCCTGAAAGGTTGTTATTGTGAGAAAAACTTAGTCACACATCCCGCAACTCAGCTTTAACCTTCAACCACAACCCTACCTCAACCAATCCACCATCACCCAAGACTAGGCACGCACGCCCCTAACTACCTCAATTCCAACTACTGCTGGCCTTAAATGCAAGCTACTCAATGCAAGAAGCCTTGTAAATAAAATACCTGAATTTTTCCTCCTACTAAATATGGCTAAATTCGACATTATATTTGTCTGTGAAACATGGCTCAATGCATCTCTCCCCGACTCCATTACCACAGTAAGAGACTATCATGTTTACCGATCAGATCGTGAAATTCGTAGAGGAGGTGGTATTGCTATCTTCTACAAAAAGTCCTTACATCTAAAAAATATCCAAGTTACCCAGGAGCTTGCTCTTCCTGAGACCATTATCTGTGAAGTATCCTTAAATATCACAATTCGATTCTTACTATGTTACAGAGCCCCTGATTATGACATCGAACATGTAAACAAGCTAAATACACTACTAACATGGGCAGCATCCTGCCCATACCCTTTTATCTTTCTTGATGATTTCAATCTGCCTCATATTGACTGGACCCTAAATGAATGTACAACTGAAACCATACATGCAACCTTTTACAATGCTGTTACAAATCTGGGACTGGAACAACTAGTATCCAACAACACTAGACTAAACAACTGCCTCGATCTCATCTTCTGCAATAGTTTGAATTTAATTTATGGAATACAAACTAAAGAACCCTTTCCAGCAGTGACCACAATATGATTGACTTTTGTCTCAACATACGTTCACACAAAAACCACCACAATGATGTGATCCCCAATTATAATTTCAAAAAAGGCAACTATGATCTTATAAACAACGATCTCTCATCCCTTGATTGGCAATCTCTATTCACTGGATGCAATACTGTTGAAGACCATTACAACATATTTTTACTTGAAGTCAAAAGAGTCATCAAACTATATGTACCAACAACTACTCCCAAAACAAAACAAAAAAACAGATTGCCCATAACAATAAGGAAACTTCAATCCAAAAAGAGATCACTCTGGCGGAAAAACAAATCTGGTCACGTTGCCAATTTCAAAAGCCGATACAAAAATTTATGCCACCAAATAAAGACCGAATGCACCAATTATCACATTAAACAAGAGGAAAACCTTCTAAGCACCAATTCCACCAATGCTTTTTACAATTTTGTAAACAACAAACTAAAAGATTCAAGGTCCATCCCACCCTGATAGGACCTAATGGTAAAGACTGCAACGACGACACCATTAAAGCCAACATCTTTAACACATTTTTTGGCTCAGTATTTGTAAACAGCAATGGATCATGCCCAGCATTTCCTAGCCGAACCACAGATAACTACAGTGATCTAATACATATCGATTTTACAGAAGACAATGTTGAAAAAGCACTACGCAATCTAAAACCATCCCTATCTATTGGACCGGATGGAATATGTGCCTATTTCTTAAAAAAGTTATCCACTGCCATAGCCAAACCTCTAAGCATAATCTTTGAAAAATCTTTCAGGACCAGTTCCTTGCCTAACCTATGGTCACAAGCCACAGTCATCCCCATCTTCAAAAAGGGAGACCCTTGCCTAGTTGAAAATTACAGACCAATCCCCTTATGCTGCGTCACCTGTAAAGTCATGGAATCAATTATTAACCAATCCATCATCCTCCACTTAGAGACAAACAACCTACTCTCCAATAAACAATTTGGTTTCAGAAAAAAACTATCCTGTAATCTGCAACTCTCACACTGCAAAAACATATGGACTACACAACTTGATCAGGGCAAAACAATAGATGCAATCTACATAGACTTCTGTAAAGCCTTTGATTCAGTGGTACATGACAAACTACTACTAAAAATAAAATCCTATGGTATCTCTGGACAACTGCATAACTGGATAGAAGCATTCCTGTCAAACAGACAACAAATGGTCAAAATTGGGAGTGTCCTATCAAATTCTGTACCTGTCAATAGTGGTGTCCCCCAAGGCAGTGTTCTAGGACCAACTCTCTTCATACTCTACATAAATGACCTCTGTGATCATATTAAGAGCAACTGCATTCTTTTCGCTGATGATGTAAAGCTGTTCAATACCACAGACAATACTGCTACCCTTCAAAAAGATCTTGACTGTGTATCAGAATGGTCAAACAAATGGCAACTTCAAATCTCAACAAATAAATGCTCTGTCTTACATATTGGCAAAAAAAATCCGAAAATAAAATACAAGCTGAATAGTCAAGATCTTGTTGATGATCCAAGCTCTGTAAAGGACCTTGGAATATTCACCTCTAATGATCTCTAAGTGCTAGTGCCCACTGCAACTACATAGCCAAAAAGGCATTAAGAGTTGTTAACCTAATCTTACGTAGCTTTTTCTCTGGTAATATCACACTACTAACTAGAGCATACAAAACATTTGCTAGACCAATACTCGAATACAGCTCATCAGTCTGGAACCCACATTACGTATCTGATATTAGCACAATTGAGAAAGTCCAGAAATATTTCACAAGAAGAGTTCTCCACTCCTCTACTCGTTGTAGAATACCTTATGCCACCAGACTTGAAATTCTAGAACTAGAAAACCTTGAATTACGCCGTCTTCGGTCTGATTTAAGCATGGTATATAAAATCATACATTGCAATGTCCTACCTGTCAATGAATACTTCAGCTTCAATCATAACAACACAAGAGCACACAACAGATACAAACTCAAGGTTAACCGCACCAAGCTTGACTGCAGGAAATACGACTTCAGCAACAGAGTGGTCAATGTCTGGAATACTCTACCCGACTCTGTAGTTTCTTCCCCAAACCCCAAAAACTTTAACCTTAGACTGTCTACTATTGACCTCACCCCTTTCCTAAGAGGTCTGTAGGGGGCGTGCATAAGCGCACCAACGTACCTACCGTCCCTGTCCTATTGTTTCTTTTATTTTTCTTTCATTTTTCTTATATGTACTCATTTCATGTATCCATAATTATGTATACACTTTTACTTATTATCTCGTAAACAATTGACAAATAAATAAAATAAAATAAATAAATAAATAGGGAACTATACATGCATGAACTGGGAATGGGGGTGGGACGGGAGAAGAAATTAAAATCCATTGAATATATAAGAAGAGGGAGGAAAGAGGTTCTCAGTATGCACAGTTTCAGCTTCCTGACCTGCTTATATGCTCTCAATTCCTATCCCTATTTTATGTTTAGCAGGTATATGGTGATTTCAAAATCAAGAACTTTTAAAAAAACAATTAAAATATCAGAGTCATTCCCCAACCCCCAAGCAAAGCAAAGCAAAGCATGACTAACTCTGCTCACTGCCTAGGGTTCGAATCTGATCGGCTCCAGGTTGATTCAGCCTTCCATTCTTCCAAGGTCAGTAAAATGAGGACTCAGATTGTTGGGAGAAGTATGCTGACTCTGTAAACCACTTAGAAAGGGCTGGAAAGCACTATAAAGTGGTATACAAGCCTATGTGCTATTGCTATTGTACTATGACTCTTAACACATCTTTGCGAACAACACTTGAAAATAGCAGCTTGAAGTACATTTCATAACTGGCATATTTGGGCTAATGTATTTCTTTCCAATCCTATTTATATGTATATGCATGTGAATATAACAACTTGATACAGAGTTATGGAGGACATATATATAATAATATACTAAATATATTAACTAACAATGAGATACCTGATGTTATAGTTGACAGAACTGAAGATGAGAAAGATAAGCCTATTCTACAAGGTAGCTCATCAAATTCAAGGCAGAACAATTTTGAATCCCAGTAGCTTTATTTAGTGACTGAAATAAATGCTTAATTTTGTACTACAGTGCTGAAATATTATATGAAACTATAACATTAAATAGAATTCTATGTATCGAGCATCAAACGGAATGTTGTGGTTCACAGGCAGCCAGTGCAGACGGCAGCAGAGTTGGACAGTAGGGGAGAAAGGGGACCAGTCAGGGAGTCTGGAGAGGACTTGGATGAGGATTCTGCATCCGATACAGGAATGGGGCCAGGACCATCTGGCAGTGGGGTGCTGCCTTCAGAGTCTTCAAAGTCTGGCAGCAGCAAAGCAGAGGACCCCATGGAGCCTGTTCCCAGTGCAAGTGTGCGCAAAGCTGCTAGAAGGCAAGAGCAGCTGAAGCAAAAGGGGCGACTCGGGAGTAAGGCTGGGAGGTGACTACCCCTCCCATAAGGGATAAAAGTCAGACCTCAATGATGAACGCATTGCAGGAAGCAAAGCAATTCAATTAGATTCCGAGTCCTTCTTGAAACTCTGCGTACTCTGGTTGTTTTTTTCTGATACTTCTGGTGGGCTTTGTTATAATTACTTTGAAAACTTCTGTTTTTGGCAGCATTCCCCAGCACTGACAAGTGTGGGTTTATCTTGGGGAACTGTGTATAATGAGTTCTGGTTGGAAATGAAAGTAATTTCCAGCATTGCATTAAAATAGGTTTTGCTTTTGAAACAAGGTTGTGTTTCAATACGTTTGATGAAGCCTGGGTCAGAACAGGGAAAGAGGTACACATCACTTTGCAATTTTTCTTTGCCAATTTTCTGGTAGTGCGACCAGTACCACCACACTGAAATACCAACTTTGGAAACCATGCCAGGAACAGCTTCTGATGAGGTTTCATGGCAAACTAGATGCCCCTGAAGGAAAAGGGATGCCATTCAAACAAAGATAAATAGCCAGATGGTGAAATCTGACCAGCAAAGAAAATGGAAAGATCAAGCTCACAGCTGTAATGCAATTTATATAGACTTAAAGTTAACATGAGCCTTATTTGTTAGCAACTTTTGGATGCAAATATAGTTAAATAGAGATTTTTTGAGTGACAGGATGAAATTCTACATGTAAGTGATTATTTTTTCTGGATTGTGAAGCAATAAAGGAAAAAAATGGTATTAAATAATTGGCAAAAAGTTTAAGAAGAAGTCATTATAAAAAAGTTTTAAATGGATAAAAGTGGCAGTTGTTACTATATAATAATAACAACCACCAGAAAATTGGCAAGAATAGTGGGGACAGGAGGATGAGTATGCAGAGAGAAGAATTAACCCGATTTGCTTCAAAAACGTTTGAGCAACTGAGCAGAAACTTAACTAAATCACTGTATAAAAGATGGAAAGCTATGTAAAACAATTTGATAAAGTCTGTACAATAAATCTGAGATTTTCAAGAATAAGAAATGTTCCAAAGGAAGTTTTGGTATACTTGTCAGGAATAAGACAAGAAAAGAAGTTTTGCAGCAGCATTTTTATGTAAGACTGAAGATACAGATATAATTATTATTAAAGAAATTTCTACTAGAATTTTGCATAAGATAAAATAGTATTCTCTTTTGACTAACAGATTAAAACAGAAAAAATACAATTTCAATGGGATAAATGGAAGGATTTTTACTCTTAAACAGCAGGTGATTCAATTGAATTCTGAATAAAATTTAAAAAAACAATGACATTGCTAGAAAAAAATTGAAAGCAGAATTGAAAGATTCAAATGGAGGTATCAGAAGAAATTGCAACAAAAAACTCAAAAGGATGATACTGACTGGGGGCTACAGGTATTGCTTCTTCTAATTTTTTAATTTGATTATGGATTACAAATGCTTAAGGTGGAATGTAAATGGAGCAAATGCTCCTCAAAAGGGAAAAAATCATTATTTGAAAAATTGGAGAAAGATATAATTTGCCCATAGGAGACACATATCAGATATTTTCTGTGAGTTACTTTCTGTGAGTTTTCAGACAGGTTTGAATCAAGCATAAGCCCCCAAATTCTTCACAGCCATGGTTTTGCTTTAGTAAATAACTACAGGCTGCCCATTTCCAAGGGTTGTTTCCCAAAACTGCCTTAGCTCTTAG
Source organism: Pseudonaja textilis (assembly GCF_049901715.1). Taxonomy (NCBI): domain Eukaryota; kingdom Metazoa; phylum Chordata; class Lepidosauria; order Squamata; family Elapidae; genus Pseudonaja; species Pseudonaja textilis. Next base: position 127,321,514 of record NC_141992.1, on the reverse strand, counting down.
TTTAGAGCATCCAAATTGAGGTTAGCCAGCGTGCAATCCTGGCTATTAATATTTTTGAAATTGTGTAAATGGAGACATGTAAAAGAACATAAAATATTTGACTTGCAAAAAACTGGAAGAAGAATTTTATTTCTGCAGGAACATAAACACAATGAAGTTGTGAGGGTGAAGATTTGTTCTCCGAGCTTGGGTGTTGGTTTCTGAATGTTTTATTACCAGGCTAGGTAACATCTTCAATGGAGTTTAAGGGATGTCAGTGTTCTTCGGTTTATAAGGGCTTCAGGTGTAGGTCTGTCAAGTGAGGATCTTGTGATGGGTCAGCTGTGAGTCATCAGTGAGTTGTGATGGATCTTGGGATAAAGAGATTACATCAGGTCAGGATCACTAGGAGATGAATTCTGGTGGAGGGGGTTGCATGGGTTGTTGAGGGTCAATGCTGTCTCTCGGTTGGCTATGTGGTTGATTTGAATTCTGAGAGGCTCATAGGCTGGTTGTAGGTCAATGTTTCTCTTGATGAAATTGCTTGTGGAGTGCCAGGCTTCGATGAACTCACGAGCATGTCAGGTGGTCATGTGATCAATGATTTTTGTGTTGCTTCAATTGAACCGGTACAGTTTGGTATCACAAAAAATGAAGTTGTTTTGTATATACTGTATTTTTCACAGTATAAGACACACTCTCAACAAAGAGAGTGAAAATTAGGATGCATCTTATACATCAAATGTAGCCCCGCCCACCCGCTATCTCCCACCCTTTGGCTGTTTTCCCAACCAGCAAGTCTGTTGTTAACATTCACTTCTGGGAACAGCTGATTGGGGATATTCTGGGAGGCTGATCCACCAGCCAATCAGCTGCTCATGCTGAATCAGGCTGCAATAATGTGCTGAAGCTGACCAGGCTGTTCGCTAAAGATGCTAGCCAGATGAATACTGATGCTGGTAGGCAGAGGCAGAATCTTTTTTTCTCCCCAAAAATTAATGCATGTCTTATACTCTGGAGTGTCTTATACTTCAAAAAATATGGTAAAACCCAGAACTACCATCAAAATTTATATTATGAGCATCATTGATTTTTTTTTGAGGTGGAAATTAGTTTGAATGAAACTAAGACTTTTGATATTGATAATTTTTTTATTAAAAATGACTAATGGAGAAATTAATTAGGTTTCTCTTGAGAAGATTGTTGTTCGATGCAGGATTGGAATGAAATAATTTCCCCACAATTGGACAAAATTTATGAGGAAAATATTAAAAACAGTGATGGCAAATAACAAAGTTTTCTTTGATTGGATGGACAATTTTGGCCTGGTTGATAATATGGAGGCAGAAAAATAGCAGTTGAAAAAAGTATAATGACTATTCTGGAAGACATCAATTTTCAAGAATAGACATGATTTGACCTTCAAAGAACTTGGCTATTGGGACTTATAAAGCAGAAATATTAACAAAACATTATTGGATTAGTTTGGTTTAGAAAAGAAAATCTAATTCTTTTAGATGGAAAGAAGAACAAAATGTTGCTGGAGAAAGATGCAATAATGGAGGATTGTAAGAAGAACTAAAAGAATTTTTTGAGAATAATTGTTAAAAGCACTGTTGAGGAAGTTGGGGAGGCAAGTAAAGTTATTACTATATTATACAATGTAGTAGTGAACTTAAAAAGAAGAATCTAGATAAAACACAAGCAATTTTGGATGAAATAAAGAGAAAAGATGAATTTTAAAAATTGCCACATTTCTCAATCAATTAATATT